>NW_024354500.1:33115731-33294826 GCF_902729225.1 Pteropus medius | reverse complement strand
TCATATATTATACAAAATAACTAACTCAAAATGGATAATAAGCCTAATTGTAAAATATAAAACGTTAAAATATTTAAGACATAGAAGAAAATCTTTGTGACCTTAGGTTAGGAAAAGTTTTCTTAGCTTCAAGATCAAAAAAACAATCCATAAAAAAAAAAAATCAATAATTGGACTTTATAAAAATTAAGAGCTGCTTGAGAACCATATGTTTTCACTTATATGTGGGATATAAAACTGAAAGCAACAAATAAACATGACAAACAAACAGACTCATGGAGACAGATAAAAGTTTAGTGGTTACCAGAGGGAAAAGGGGAGATGGAGGAGGAAGGTAGGGGTAGAGCCAAATATATAGTTATGGAAGGAAATTAACTTTGGGTGGTGAATATACAATGCAATACACATATGATGTATTATTGAATTGTATACTTGAAATCTAATGATTTTATTAACCAATGTCACCCCAATAATTTTAATTAAAAAAAACTAAGAGCTGCTCTATGAAAGATAATATGGTAAAAAAAAAAAAAAAAAGCCATGAACTGAGATAAAACTTGCAAATCACATATCCAATAAAGAACTTTTATCTAGAATATATAAAAATCTCTCAAAATTCAATTGAAAACAACCCCAATTTTTAAATGGGCCAAAGCTTTAAACAGGTACTTTACCAAAGAATTTATGTGATTTATAAATAAACACATGAAAAGAGGGTCAACAAAATTAGTCATTCAGGAAATACAAATTCAAACCACAATGGGATACTACCACTACAAACCAATTAAATGAGGGGGAAAAAAAGCAAAAAAGCAATACCACATTTTGGAGAGGATACAGGGGAACTGGAACTCTCATACATTTTTTGAGGGAATGCAATGTTATACAACCACTTTGGAAAATAATTTTTCATTTTCTAATAAAATTAACCAAACCATTATCACACAGCCCAACAGTTCTATTCCTTGATATATAACCGAATGAAATAGTACCTCAAGTTCACACAAACTTCAGAATGTGAATATTTAGAGAAGCTTTATTCATAATCACCAGTGACTGGAAACAGCCCACATTTCTCTCAAATGGAGGCCAGATAAAGACACTATGGCATATTTCCTCAAAAATATACAACTCAGCATTGAAAAGGAACAAAAAATAATGAATGTATCTCAAATATGTTATGATAAGTGAGAAAGCCAAACACAAAGGCTACATACTTAATTTATATGACATGCTCAACTTAATTTACGTGACATCCAGGGAAAAAAAATCTACAGTGAGGGAAAACATATAGTGATGGAGAACATATCAATGCCAGGAGCAGGGGTGAGTGATGGGCTTTGATTACAAAGGGTTACTGAGAACTTTATGGGATGATAGAACTGTCTGTATCTTGATCACAGCAGTGTTTACATTACTATATGCATCTGTCAGAATTATAACCTAAAAAAAAAGTGAATTATATTGTATGTCAACAAAACCAAATGCAAATGCAAAAGAAATCTGTCCTTCTATAAACTCTGACTGAGAAGCAACTTCTTTGTGAAATTATGGTCAATAGTTTATGTTCAAATCTCTCACCTACCTTTTAAATTCCTCTTCCTCAGTTATTAATAATCCATGATATTATCCCACCCGTATTTAGCATTTCTCCCAGATAGGCCATGTCTGGGAAATGTCCTTTCCTTAGTTATCAACAGCAATCTTCTTTCCTGATTACCAAAGGGCCACAATTCCATCATTCAAATAAGTGACTCTCGAATCACTCTCAGGCCCAGGATGAGGATTTTTTTCAGACAAGGAGTCTTTTCTTAAATTCCTCAAATAATATCATGCAAACAGTCAACTCCCCATTAGCTTGGTTCTGTGTTAACTTCGAGAACCAGTGCTGCAAAGATAAATTTCTATAGCAAATAATTTCTCACAAGAAGCCTCTTTAATCCAACCCAGATTTCCCTTTTCTATAGCTTATTAATTAAAAATCACATTTAAGTCTTCTGGGCTCAGACAGATCTGGGTTAAAAATCTTAATTTTGCTCTTCTTAGCTGTCTGTCTTTATGTAAACTATTTTTCTTTTCCTCGCTTTGGTTTCGTCATATGTAAAAGAGAAAAGTGAATAGAGTTCCAGGCAAGATGGTAGAGTCAGTAAATGCTGTGCTTGCCTCTTCCCATGACCACATTAAAATTAGAACAGCAAAAAAAAAAAATAAAAATAAAAATAAAAATAGATGAGGATAGTTTAAGAAACCTGGGGCAACAACACACGTAAAAACAATCACATCATAGAGATACCAGAAAGAGAATAGAGAGAAAAAGGAATTGAGAACATATTTGAAAAAATAATGACTGAAAATTTTCCTAACTTGGGGAAGAAAATAGACATATAAGCACAAGAAGCTCAGAAAGTCCCAAACAAGATGAAACTAAACAGACCTACACCAAGACATATCATAATTAAAATGCCAATGGTGAGAGACAAAGAGAGACTCTTAAAATTAGCAAGAGAAAAGCAGTTAGCTATCTACCAAAGAGATCCCATAGGACTGTCAGCTGATATCTCAACAGAAACTTTTCAGGGCAGAAAGGATTGGCATGAAATGTTCAAAGTTATGAAAAGCAAGGACCTACCACCTAGACTATTCTACCTAGCAAGCCATCATTTAAAAATGAAGGATAGAGAAAGAGCTTCCTAGACAAGAAACAGCTAAAACATTCATTACCAAGCCAGTATTACAAGAAATGTTAAAAGGATTTTGTCAAGAAGAAGGAAAAATTAAAATAAAAACAAATAAATATGAATAATAACATGGCAATAACTATGTACCTATCAGTAATCACTTTAAATATAAATAGATTAAATTCTCCAATCAAAAGACATAGGTAGCTGAATGTATAAAAAAAGAAGACCCATACATATGCAGTTTACAAGAGACCCACTTCACATTGCAAGGTATGCACAGATTGAAAGTAAAGGGATAGAAAAAGATATTTTATGCAAATAGAAATTTTTAAAAAGCTGGGGTAGCAATACTTATATAAGACAAAATAGACTTTAAAACAAAGACTATAATAAGAGACAAAGAAGGATATTTCACAATTATAAAAGGATATATCCAATAAGATGATATAATCCTTGTAAACATTTGTGCACACAACATTGGAGCACCTAAATATATAAAGCAAATATTGACCAACATAAAGGGAGAGATCAACAGTGATATAGTCATAGTAGAGGACTTTAACACCCCATTGACACCAATGGACAGATCTTCCAGACAGAAAATCAACAAGAAAAACAGTGGCCTTAAATGACACACTAGACCAGGTAGATATAATTGATATTTTTAGAGCATTTTACCCCAAAGCAGCAAAATATACATTCTTTTCAAGTGCACGTGGAACATTTGAACCACGTTAGGTCACAAAACAAGTCTCAATAAATTTAAGATTGAAAACATACATATCAAGCATCTTCTCTGACCACAATGGTATGAAACTAGAAGATAATTACAAGAAAAAAAAAGCTGGAAAACACACGAATATGTGATGGAGGCTAAATAACCATGCTAAAAAAAAAATTTAAAAATAAATAATAAAGAATGGGTTAACAATAAGACCAAAGAAAAAAAATCAAAAGATACCTTGATAGAAATGAAAATGAAAACACAGTGACCCAAAATCTGAAACACAGCAAAAGCAGTCGTAAAAGGGAAATTCATTGCTTCAAAAGACAAGAAAAATCCCAAATGAACAATTTAACTTTATACCTAAATGAACTAGAAAAAGAACAACAAAGCCCAAAGCGAATAGAAGGAAGAAAATAATAAAGATCAGAGCACAAATAAACAAAATAGAGTCCAAAAAAAAAATTACAAAAGATCAATAAAACCAAAATCTGTTCCTTTGAAAAGATAAACGAAAGTGATAAATACTATGAACAAATATATGCCAATAAATTAGACAACCTGGAAGAGATGGATAAATTCTTAGAAATATGCAATCTTCCAAGACTACATAGAAAATCTGAACAGACCAATAACTACTAATGAAGTCAAACATCAGTAATCAAAAAACTTCCAAAAAACAAAAGTCCTAGACCAGATGGCTTCACAGGTGAATTTTACCAAACATTTAAAGAATTAACATCTATCCTTCTTAAACTATTGCACAAAATTTAAGAGGAGGAAAGCCTCCCAAATTCATTTTACTAGGCCACCATTAATCTGATTCCAAAATCAGGTTAGAAAAAATATATTAGAAAAAATATATATATAGGTTGATATCCCTGTTAAACATAAATGCAAAAACACTCAACGAAATAATAGCAATTCAAATTCAGCAATACGTTAAAAAGATCATACTCCATGATCAAGTTGGATTTATCTTTAGATGCAAGTTTGGTTCAATATTTGCAAATTATTTAATGTAATACACCACATAAACAAAATGAAAGATAAAAATCATATGATCATATCCATAGATGTAAAAAAAGCTTTTGACAAAATCCAGCATCCATTTATGATAAAAACTCTCAGCATAGTGGAAATAAAGAGAACATACCTCAACATAATAAAGGCCATATATGACAATTCCATAACTAAGATCATACTCAACAGTGAAAAGATAAAAGCATTTTCCTTAAGATCAGGAACAAGATAAGAATGCTCCCTTTTACCACTTTCATTCCATTGAGTATTGGAAATCCTAGTCACAGCAACCAGACAAGAAAAAGAAATAAAAGTCATTCAGACTGGAAAGGAAGAAGTAAAGCTACCATTATTTCCATATGACATGATACTATATAGAAAGAACCCTAAAGATTCCACAAAAAAAAAAAAACCCTACTAGAACTGATAAATGAATTCAGCAAAGTAGCCGAATAAAAAAAAAATCAATATTCAGAAGTTAGTTGTATTGTTATACACCAATAATCAACTATCAAGAAGAGAAATTAAGAAAACAATCCCATTTACGATTGCATCAAAAAAATAAAACACCTAGAAATTAATTTAACCAAGGGGGTAAAAGATCTGTACTCAGAAAATTATAAGACATCGAGGAAATATACTGGAGAAGATACAACTAAATGGAAGCAAATACAGTGCTCATGGATAGGAAAAATTAACATCATTAAAACATTCATACTATCCAAAGCAATCTATAGATTTAGTGCAATCCCTATCAAAATACCATGGCATTTTTTACAGAACTAAAATGAATAATCCTAAAATTTATATGGAATTAAAAAAGACCCCATGAATAGCCACAGCAATCTTGAGAAAGAAGAAAAAAGTTGGAAGTATTACGTTACCTAATATCAAACAATATTACAAAGTTATAGTAATCAAAACAGCATGGTACTGGCATAAAAAGACAAATTGATCAATGGAATGTAATAGAGAGTGCAGAAATAAACCCACACCTATATGATCATTTAGTCTATGACAAAAGAGGCAGGAATATACAATGAGACAAAGACAATCTATTCAGCTGGGAAAACTGAAGAGTTACATGTAGAAAAAATAAAACTAGAACCTTCTTATATAACATACAAGAATAAACTCGAAATGGATTAAAGTCTTAAATGTAAGACTTGAAAACACAAAACTCTTAGAAGAAAACATAGGAAAACATAGACAATAAACTCTCTGATAGTACTCTTAGTAATATTTTTTTTTCTTGATATATGTATTTGGGCAAGGGAAACAAAAGAAAAAATAAACAAATAGGACTATATCAAACTCAAAAGGTTTTGCACAGCAAAGGAAACTATCAACGAAATGAAAAAACTACTGAATGGGAGAAGATATTCACCAATAATACATCTGATAACGGGTTAATATCCAAAAATATATAAAGAATTCATACAACTCAAGACACCCCCCCCAAAAACAAACAAACAAACAAACAAAACAGTTAAAAAACGGGCAGAGGACCTGAATAGACATACAGATGGCCAATAGACATACGAAAAAATGTTCAACATCACTAATCATCAGAGAAATGCAAATTAAAACCACAATATCACCAATAAATCAGAAACAACAAGTATTGGTGAGGATATGGAGAAAAGGGAACCCTTATACACTGTTGGTGGGATTGCAAATTGGTGCGGCCACTGCAGAAAACAGTTTGGAGTTTCTTCAAAAAAATTAAATAGAACTACCCTATGATCTAGCAATCCTTCTTCTAAGTATTTATCCCAAGAAATCCAAAACACTAATTCAAAGAGATATATACACGGCTATGTTCACAGCAGTGCTATTTACAATAGCCAAGATATGGAATCAATCTAAGTGCCATCAATAAGCGATTGGATAAGGACAATGTAAAATATATATCTCTATATGTCAACATATAGATATACAGATAGATAGATAGATCTATAGAATATAGAATAGAATATAGAATAGAATATGGAATATAGAATGCAGAATGTAATGTGCAATGTGTAATATATAATATATACTGTATATTGTATACTATATACTATAATAGATATAATAGATAATAGATAATAGATATATATATAATAGGATGGATAGATAGATAGATAGATAGATAGATAGATAGATAGATAGATAGAATGAAATAGTACCCAGCCATAAAAAAAATAAAATCTTACTATTTGTACAACAAGGATGTACCTAGAGAGAATTATGCTAAATGAAATAAGTTAGAAAAGACAAATACCATATGATCTCATTTATGTCTGGAATCTAAACAACAAAGTAAACAAACAAAACAGACACAGATTTATAGATACAAAAAACAAACCGATGGTTGCCAGATGGGAGGGGCGTTGGGCGGCTAGGTGAAAAATGGGAAGGGATTAAGAAATACAAATCATGGAGATGTAAAATACAACATAGGGAATATAGTCAATAATACTGTAATAACTATGTAAGCGCCAAGTAGATACTAATCGGGGGGATCTCTTTGTAAATATAAATGTCTAATCACTATGCTATACACTTGAAACTAATATAAAGTAATATATAAAGTCAACTGTGACTAAAAGATAAATAAAATTTTAAAAATAAAATAAAATAAAGGAGAGAAATTAATCACATTCCCTTACATAGATTTTGTGAAAATTAAATGAGATGATGCAAATAAAGCACTTAGAACAGGATCTGACACATAGTAAACAACTGATAAATGGTAACAACCACTGCTATAATTACTATTGGTAACATTCACTCTGATAAGTACCACACTAATTACTACCCATATCCACATATTTACAGTCCTTACTAAATGAAGATGAAGCTACTCACCATGTAAAAACAATTTCAAAAGGCCAATTCTTATTTTTGTTTCTTTCTGATATATGTGAAACAGCAATAATGATTGCCTAATGTGACTTACGTAGACATTTCTTTGGTAACTAAATGCCACACTTGCAAGTGTTACATCATAGAATGATACTTCCTTCACTTCAGATATTTAAGCTAATATTAATCTAATTCATCTAATCATAAACTAATGGTATAAATCTCTTTATACTCAGAAATTCTTTAGTTCAAAAAAAGATGACAGCCAGAGTAGCCTATTTCATTACTATTTCATTAATTATCTCAAGAAATTGAAAACTATGCTCTCAGTCCAGCAACCATAGACCACTGCTAAGAGTGACTATGGCAACCATGTTGGTGCCCTGATCCTGACATTATGACAGGAGGTATCAGGAGGTACTGTTGCCACAGAACTCTTAGAGACAGCTAGTGGTTGCTTGGTAACCTACTCTATGGTATGGGGTTAGCACAAGATAAAGTGAGGAACTAACAAGAGTTCATACTCCCTCGGAGTAGGGAGAAAGGATGTGATGCTGCCAAACATTTCCAAGAATGAAAAGAGCTCAAAACCCATTATATCCTCAGAGATTACCTTATAATTTCTGCCAGTATCACTTGTAAAACATACCTGACATTGTGCTAGTGAAAGGAGTAACATAAAATTAATTTCTATCAAGTAATTTTATATTAGTTAATTATTATCTACAAATTCTCTATGAACATACATATAATTGCAATAATTTATTTAGTGGATCCTCATGTTAATAAGAACTATATCTTATTTAATTTTATTTATAAGAATAATTGAGTGGCACCAACAAGCAGTGTTAGACAGCCTTAGATTAATGAGAGAGTCTAATTATGACTGAATCCCTGCAGTGTACTTTCCCTATTTAAATTCATCTGGTTGCACTATATTGCAATTCTAAATAGCACCACTAAGAGTC
Organism: Pteropus medius; assembly: GCF_902729225.1. Taxonomy (NCBI): domain Eukaryota; kingdom Metazoa; phylum Chordata; class Mammalia; order Chiroptera; family Pteropodidae; genus Pteropus; species Pteropus medius. The sequence goes on along the minus strand of NW_024354500.1, from coordinate 33,286,580 downwards.
ATCCCTGTGAAAATTATTTTTTAGTAAAGAAAAACTAACAAATCCTTTCAAGAGTATTAACTCTTGAAACGACCAAAATCACAATCCCCTACAATTCTTTATAATTTATAATACAAGCCTTCACAATAGAAAAATAAAAGGTTTTTTTTTCTTTTTCTGGAAATATGTTTTTGTTTATTGATCCTTTCTCACTGTTAATTTAATCATAAATCTATAAAAATTACATTACATAATATTTCTACTATTTCTTCCTTATTCCAGGGCTTAGGAGGTCCTTGTTTGTTTTTAGTAATCCTTGGAAGAAATTGAAAAAGGTCAAGTTTGAGGATAGAAAAGGGAGATAAATAAATGGGCTATTTCTATGTATTTCAGTTTGGAGTCAGACTATTTCAACAAGATTATCTTGTCAACAAAACTAATAGTACTTCTGGGGGTAAAAAATAAAAAATAAAAAGATAAATGAAAACTAAGTCTGCCACTGCCTAAATTGAGGGAAAAAAAATGTGAAATTGCTGCTGTGAATTAGTTTACTAGATACTGTTTACATGGATCTTGAAAAGGGACTATAAATAGTGGACATTTCAGAATCAAAATAATTTAAATTACAAATGGAAAGTATTTTACAACTATTTGTGCAGTTATTCATGAAATATTTATTGTGCTAGGTACTGGATATAAAGTTGCAAATTTTAAAAATTGGAGTTTAAAGACTAATTATCTTAGTTTAATACCTTGGAATAGATATACTTTAGAGACCATGAACACAAAGAAGAAAATTAGTGGCATTTAGTCTTTTAAAATTTCTTAAATTATATACACTGTTTTTACATACCTGATTTTTCTCAAACTTCCTGCTCACACTTGCCCTGTTCAGCTCTGTAACTCCAAGGGCCTGACTGAGATACAGACTGGGCTTTCAGGCTCTAGTGTCAGCTGACTGCCAAACTGGTTATGCAAATGAGACCCTATTTTGGGTTCCTGGTACCAATTCCAATATTGGAGGAATTCCAAGCAATTCTCAGACACCAGCAGGGTGTCCAAGAATCCAACTCAATTCTGATACTATCTTCCTGGAGATAGTGTCCCTACAAGACTGCTCCCCACCCCACTTCAGATACGAATTGCAAGCCCAGGCTGTTACCTGTGCTTCTGACCCACTGGCTACAGATTGAAGGTTCCAATGACCCCCTCCAACTCAGGATGCCAATAGTAAGTCCAGGTTATTACCTATACTTCTGACCAACTGGCTATAAATTAGAGGTTCCCACAACATACTCTTCGGCTTCAAGGAGCAGTCCATGAACTCAAAGAAACATTTTACTTATTAGATTACCAGTTTATTATAAAAAGATATAACTCAAAAACAGACGGATAGAAGAGACGTGTAGGGCAAGGCATGTGGAAAGGGCATAGAGCTTCCAAACCCTCTCTGAGAACTCTCTCCCAGAGCCTCCCTCTGTTCATCAACCTGGAAGCTCTCTGAATCCTGTCCTTTGAGTTCCTAAGGAAGTTTCACTGCTTAGATATGATCAATTAAATCATTGGCCTTTGGCAATACATTCAATCTCTAGCCCCTCTCCCCTTCCCAGAGGGAGGTGAGGGATGGGACTAGAAGTCCCAACCCTCTAATCACATGAGTGGGTCTCCAGGTAACCAGCCCCCATCATTAGATGCTTTCTAAAAGGATTACTAATGCTTTCACATTAACATAACAAAAACACCTTTGTGGCTCTCATCACTTAGAAAATTCCAAAGATTTTAGGAGCTCAATGCCAGAAATGGGACAAAGAGCAAATATGTGTTTCTTTTTATAAATCATAGTATCACAGAGGCAATGGTGAAAAATGGTTGGCAAGAGGAAGGAAGAAACTAGAGTATTTCTCTCCATGCTCATCCTCTGCCTCAGAGGCTCCACAGTGGTTTCAGCTTTAACAGGATGACTCCAGCCCCTGAACTTAGGTAACACTGTCCCAATTCTTTGTTTTCTTCAGCCTGAGAGTGGAAATGACCTTTTTTGCTCTTGTTAATTTTTGAAACGCCTCCTTATCCTCCGTTTAGCTCTTTAGCTGTTTCATCATGTGAGTGACCAATTTCTTGCACTAAATTCTCTTCCTTAAATACTTATAATAGTTTCAATTTTAATGGTAAACCCTAATTGATAAACTATATGATAGAGAAAAAAATGGAAATTGTTTTAATTTTTAATAGTGAAGTCAATAATGATACTGTCACTCAGCAGAAAACTTTGCAGCTATGATTATAAAGCCCCCTTATATGATCATGAAGACTTCCAAGAAACAAGGAAGTGATTATGATATAACACACAATGTTAAATGAATTGATTTAGAGTATAAAGAACCATATTGTACAACTATAACTTGAAAAGAAAATTAGAATTCTCATTTTAGGGTGATGATGAGATTACGAATGACTTTCTTACTATATTTTTACATTTTTCTGTAATGTAATATGTTTCTGTCCATTCAGGAGATTTACTATCCATATAACAGGAGTCTCAGAAAGAGCAAGTTTTATAAATGTTTAACAGTTACTATTATTAGCTTTTTTTCTTTTAAAAAATTGGGTCACTGAGTGCCAAAATTAGTGCTAGATTTATTAATTCATTATCATTATTCATATTTATTATAATTATTGACATACATATTGCTTTTTAAATAATGTATCATTTCAAAACTGTCTTTAAAAAGAAAAAAATTTCGATATAGGTATAGATATATAAAGAGAAAGAAGGTGGCAGGGAGAAGGAGAGAGAAAGGCAAGGAGGGAGAGAGAAAAAATGAGAGAAATTTATTTTAAGGAATTGTCTCATGGGATTGTGGAGGTTTGGCGAGTCTAAAATCTGATGAGATAGGCTAGCAGGCAGGAGACCCAGGAAACAGTTTAAGTCCAAAGGCAGTCTGCTGGCAGAATTCCCTCTTCTTTGGTCAGTCTTTATTCTATTAAGGCCTTCAACTGACCCACTCATTTTATGAAAGGTAATCTGCTTTACTCAAAGTCCACCAATTTAAATGTTAATGTCTTTCACAGAAACATCCACAATGTTTGACCAAATATTTGGCCACTGTGGCCAAGTCAAGTTGACACATAAAACTATCCATTACAGTTAACATTAGTTCTTTAACTAGCTTTGAAGTCATCAGAGAAACTACTCTACAAGCCTAAGACTTGTTTTTTCTCCCCATCCCAGAAGACAAGGGAAAGTGTGACAATAGGTATGACACCAGCTGGTCACAGACAGCAGGTATAGCACTCATATCCATTGACTAAACTACCAGCCCCAGTAGACCATCAGGAACTGAGGGCCCCACTAGTTTGCATTTCCCTACTTTTAAATAGCTACTTCACCATTAAATAAAATAAAAGGATATAAAGTGAATCAAATTCCCCTACATGCCAATATAATAAAAGATAAATTAGTGTAGATGGAACACTGGACATGGTACCTTACACCCCACCCAGTCCCAACTCACACACACGTCAATTCTTATAATTCTTTAAACTACTTCTTTTAGTTTTTAATTCAGAATTCATCCAGAGAACTATCCAACTATTTCCAAGGCATCATAGCTCCTGCTCTCTTACATAGAACATAGTATATGATGAGAAAAAAATCCTCAAAAGTGAGAAGCAGGAGAAATTCAGTAAAAGAAATCATAATTTAAGAGTGAGTGCAATATACATATGACATATTATTGAAATGTACATTGAAACCTATTTAATTTTGACCAATGTCACTCCAATAATTTTTTTAAAAAGTTAGTGCAAGTTATGATTTAACAAAGACAGTAATTCCATGTTGTATATAAGTTAAAGTAGATTTTTAAATTTCTTTATGTTTACTCTATGAGCTTGTCCTTCTTAAAATTAGTCAGAATGCATCATATTTGGTAGAACATCTATGTAAAGAATTTTAAAAAGATCTCAAACAAGTATATTCATTAAACCCAGGGAATAATTTAGCCTGGGTTATTCATTGAATGAGAAATAAAATATGAGTTCTGGAATTCATTTACATGTCATTTTTTTCTTGAAATATTTTATTTTTTGAATGAACATGCATATTATTCTAATAGAAACTTCAAATTATGATATTCATTGAGAGATTCATGTATAGCAGTAATAATGATATGGAATGATGGTAACAAATTATGGTTCCTCTATATAAGGATACAGATGAACAAAAAGAAAAAATATATAAGTTAAAAGAACAATTTATTCAGTAACCAGCAAGCAGGAATTTGTAAAATCTAGCCTAAAGGAAACAAAAGTATAGATGAGCTTCCATGAGCTTGATCTAATGACATAGATGACCAAAGCTGAACCTTAATAAAAATAAATTGATTTTTCCCCCAGTCGAACCCCAAGTTTATATGTTTAGTAGCCATGAGCTAACATAACATGAAAAAGGATTCAGTGAAACATAAAAGAACAACATAAGTCTTTAAAATATCTGAATGACTGATTCAACTAGAATAGGTACTAGTTTATGAAATGGTGCTCACTAAAGTTTAGTCTATGCATCATTTAAAACTCCAAGCCAGAGAACTGGTACAATTGCACAACAGTGTTAAATAAGACCCAGTTACGTAACTGAATATAATTTGACCTTAACAAATCGATCAAAAGATCATTAGTGATTTTCTAGTAAACGTTTCAGAAGTCTGCCCATTATGCTCTAACCATATGGCTTCCACGTTGACATGCTCTGACTCAACCTAAAATGTATCTTGTGTGTGAGTATGGATGTTCATTTTTATGGTTTTATAAAATAAGTACTTTGCATAAAGCTCAGCACAGTTAAGATTTTAAATTATTTCCCAGTTCCTATCAAATGTCTTTAATAGAATACATGGATACATGGCTCTAGAGAACCAATATAGTTAACATATTTTCAACAGGCTTAGATTTGAGGGTTGAATTTGTTTGTTACTTTGTGTGTTTTTATAGTACCTAATGTTCTACTAACTCTGCATATGGAGTTTGTTTATGAGTTATAATTTCAAGGGCACCAAATATCCCTCATCAAATTAAAAAGATCTCCCACTTCAGCTTGTCACATGCCTAATATCCCACCATTAAGTTCTTCTAAACCCACCTTGCTTAAAACAGTTGTTTCCTGAAAGATTGTTAGGTATCGACCACCCATCAGTGTTCTTAATCATGGATTAGGGCAGAGTCTTGAAGGAAAAGACCCCAGGATGTAATTATTTTACAGAAGGAATGAGGTCAGAATCATAAGGAGTTCTTCTCCTTGATGGAGAACATATCGGAAGGGTTCCAAGCACCCCTAGTGTTGCATTAAAGCATCCAGATCCTGAATATGGGAATTATAGAGCTCTAGTATTTGCCAGGAATTACAAGCTAAGCTGGTATTGGATATTCATTCAAAACTCCTTAGACACTGACAAAAGCTGCAATTATTGAATATATAAGGGCAGAGAATCTATATTTTGGCATACCTGAACTTCGGTATACAACTACTTTCTGTCCACATTTTTACTGTGTTGTACCAACAATACCTTCAGGGAGGCAAAAGAATCATGAAAGTTGAAGTGAGAAGCCATATTTCTAATCCACATACATAATATAATACTGCTGGTAACTCTTTAGAGATATCATCTAGACACTTTACAGAGAACTTCTCTTCCTGCGAAAATGAGGAGCCATATTCTTAATACCCCGTGCAAATCTACTTCCCCAAGAGAGCAAACATATCTCAGTATCTGTCATGTAGTCCAAGGGACATAACAGATTATGCAACACAAATGAAAAACATCGAAGTATAATGTTGAAACAAACATAGATTGAGTATGCTTTCACAATAAACAAGGATTGGTTGACAGAGTAAAATGAAAAGAAAATAGAAATATGCCAAACAAGATGAGAGTCAGGAAAAAGTCCTTATTGACAGCCATTATAGTTATGTTATTGGAATATAATAGTTTGGATTGAGAACATTAAAATAAGTTTAACCCCTAAAAGTCATTTTGAATTCTTTATACGGTCTCGAATCAGTTTTAGAACAGTGCATGGTATATAATAGCTACTAAATAAATATTTGCTGGATGAATAAATTCATTAAAAAGAAGACGATGTAGATAACACTTTGTAAAGTTTATACTTGAAGAGAAAGAGGTAGTTTGGCTGGTAAGAAAAAAATAATAAGGAATTTGGTAACTTATTTTTAATGGGAAATGTGAGGATTTTAAAAGGGAACAGGAAAGATCCACTGGAAAGAGAGAGGTTGAAATACAGGCAAGGAAAAGACAGAGTAGGTTCAGAGGAAGAGATGGACTCCAAACCAGCAACCTTAAGAAGAGGGACAATCCTCTCATGTAACAGAAATGAAGAGAACGCACTAATGGTAGATGCTAATGGATTTTGGTGCTTTTTATGGGGAAGATGAGGAAATTCCCAACAGATGGTGACTATTTTCTCCATAAAACTCGTAAGCGAAGGGAGGAGGATGAAGACCACTCATAAGTTTCAGGAGCCCAAAAGAGGCTTAAAATAGTCATGATGAAAAATGGGAGAGTGAGTTGCCAACTCGGAGTATGATTGGTCAGTGTTGACAATCTACTTCAGATTGATTTTGGGTTTAAGTGAAACCATTTTGCCCCTTTTGTGGGGTTTTCTTCAAAGGCTCTTGCTCCTAAATGTAAGCATATAGAATTTTCCAAGACTAGAGCTATGCTTTTGCCAGAAGAACAAAACAAAAAGAGAGAGGATCAAGTGATTATATGGCATCAATTAGACAGTTTTGGACATGATAAACAATGTGAATATATATAAAAGGGAACAGGAAAGATCCACTGGAAAGAGAGAGGTTGAAATACAGGCAAGGAAAAGACAGAGTAGGTTCAGAGGAAGAGATGGACTCCAAACCAGCAACCTTAAGAAGAGGGACAATCCTCTCATGTAACAGAAATGAAGAGAACGCACTAATGGTAGATGCTAATGGATTTTGGTGCTTTTTATGGGGAAGATGAGGAAATTCCCAACAGATGGTGACTATTTTCTCCATAAAACTCGTAAGCGAAGGGAGGAGGATGAAGACCACTCATAAGTTTCAGGAGCCCAAAAGAGGCTTAAAATAGTCATGATGAAAAATGGGAGAGTGAGTTGCCAACTCGGAGTATGATTGGTCAGTGTTGACAATCTACTTCAGATTGATTTTGGGTTTAAGTGAAACCATTTTGCCCCTTTTGTGGGGTTTTCTTCAAAGGCTCTTGCTCCTAAATGTAAGCATATAGAATTTTCCAAGACTAGAGCTATGCTTTTGCCAGAAGAACAAAACAAAAAGAGAGAGGATCAAGTGATTATATGGCATCAATTAGACAGTTTTGGACATGATAAACAATGTGAATATAAGATGAAAACTGAGGAAAGTGACGAAAGAATGGGACTGACAACTAAATAGAAAATAGAATGATCAGTATATTAGAGGTCCTGATGAGGTACAGGTTTGGAATAGTGTGAATAATCAAATGAGCAAGCAGAAAGAAGAAAATATGATGAGAAGTAAAATAGTGATTTTGAAGGAAGTGAATTTATGGGTGTTGATAAGGTCCCAGTTGTGAGCTAGTGAAGACGTAAAGGTTGTTGGAGATAAGAAACTTGAGAAACTGAGAAGTCATGGTATTGGATAAGCCGTCCACAAGACATTGAATGCCCAGGATGACAGCCAGATAGTTTGTGAGAGTGATGTGTAATTGGATTATAGAGTCTTCACTAAATAAAGTAGAGTGACTGCAGTGAGAAAGGGAGAGCATGGTATAGTGAGGTATACCTCAAGAGTCCAGGTATTATAAAACATGGTGGAAAGGTAATGTCTGGAAGAGACAGTGGGGATCAATGGACACCAAACACATCAGCTCTTAATAGAAAGTCCCTGCATTATACACATTTGATGTATTATTGAATTGTACACTTAAAACCTATATAACATCATTAACCAATGTCGCCCTAATAAATTTAATAAATAAGTAAATAAATAAATAGTTTAAAAAGTTCATTTTGTTTGAAGAAAAAAAAAGAAAGTTCCTGCCCGGAAGCAAAACAAAGGATGAGGTACTTTAAGGGGGGAGTTCAGTTGAAGCAAGGATAGGAAGAAAGCTTTGGGAGATGAGGTTGAGTGTGTAAGTGAGTTGGCTGGGAATGGAATGATAGCTGTAGAAGGCACAATAGTTAGATTTGAGGATTGCAGGTAAGAAAGAAGGAACAAGGAAGTTAAGAGCCTAATGGGAATAATTGTGTGGTAACATAAGAAGCACAGGGATCTTACACATTTGATGTTGACTATTGATAAAGGGTTTGGTAAATTTTGTATCAATTCTCTTTGGGAAGACTGGGGACTAGCCCTAATGATAATCTTGATCGCTTTTTGCTCTTTACAATTGCTAAATTGTTTCAGTTTTACTCAAACTCAACAATAACAAGCTGAATATTAGCAATGCCTTATTGATTAGATACATACAGGATTTGACATTTCTGAATATTACAAGAAATAAGTACTTTTAGATTAACTTTGGTTAATCACTATGACAGTATATTCTTTTTAAATAAATTATGCAGATAAGTTTTACTAGAGTAAGTCAGTCATCGCAGTTCCAATATTATATTTTCTTATAATTTTTGATGATTGATATTATCTATTTCCTTTGTCTTGAAAGTAAAACACATGTGTAATCCTTTATTTAAAAGGCAACTGTGAAAATCTTAAAAGGAGTTAGCAAATAAATTATTCATAATTTAGTTATTTAATTTCACTAATAAAGGAGGAAAAACCATTCCATGTCTGAAAAAAAGTGTGTGATTGTCTTTGATGATATAAAATTTAAACAGGTAAAAGTTAATAAATTTTCATTAACTCCAGCCATTTCTTTTAGCTGCACTTGATGATGTCTGCCAGTCAGATGTATTGAATATTTCTAGGGTCTGCTCTGTCTCAGTGAGCAAAGCTATCACGAGAAACCAGCAGAGAGTAGCACACTTTCTATGGGGCTAGAAAAACAAAAGTAGAGCATTAAACACACAACAAACAATCAGAGACTAAAACCTACAAAAAAGAGCAATCAGTATCTGTGTGAAAGTACTATTTTTTTAAGGTTAACTTCCTCACCTATTTGAAGATCCAATTTGCCAAATGACAACATTTGAAAATTATCATGATCTAATATCACAACAAAGGCGTTGGTGTGTGCAGGCACTGGTGTATGTTTTGATGCCTCTGTCTTTGTCTATTCTGATAATCCACACTCTTTATCTCCTCAATGACCTCTTAAGGTTTAAAGAAATGAAGTCCCCAGAGGTGTCACTGAGAGACATAAGATCTGCTAGAGTGAATTTCTAACATGGAAGAGCTTAGCATAGGCATCTTTTTCACTTGGGTGGGAAAAAAAAAAAGAGCATCCCTCTATTTGTGGTCCACTTGGCAGAGCTAGATCCTTGGCTGTTTTTGACAGCATGATCACAGCAAGTGAAGGGTCCCGCCATGGAAGGGGCACTTCCTAATTAATGCTTCAGTGCCAGGCATCCTCTTAGATGCAGCATTGTAACAAGAAGTGATTTGGGAGAACTTTTTCTCTGAACAAAAACATGAGAAATATGATACATCTGTCCGTCTGTAAACTCTCTGGGTGACAAAATGAAAAGCAGCAAGACCTGGAACTTTGTCTTAGGAGCTCTTCTGACATCCAAAAACACAAATGCTTCCATACCCTAAAGTCATGTTACTTTCCACTATGGTCTTAGTAGAACTCAGAACTGAACCTTCTTAGATAAGATCTGTACTTGTAAATAGTCTCTAAAGAAAGTTTTCATCACGATTTCTTTAATTATCATAGAGACATCTCAGTTGTTCCCAAAGATATTGACAAGGACTCAAAAGAATAGAATCTCTCCTTAACTTTGTTCATATCTAAGTGAAAGAGTTTAATTTTGGGAGAGCTATCATTGCCAGAGTTATTTTAAAACAGAAGACGATGGGGCTATGTCAAAACAAAAAGCACCTCCAGAGAAAAGGGGAAAATGCGTCACTCATATAAGATGAGCTGAAAGACCTAGAAGTGTGCTGAAATTTGCCTCTTCTCTGCCCCACATTTCTCTACCCAAAATTCAAATTGTTTTTACCCTACCTACAGGCTCAGTTTATTCTAAAGGTCAAGAATCAGTATTGATATTAGGCAATGGGAACATGAGGAGTCCTAATTTAAAGTCTTGAGTCTAGGCTTGTGTTACCATCTTTTTTATCTGGCTTCTTGTGTTCCAGCTGTGACAACTTGACCAGTTATGGTCCCCTCCATGTGAATCCACATATAGTCCATTGGCTATTAAATTATCTTTATTCAGCCATGTCATCAGCTACAATGTTTAAAAACCATTCACATGATTGCCTGAGGTCTACAAAGTTCATGACAGAGCTAGACTCATGTCAAAAGGAAAACTTGTAAACATTTGTATTTATAAACTGGTACAATTTATTTCCCAAATTCATCATGGAATTTAATAGAACTAGGATTACAGCCAAAGAAGATAAAGTAGAGGTGATAACTATGTTTTAAGCATAGTCATTTTTAAAAGATGATGACCAAACTGCTTTTTCCTTTTCACCGCATAAATGATTAAAGAGAATTTAAACTAGATTTAACAGTTATTTGAAATAATGGAAAGAGAACCAGCCTCGGAGTCATACATGCTTTTGTGCACAGGCACAAACACTCAGTTAAGAGAGTAGGCAAGTTATTTAATGTCTCTTTTTCTCTCATTGTATCCATATCTGTAAGACAAAAAAGTCACACTTGTAATCTTCAGTTCTGAATTTATCAGAATCTGTCAATGATCGCATAGGAGCCCTACTTCTCCCCAATCTCACTGTAGATTGAATAATGTCAGCTGATTCAGAGTTTGCATGCTGTATTTCATTCACTGTCAAAAGTACTAAAAAAAAAATTTTAAATCAGTCTAGTCATGTTATATAGTATATTAAAGCTAGCTGCTGTAACAAACCTATAACCAGGGGAGAAAGTTAATTTTTCCTTCCTAAAGACCTTTAATTGGTTTGCAACAAGGATGCAGGTGGGAAAGGAGAAGAGAGTTTGGCTGCATGTGGTCATCCAGAGATGAAGTCTCACGGAGTCTCTGCTGACTTCAACCTGTGGCTTCCACGGCTGCCCTGAGCTTCAGCATTCAGCCGTCATTTGGAGGAAAGAACAAGTAAAATAACAACAACAAAAAAAAAAAAGTACAGTAAATTGAATTAAAGTAAAATTAAAAAAAAACAAATGGAGCATCAAATTGAGTTTCCATAGTCCAGGCCTGGAATTGTGATATGTAACTTTTTATGTTTCCAAGGAGAAAAGAAATCAAATTTGAAGAGCAGCTAACTACACAAAGACATACCAAAAAGTCATTTCAGAGCAGAATATGAATCTATAAATTCTTTAAGCTTCAGTTCAGGTCCTCTTTGTTCCAGACAAATTTTCTTGGTTACCACAGACCTAATCAATACTTCGCCTTCTAAACGTTTTATCTGTACCATGTATTTTGGCCCTTTATCATTTTGTCTTGATATTTCTTTATGAGAGTATGTCTCCTTTATTAATACCACAGACTCTTGAGAACAGAGATAGTCTTTCAAACTTCCTTGTATGTCTTATCACCCACCTTCTCCATTGCTCTTTGGCACAATGCCCTTAATTAAAAACGAATAAGAACATTTAGTTAATTAATTGGTTATTTTTTTTCAAAATATTCATAAATGTAAGCTATATGATGGCAAGGGTTGAGGGAGCATCTGTTTTGCTGTTGTTGTTGTTTTCCTGTCTTATTGCCAAGAACATTGCTTAGCATGTTAAAGGCACTCAAAATTATTTGTTGAATGAAAAACAAAAGTTCTATGATTCTATATTCTGTGGTCATTGGGCCTGCTACTTTCCATTTGGTCAAATACTTATGACAATTTCTAGTAGTTTAACAACAACAATAATAATATTAACATTTCCATAGTGCTTATTGTGTGCCAAAAATACAAAAAACAATATTTTGATGTAGTTACTAATGTAAGTTCCTTGCATACATATATCTACCTTCTAGGCCAATGCTGGTCATTAGGGACCCTTTGTGCAAATTAGAAAAAGCATCACAGGCTGCACCATTCACTAATTTATAATATCAAAGAGCATCCAGAGCAGAGACTTTCTCATAAGCATTGAACAGATGGATGAATGGATTAAAAAAATCTATCATTTCATTGGATCTCAGTGATAATAATTCCATTTACTTCTTTTTATTAACTGATTTATTCTAATTTTTCTACAATACTACTGTGTCATTCAATGTATAAATTTATTGCAAATAGAAAAAAATCTATATATAATAGGTGAGAATAAAATGCATCAATCTAGATGAGTATATTTTTAATTAAGAAAATAAATATGATGCTCATACTTAATGTCCTTTAATTTCCAAGGGATAGTCTTTCTTTAAAAGAATTTATAGATACAAAATGTTCAGTAGATACTAAACCTTTTTATACTTCATTGCAAAGTTTGTAGAAGTTGAGATAAATGATATTTATAATTAACTTTTTATTTTTAAATAATTAAGGATTCACAAAAAGTTATATAATAATAGTACTGAGAAGTCTCATGTACCTTTCACCCAGTTTCTTCTCATGGCAAAATCTCATATAACTATAGTACAATATTAGGAATTGAAATTGTTACAACCTACAGACTTTATTCAGATCTTAAGTGTTTCAGATATTCAGATTTTGCCAGTTTTAGGTGTGTGGGTGGGTATGTGTAGTTCTATGCAATTTTATCACATGTGTAACCACCACCAAATCAAGATACAGCTAAAGAATAGTCAAAGAATATCTTAAAATTAAATATCCCCCAAATGAAATTGTTCAATCGCTTTCCTAATGTTGTAATTAGACAATTGGTGGAATTATAATTGTTAATTGTCAAAGTAATCTGAATAAATGAATGAGGAGTATTCTCATCATATTTCTATCTCAAAGTATTTTGGGATTTATAGGAAAAATTTTAGATGCTCTCAGAGATTTCTCTATTTAGAAAGGAATCTTATGGAAAGACTTTACACAATGAATAATAGACTTTTATTCTTTTATCATGTTCTTTATCATTTTATAAATAAAGGTTTGCAGTTTGAAACTTGAGAATGTTTATTCATCTCTCAATAACAAATAATGCAATGTAAGTACTCTGCCACCAGGTGGTGGTCCCTCTAATACGTGCTTTGAGATTCAAATCGAAAACAGACTCATAAATACAGAAGACAATCTGGTAACTGCCAGAGGGGAGGGGAGTTGGGGGACTCGGAGAGAGGGGTGAAGGGTTAAAGAAGAACAAATTAGTAGTTGAGAGATGGTCATGGGGATAGGGAGCACAGCATAGGGAATGCAGTGAGCAGTAATGTAATGGCTATGTGTGGAGCCAGATGGGTGACAGAGTAATCAGGGGGATTGTTTCATAAACTATATAAATGTCTAACCAATGTACTGTATACTTGATACTAGTCATAAAATAAAATTAAATGCTTAAAATAACTAGGAATAATTTTACTCTTAACTCACTGAAATATAACTCTTTATGCTTTTTATAGTTAGGTATTTCAGTAATTAGATTTAGTCTGGCATTCAAGAATCTCTAGCATTAGTCCCCAATTTCCTTCTGAAGTTCATCTCCCACACTTACCCTGTATAGGAAACATTTGCTATGTCAAATTTTATTTATTTACTATTTCTCATATATATTTTTTCTCATTACACTTCTGTAGTATATTCATCTTTTTTTTTAACTAGTGCCAAAGTATAGTGCCCTGTACATAGTTGAGTCTAGGTAAATGCTCATTATAAGCCTTTTCTCCTTCATTCCTTTTATCTAAAATGCTTAGCCATCTCCTTTATCTAGCTATAAAAACTCTTCACTGAAAGCTCATTTCTGATGTCACTTTTTCCATCATCATCCCAGTAGAAAGTGATTTATCTCCTCACTTCCATGCCCAGGTAGTGCTCTGTTTTTAGCACCAGTGAATCTCCTATACACTACCTTAAGTTGTAGCTTTTGAACATCAATTCCCTATCTTAATCTCCCACAGTCCTTAGCACAGTATTGGGTATTCAACAACTATTAGTTGAATTAATGCATTGCAATATAACATTTTTTTAAAATTTTAATAGGAAGTCCCTATAACTATTATCCTTTTTATTCATCCTTGACTTTTCTTTATCATTTATCCTGAATTCTAACCTGAAGTCAAATTCCCTACAATGAGTTTACAAGTCACTGAAGTGTCAAGCCTTCGAGCTTTGGGTGGGCTGGAATCAATATTCCTTAAGATATCAACACTTCTTAAGATACTCAGCCTTACTGTTGGAGCAAATTTTTTATCGATTTCCAGGTTAATTTAAAAGTGGATTCTCTTCTGTCTCACTTACTACCTGAATCAGTTAAAGACACTCGTCTTTTCCAATCCTAGCACCCTCTTTGCTCATGAGTCCCTCCATTTATTGTCTAAGCTTACTTTTAACATCTAACACTAGGACTTTTAAGAAAAACATTACTCTTTTTTTTCTTATTAAAAGGAAACATTACAAACACTAGCTGTGCTTTTCTTTTATAAGAATTAGTAGCTAGGTGACCTTGAATTGTATGTCCAATAGATCTTTCAAAAAAACTCTCTAGTAATAACTTGAGTTCCCAACCTGTCCTAATACAGAGTTCCCAGAACTGTTTCCTGAAGGAGTTCATGTTCTTCCTAAAGAAGAGAACATTTTAAAATAAAACTATTTTAAAATGAGGTTTGGGATGGAAATTTCAGACAGTTTCATGACAGTAACATTGATCTCTTTTGGCAGTTCTGATATTTATGTATTGGGTTTTCTCAAAGCTAGGTCACCTTTCTCTGCAACCATTTGGTCTATTTTAAAAAGTGATTTCCTAAAGACCAAAGACTACCTTTTTCTATTTAGAGTCCAACTTTACACTGTTAGAACTTAAAATTCTTCAGACTCCCATGGCAGAGTTACTTTAGGTCAAAGTACAGTCAGATATAAATGCCCAAATATACCCTCACAAGGGTTTCAGTCCTTGGAAGCATTAACAGTACCACCTAGGACAGACTCCAAAGTGTTCTATTCCACTGTTGTGATTACAGATCCCCATGTCCAGATCTCAGACTTGGTTTCTATTAGTTCTGCAAATACTCAATTGGACAAATATTTATTCTACACTTATTATGTGCCACATATATTATGAGGGTCCGTGAATGCAAAGTTCAATAAACATAATCCATGTCTTTGAGAAGTTTATCAGATTTTGGTAATTTCTTTACTCTGCCAGATATTCTACACTCACTTTTGTGTTTTTTCAGGCCCCAACTCTTGGCCTAATAGCATCTAAATAATTGATTTCTCAGACATCCTGAATTCTAGGATGTTCCAGAGCTCACTGTTGCTATGACCTATGACCAAAATTTTTTTCTTGCAGTCTTATTCCATTGGGATCTGACACTTATGCAACAGGTAAAAAATGCTTAGCAAATATTAAGTAATAATATCTGTGCTCACTCTAAAACTTACAGATTTTCCAAAATAAAAAGGGCCATGAGAAACCGTCTAAGTCAATGTTTCTCATGCACTTTAATGTGCATAATGATCATCTAGGGATGTTGTTACAATGCATATTCTCATTCAGTAGGTCTGGGGTGGGGCCTGAGACTCGGCATTTCTAACAAACTCTCAGCTAATACCTACGCCGCTGGTCGACAGACCACACTTTAGGCAACAAGATTCTGAGCTTTTTTCCCACTTCTAACTGAAGGCAGAGCCATGACAGATGTGTAGAATTCTGTCAATATGGTCATACACTGAGAAAATTATTCAAGGTTGTTAAATTAATTCAGTCAGCCAGTACAAAAATTAGTTTAAAAAAATGTCAACAGAAACTTTAGTGGGGCACAAGGGTGAGAAGAGTTCTCCCTACTTAATCAAGACATAAAATTAAAGGAGGCTAAAATAGTATGGCAGTTTGTTTTAAAAAAAAATTTTAATGGAATTACTGTATGATTCAGAAATTTTACATCTGGATATATATACACACCAAAAAAAATTGAAAGCAGAGACTCAGAGATATTTGTACATCCATGTTCATAGCAGCATTATTTACAATACTCAAAAGATGGACAACCTTAGGGTCTATTGACAGATAAATATGGACGAACAAAATGACACATGCTACAACATGAATGAACCTTGAGGACATTATGTTAAGTGAAATAAGCCAGTCACAAAAGAACAAGTACTATATGATTCTACTTATTTGAGGTACCTAAAATAGTCAAGCCCATAGAGACAGAAAGCAAAACCATGGTTATCAGGGGATGGGGAAAGGAGAGAATGGGAATTTAGTACAGAGTTTCAGGTACAGAGCTTTAATTTTGCTGGATGGAAAGAATCCTGGAGATAGATGGTAGTAATGGTAGCAGAACAATGTGAATGTACTGAATGCCACCGAACAGTACACTTAAAAATGGTTAAGACAATAAATTTTATGTATGTATCTTCTACCATAATTAAATTTTTTTAAAAAAATTGAAGAGGTTTTAAAAAATTATACAAGGGTGTGAACTATCCAGTAGAATAAAATTAGGGTATCTTTAAAGCCCGATTTGGCTTACAAGGGTTCAAATTCAAATCAGCAGTAAAAGAGGCTATAAAATTCTCTTTTTTCAATTCAGACAGAAAATCAATTAATAGTATGACTCGCGACATCCAGTTGTGTCCTTGGCAAGTCCTGTGCAACTTGCTGAGCAAGCCCCAAGACTCATGCTGGTGGCAGCTAAAACTCAGTTTCTGGTGTGGACTCTATGAGTACAGATGCAACTATAAGTACAGCATCTGTGGATTGCTTGTCGAATCTTAACAAGTGGCCCTGGAGGGGCACAGACTGGAGCTAAATTTGGCCTGCAGTTGAACCCCTTTCAGGACTGTGCCACTGGACACCTACTTCACAATCCACACTAATAAGACTAGGAGACTTAGGAGCTTTGCTTAGTACATAGAAACAGACACAGAAAGGCAGCCAAAAATGGGAAGACGAAGAAGCAGAAACCATATGAGAGAACAGAACAGAGATCCAGGAAAAATGGAGTCAAGCAATCAAACAGATGCAGAGTTCAAAACACTGATTATAAATATGCTCAATGAACTTAAGGGAAGAGTAGATGAACTCAGTGAGAATTTCAACAAAGAGATAAAAAGCATAAAAATGGAAATGGAAATTATAAAAGGGAACCCGTCAGAAATGAAGAACACATTATCTGAGATGAAGAGTTTGTTAGAAAGAATCAACAGAGTGGATAAAGAAGAGGACAAAATCACCAATATAGAGAATAGAGAAGCAAAGGCACTGAACCAGAATGGCAAGAAAAAAAAAGCCAGGATATAATAATAATTTAAGGAGCCTATGGGACACAATTAAATGTAAAAATATCCAGGTCATAGGGGTACCTGTAGGAAAATAAGAAGTTGAAGAGCTATTTGAAGAAATAATGATGGAAAACTTCCCTAACCTGGTAAAGAAAATAGACATACAATCCCAGGAAGCTCAGAGAGTTCCCCTAAAATATGAACCCAAAGAGGCCCACACCAAGACACATTATAATTAAAATGCCAAAGGTTAAATACAAAGAGAGAATCTTAAAAGCAGCAAGAGAAAAGCAGATAGTTACCTACAAGGGAGCACCCATAAGACTGGCAGCTGATTTCTCAAAAGAAACTATGCAGGACAGAAGAGCTTGGCACAAAATATTTGATGCGATGAAAACCCAGGATCTACAATCAAGGATACTTTATCCAGCAAAGCTATTGAAGGACAGATAAAGAGTTTCCCAGACAAAAATAAGCTAAAGGAATTTATCAACACCAAGCCACTATTACAGGAAACTTGGAGGAACTTCTTTAAGAAGAAAAAACAAGTAGCGAAAACATGAATAAAGAATGGTAATAACTACATTCCTATCAACAAGTACCTCAAATGGAAAAGAATTAAGTGCTCCAAGCAAAAGATGGAGTGGCTGAATGGATAATGAAACAAGACCCCTACATATGCTGCCTACAAGAGACTCACTTCAGATTAAAAGACACCCTCAGACTAAAAGGAAAGGGATGGAAAAAGATATTGCCTTGATGGACCTAGAGGGTATTGAGCTGAATGAAATGGGTCCGATAGAGAAAGACAAACATCACATGATTTTATGTGGAATCGAAAGGACAAAATAACAAGAACAATAAAAGCAGAAATAAATTCATAGATACAGAGAATATTTTTAGGGCTTCCAGATAAGACAGGGGTTGGGAGGATAGAGAAAAAGGGCAAAAGGATTAAGAAGTACAAAAGGATAGTTAAAAATAGACATGGAGATATAAAGTGTAGCATAAGGGAAATAGTTAACAATGTTATAATAAATATGTAAGGGGGAAGAGGGTTACTAGATTTAGTAGGGTGATCACTTTGTGACATATAGATCTCTAATCACTAAGCTGTACAACTGAAACTAATATATTATTGTATGCCAATTGTAATTGAAAAAACTCATTGAACTGTGCAATATAAATATGAGTAACTAATTGTCTATTATATTTCGATAAAGCTGGAAAAAAATAGGATTATGAACTATAGAACCAACTTCTTTGTAGTTACATGAAGGTTCTATTATTGTAGAAACCACAAACAAGGACTTGACACATCTGTTAGTACTATAATAAAAATTGCTCTGTATATCTGTAATTCTAGGTTTTGTGTTCTGGCCACATTTCTCTGGTCCTGTTTCCTAAGGTTAGAAACCACAACTTTCTTAGAAAGATAACATTGTTCACTGATGAATAAGTGCCTTTTAACTCTGAGAAGTCTTTTTTAATTAAGTAGATTTTTAAAGTAAATCAAAACTCTGTAAATTATTCTGTGCAAAGATTAACTGCAGGTTTGGTTATTTAAAATATTTGTAAGTTAGATAAATATCTTTAAGATTCAGCCATATGACTGAATATATAAATGTGGATATAATCAAATATGAAAAATATGTAATTAAGTAACTGATTTCAGCTTTCTGATTTCAAGTTGAAAGTTATAAGATGATTAAAATATGTTTGTAAACATTCTTGAAACGATTAAGAGAATGTGACTCACTGTGTAAATTTGTTAGATATTTCAGACTTCAATACTTCAATAGTTTTACTTGTTGAGTTAAATATCTGAAATATTTATAAATAGAAGTTGAATGTACTGAATTTATAAATATAGTTTTAAATGTTTAAGGAAATTAAACTAATGAACTTGGAAAAGACTGATTCTTAAAGGTGCTTATTCTGTTCTATCTAAACTGATTTAACATTGATCAAAAGCTCCATTGAAAATGATTGCTAAAATTCACTATGTATGAAAATCAAAAATCTTAAGAAAAAGAAAATTTTAAGTTTGATACTTTAATAAATTTAGAATCAATTTAAAGACTAAGGAAATTCCAAAACCTTTTCTGTGTATAAAAACTGCTTTAAAACCAAGAGTCTTACATTGGCACCCCTAAATCACCTTAGGCAGACATTCAACCTGTTTGATAAGGTCAGGGAAGTAGATTCCAAAAACTTGTCTAATGAAGTTATACAACCTTTAAACATTTCATCATTTCACTTATTTGATTGTGCAATCAGGACAAATCGAAAGCCTTGAGGCAATTAGGGCCCCCAGTAGGCCTATTTGAGTGTATCCTGAGTCCAGAGAAGGTCTGAGAAATTAGTTGTCAATACCAAGCTGGGTAACCAAGTGTGCAACATGAAAATGTTGGAAGTCAGAAATCAATGATATAAACCATAGTTGAGAATGGATAAAATATTAATGTTAAAGCTTTCAGTGGAATAGAAGCCAGGCAGATGGACCAGAACATTAAAAGACAAACTCCTTGAGAGCAAAGTAAATATTGTTCTTATTCACTACTGTGTCCACCGGTCTTCCTGGGCCTAGTTCCAATCATAAAGCAAGTGCTAACATATCTGTTGAAATGAATGAAAGGCGAGATAACAAGGCTGAAAAAGGATTTGGTAGGCAAAAACCAATAAAGAGGAGAAAGTAAACAGAATGTCATACATAAATCAAAGAAATTAACGTATTGTCCACTGATTTTCCTTTCAATGTGGTCAGCATTTATTCAACAGGTAACTGAAAATAACATGGTGATTGGGAGGGTTTATGGGCAGAGGCTGCTTCTGGTATACAGATAATATCCCTAAACCAAAGCAAATCATCACTGAGGATCTTTGCAGACCTTCTGCATGCCTGATTTCTGGAATCGATAGGGACTACCATTCCCTGAGAGCAGTATCTCTGGGAGTGTGCTCAGTGCACCATAAATCCTATGGAATGTGTAAGTAAGTGTAACTTGAGAAAAAGACATTCATACAAGATAGTTTCTTAAGTAATTAATTCCTAAGCCTGAGGTAGTCAAACTTAGTTAAATAACTTTTCAAAACTCCCTGGATAAGCCCATATCCAAGTTGAGAAAGGAAAAAAAAAAAGGGTACAAGGGGTGAGAGGTTCTCATCAACTAAATTTAAGAAATACTTGGTTAAACAAAAATAAACACAATGGAGTTTTTGTTTGTTTGTTTGCAGGACTTCTCGGAGTAAATAATATTTTTATGTTCATTGTGAATTGTAAAGGAAAGTATGCTATTGTTTTGTAAATTTTCAGACCCTCAATTTCAGAATACCTTGAGGAAATAATGTTCACAGAAGTTGCCTAGACCCTTGAACTTTGAAACCAAGTTTAACTCAGGTCTGCAAATCAGTTCACAAACAATTCTTCATAAGATCTAATTGAAATTTGGCTTTGTGGGATGTAAAATTTTGTTAATGTTTTAGTTCATTTGATTCCATGGTTGGCAAAATTCCCCCTTTGAATACAGCTATGATAGGTTACTGTGCAACTTCACAGAGGGATTTTAAATGTAGTGCCAATTTTTAAGGACCTTACTATCATAGACAAAGTTTGCATGCTACTCTCACATTTTTCAAAGAACTTTACTTCATTTGTTTAAGTCTCTCCCACATCCCTGGGAAATGGTCACGGCACACCTGTCATTGGCAGCAGAAGAACCAGAGCTATGATATCTTATGAATGTCACAGTTCAGCTCTGTTTCTTAATTTAGAGCCCAGGCCATGTTATCTGTTTTTGGTTAAGCTTGTCCGTTATAGGCTATGCAAATGTTTATTCTCTTCCCTTATCAAGAACACTATAAAAGTAACCATAATGACACAACTGAAATACAGATTTGAAGAATTAGATTTATACTTTAAAATTTTTTTCACAGGCCCAAGGAGTAGGATGATAATCGACCTTGCAGCTTCACTTAGAATTTTCTTCAAATAAGTTAATATTTCATCCCCCCAAAATATGCAAAGAGATGTTTCTCCCACTTATGTGTACTTTGTTTTCTAAATCAATTTTTTTTTCAACTTTCATCAATCACGCAATCAAGCAATTAAACCAGTTCCCCTGACTGGTCTATCTTTTGAACACTGAGCCAGCCATCTACTTCAGCAAAAAATACATTCCATCATGATTTAAATGTTTTCTAAGTAATTTATTTTTCTAAAGCTTGGGTGAAATGTCAAAAAGGTTGGTCCTTGCTCACATAATTAGTCAAGGTTAAAACCAAAAAGTATCCTAAATTCTTCATTTCCCAGATGACCAAATTTAAGCCACTCACCAAACATCTGTTTGTTTAATGGGTGGTACAGAAAAACTTTCATTCCTAAAGTTCTCCCAAATCAAATTGACAGTTCCATGCACTGAGCACATAAAGGATTCTAACATAATCATTGTTGCTGATGTATATTTGCCAGCATCTCAATTCCTTTCTATAGACTCTAACTATGAAATTGTTAGTGCTTATTGTATAGAAATCTTATTTTTTATTTTCCAATTGCTCAGTGAAGTGTCCGGCCCAAACTATGGGTCCAAGAAAGGTTTATTATTTTTATTAATTTCTTTGCCTGGCAAAATTAAATAAATTTCCATTAGTGTTTGGCCCAATCCCAGCATGAAGCTGAGGCACTGGAAAAATCTGACTCCACAACACATAAAATTCTTTTCCTCAAAATATTCAGAGTGTCAGATCAGCAGACAATATATAGGCCAAGATAAGAGAGCACCCATAAGGGTTTTGGTGTTTTGGTTTTATAAAATCCTTAAGAAATTTAGTTTTAAAGCTGATATTTTCAAAAAAGTTCTTTAAATTTTTCAGAACATTTCAATAACTGCTTTTCAAGGGAAATTTTGGTAATTTTTTCCAGCTGAATGAAAATCTATGCTATTCAAACAACAAAGATTTTTTTCTTTTGAAAGTCATTCATGTCCTGCTTCTAGGATTTCCAGGGGAATTGAATTAAAAAAAAAAAAATTTAACCAAGCAGGCGATCAGAGTTATACTGTGCTAAAGACAACTTAAACTCTGAAGTTCAGAAGTTTAATGTTTCCTTCTAAACTTGAAGCCCATGGTTTTCAGATGGGTTCTTAAATTAGCCAAACAAGTTTGCTTGGCCTATAGTCGTTTATTTTATTTTTAATTTATTTTTTACTAGTTTTTCTTTTCCTGAGGTAGTCTCATGTGGGTAACATAAAAGGATTTAAATTTGCATCTGTCTCTCAGCAATAGGGCTATGGCTAAAGCTATACTCAGCATTTTTCTCAAAAATCACTTTTCACTGCATTTCTTCTTATACATTAAGACTTTTTTCCATAGTTGCATGTGTTATTATTCACATTTTAAATAAAAGAACACTGTGGCTCAGTGTCAAACAGCTTAGTAGAACAGCTGTGACTCAAATCTAGAACCGTTAAATTCTAACGCCTAATTGCACTCTATTTCCCCGTGTTTCTCAACTTAAGTATGCATAAAATCACCTGGGATGGTTTCTACAGACAGATTCTCAGACACTACATCTGAGAATTGTGACTCTGTAGATCTTCTCTGGGCTCAGAGATCTGAATTTTTAACAACAATCCTAGATGGTTCTAAAACAAATTATCCACATTCCAATTAATCAGATCACATTCCCATTAAGACGACTATACCTGCTTCTTTTCTCCTGCCTCCAGAGATGAAGCAAGACTATACATATCCACAGTCTCAGCTCTACCACCAATATGGTATAAACTACAGTAAGCCACTTTTCCTGTTTGGATCTCAGCTTCCTTAGCTTGTTAAACAGGAATAACTATATTTTCCTTACCTCAAAGAATTGCTACAAAGTTCAAATGACATAATAGTTGGCACAATGTTTATAACAGTAAAAGGTGCTATTTAAAAACATAGTATTAAAACATATAATTTAATGACAAAAAATATAAAACACAAAGCTTATCTGGATGCTTTGGTGTGGGATTATCAGATTACGATATTGCAAAGAATATTTAGACATTCAGTCTATATCCATAAGCACTTCAAATCAGTGCTGCTGGTGTGGAATCATGCAGGATTCCCATAAGCACTCAACCTACTTAGCCCTCACCTATAACCACAATGGAGTGTAGAAAACCTTTATTAATGCACACACACACACACACACACACTTACACATACACACACTCACACAAACATGTACACAGTCACTCACATACACACACTCACACAGAGTTGCCACTGCTAAGTTAGTGACAGATTTTCCACTGTCTCAATTGGAACATCGCCAAAAAATAAAAGGTAATATCTCTATTTAAAACAATGCAGGTGGGTTAATAACCCAAGTATCTATGACTATCGGCGACACTCCCATCAACCCACACGGATATCTCCAGACCCTGAGATGGCTCTTTTCTCGGGTATTTGAACTTCCACTACCCTGTTCAATGGGAGAAAGGTTTTGAAACAATTGATATGACAAAAGAGACTGACACCAAACAATCACAGCTTGATTTCATGGCACACCACATGGAATTTTTCTAAAAATAAAGTAACTTTAGCATTTCCTTGTTATTTGGGGCTACAAACCCATAAGCCTCCCACCTAGCCTGTGTAGGCTTTGAAATGAGCAGACTGGCTGGAAAACAAGAAGCAATTTGCATGTGAAGAATAAACAAACAGAAGTCTTGCTGTATACCATGTCACAAAAACAGAGTTGATGTCTTTGTTTAGAAAGGGAAGCAGCAAAGTTTAGCAGGTTAATAACACAGTATCTTTCCCTTTCTGCCTCTTAATACATATTTTAAATGAACCTGACTTGACCTCAATACATCATCAATATTCTTCCAGGACTCGATTATTCAAAGTTTTTTCCCACTCCAATATATCAAGCACACAGCATCAAGTATCTTAAATAATGGTCTCACCACTTCCCCTGCACTTGTCATTAAATCACTTTATATTCTATCTCATCAAGTCTATATTCCACTGTCTGGTATTCATTACCTTTCATAAACTTTTCCTCTGTCAAATTTTCAATTATTCCTCCTTTTGCACTTCACCTCTCCCACCCCCGCCCCCCATCTCCCAACCTAAACATATTCATACACATTCACACATTCTGGTAAGGTCAGTATCTTTAGAATCTCCTAATTTAATTACACTCATCTCTGCCTCCTTGTTTTCTCAGATATTCAAATCAGTCAGAAAGTATTTAGTCAGACTCTGTGCTTAAATGACTGGGCAAGTTTCAGAAGGGAAAGACTCCAAAATCTTAGGATTTAACATTACAAAAATGACATAAGTCTTTAATATGAGTAGCAAGACACTTATTCACACACAGAGAGACACAAATACATGCAGGAAAGACAGCTTATGCAGTCACTAAAACCTATTTCCTATTTCTCCTGAGCATACACTTATCTTCATGTCTCAGCCTTCCTTCAGAAAAATGAGTCCATATGTCTATATTCTGGCCAAGGGATTGGGACAGAAGTGATGTGTGTTTCTTTCAGGCCTGACTCATAAAAGTTTGTAATCATCTGCACTTTTTTTTCTTTCTCTGTCTTCCACCAGCTACAGAAGAACCACAGGAAGATGCAAGAGAACTCTGGGGCAATGCAATCCATGGAAATACGATATGGTCACATGTGAAATTTAAACTTTTCTAGTAGCCATATAAAAAAAATTAAAGTGAAAGTAATTTTACTAATGTATTTTATGTAAGCTAATATATACAAAATATTGTCATTTCCTCATATAATCAATTTAAAAATTATTAATTCAGTATTCTACATTCTTTTCATCACACTGTTTTCAAAATCCATGTGCATTTCACATTTTCAGTACACCACAGTTTAGCAGTACATCACATTTTAAATGCTCAATAGCCACTTGCAGGCTACTGACAACAATATTGGACAATATAGCTCTAGGGGATGATGGAATTTTAAGATGGAAAGAGCTGGGTCTCTGAATCACTTCATGAAAGGGCATCTCCAAGGTATTCTCTATGTATTATTACATGAGCAACATCTAAACTTTTATTTTATAAAGCTACTGTGATTTTTAGATTATGTATTACAACAGTTAGCCTGCCTTACTTAATACATTTCTATTATATATATGCATGACAGTATACTTTCAGATACATTTCTATTATATATATGCATGACAGTATACTTTCAGATACTTTTACCATCAAATCAGAAGGCTAGAGAAGCCCTGGGTGACTTAAAAAAGAGAAATGGAATTTTAAATAAGAAAAACTAAAACAAAAGGGAACAAGGAAGACATTCCAGGGATGAGTCAAAGGAAAAAAAGTTCTGGTGCATATAGAATTTAATTTCATAACAAATTAATCCATCAGAGAAAAGAGTTCCTTTTAGGACAATAATGAAGTTATGGTAGAAAATATAATTTGAAACTTTACTGAGGTCATCTTAACTGACAGAATGAGTGGATTTGAACTTTAAATTTTCTAAAGTCCATCTCATAACATCACTTTGTTACTCAAGAAATATACATATTTTTATCCTATGCAGTAGAACTATTTAAATGAATTAAACTAGAGTGACTTAACACAAAGTAAGTTCAGAAACAATTTCAGTAGATTGGGCAAAAAATAAAAATAAATGAGGTTTGAAGTAAGGAGTTTGAGAAACAAATGGAAAGGGAAGTAAGGAAAGCATTTAGGGAGTACTTATTATTCACCAAGTTCATTCACATTTAATCTTCCTTAAAATGTTATGGGGTAATATCATTTTTACTAATGTAAAAGCAGTCTTAGAGAAGTAAACTAACACATCTAAGTTTTCACACTAATCAGGGTTAGACCTAGAATTTAGAACTAAGTTCATTACTCTATGTTCCCAGAAAGAGAGCCATTGTGTACTAACAATTGACTTTAGAAGGTATCTATTTGGGAACATGTGAAGGAGTAGTAGAATGGTCAGAAAAAATGAAAGGAGAAGTTAGAAGTGTAAAGAAAACAGGAGACCAAAGTATTACTGGAGTCAAGGAAAGAATGGAAGCAAAGAAATGGAGGCAAGAGGAGCACGAATATTTTTTCTTTGAATAGAGAGCAAATACATGCTAATTTGTAAAACAAGGAAAATCAAGCAGAGGTCAGGACTGCTGATGTTAAGGAGAGGATGTATAATCAAGGAAAACCTCTCATGCCTTAAGTTTTCATTGCTCTTTTTTTCTCCTGTAAACCAACAAAGACTTCATCATTTATTCTAGACTTAATGTTCATCTATAGTGCAGTGGAAAGAGCAGAGAGGAAGTATCTAACAGACATTTATAGAAGATCAGAAATGCCAAACACAGAAAAAATGGAGCAGATGATAGAGGCTCTGTTCATCCCTCCTGCAACCCAGTCAAAGTTGTGACAGAAACAAGGAGCAGCAGCAAGGAAATATCACCTGAGATCTAGATGAACAAGCTATACAACTAG
The DNA here is from genome assembly GCF_902729225.1 of Pteropus medius. NCBI lineage: Eukaryota > Metazoa > Chordata > Mammalia > Chiroptera > Pteropodidae > Pteropus > Pteropus medius. The sequence continues at coordinate 33,259,617 of NW_024354500.1, read as the reverse complement.
GGAGAAATCTAAGAAATCACCCTGCAATGGCAGAAGGTAGGACAGGACAAGGATGAGAGGCTGCCCGGTCTGGAGCAGCTGAGTGAGACAGAGGCCATAGCTGTGGCAGCTGCAGACGCCACTTAAAGTAGCCGTGCCGCAAGTGGACTTTTGCAGTGACCCACCTGCTTGCTCTGAGCACCAGTGCTGGTTTGGCTGTGCAGCGGGCACCAGGGACTTACTGAGTTGTAAGAATGAGGGCTGAGGCAAGACTCACTTTGTACAGAAATGCCAGCGGTATCCATTGTTCTTCTGTTGAGCCCTCTCCACTTCCAGTGTGTGGACTCAGTGCCACCAGAGCCAAGATGTCATCAAATTGTATAACAGAGGTAGCTCCACCCAAAAAATTCTCCGAAACTCTGCCTCCCCCAACTCACGGCCCCACCTAAGCCACATTCAGGGGTGTCCTCGCTTAGGTGCCCCTTGCTGAGCAGCGCTTACACTCACACTGGTGGCAGCTGGCCTCAGTTTCTGGTGTGGCCTTTTGAGGCAACTATAAGTACAGCATCTGTGGATTGCTTGCCGAATTTTAACAGGTGGCCCCAGAGGGGCACAGGCTTGGGCTAAGTTTGGCCTGCAGATGAACCCCTTCCAGGACTGTGCCACTGAACGCTGACCACATAAAGCTGCACTAATAAGACTGGGAGACTTAAGAGCTTTGCCTAGTATATAGAAATAGACACAGAAAGGCAGCCAAAATGGGAAGACAAAGAAGCAGAAACCATATGAGACAACGGAACAGAGATCCAGAAATAATGGAGTCAAGCAATCTAACAGATGCGGAGTTCAAAACACTGGTTATAAAGATGCTCAATTAACTTAAAGGAAGTGTAGATGAATTCAGTGAGAACTTCAACAAAGAGATAAAAAGCATAAAAATGGAAATGGAAATTATAAAAGGGAACCCATCAGAAATGAAGAACACATTATCTGAGATGAGAAATATAATAAATGCAATAAACAAAGTGAATAAAGAAGAGGAATAAATGACCTATATAGAGGATGGGAAAGCCAAGGACACTCAATCAGAATGGCAAGAAAAAAGAAGCCAAGATTATAATTATTTAAGGAGACTATGGGACACAATTAAATGTAAAAATATCTAGGTCATAGGCTACTTAAAGAAAAACAAGAGGTTGAAGAACTATTTGAAGAAATAATTATGATGGAAAACTTCCCCAATCTGGTAAAGAAAATAGACATACAATCCCAGGAAGCTCAGAGAGTCCCCTCAAAATATGAACCCAAAGAGGCCCACACCAAGACACATTATAATTAAAATGCCAAAGGTTAAATACAAAGAGAGAATCTTAAAAGCAGCAAGAGAAATGTAGTTTCCTACAAGGGAGCACCCATAACATAAGAATGGCAGCTGATTTCTCAAAAGAAACTATGCAGGACAGAAGAGCTTGGGACAAAATGTTTGATGTGGTGAAAACCCAGGATCTACAACCAAGAATACCTTATCCAGCAAAGCTATCATTTAGAATTGAAGGACAGATAAAGAGCTTCCCAGACAAAAATAAGCTAAAGGAATTCTTCATTACCAAGCCAGTATAAGAGGAAATGTTGAAGCGGCTTCTTTAAGAATTCTTATTGAAAAAACGAATAAAGAATGGTAATAACTACATTCCTATCAACAAGTACCTCAAATGGAAAAGAATTAAGTGCTCCAACCAAAAGAGAGTGGCTGAATGGATCAGAAATCAAGATCCTTACATATGCTGCCTACAAAAGACTCACTTCAGATTAAAAGACACCCTCAGACTAAAAGGAAGGGAATGAAAAGATATTGCCTTGATGGACCTAGAGGGTATTGTGTTGGATGAAATGGGTCGGATAGAGAAAGACAAATATCACATGATACACGAACACATGGAATCTAAAGAACAAAATAAACAACAAGAACAACAAAAGCGAAAATAAACTCATAGATACAGAGAATATTTAGAGGGAAACTAGATGGGAGGGGTATTGGGAAGAACAAAAAACGGCAAAGGAATTAAGAGGTATAAATGGATAGTTGCAGTATAGACATGGAGATGTAGAGTGTATCATGGAAAAGATAATTAATAGTGTCTAATAAATATGTAAGGAGCAAGAGGGGTACTAGATTTAATGGGGTGATCACTTGGCGAATTATGTAGATCTCTGATCACTATGCTGTATACCTGAAACTGTTATATCATTGTATGCCAACTATTTAAAAAACTCATTGAATTGTACAATGTAAACACAAAATATTTACTGTCTATTATATTTCAATAAAGATAAAAAAAATGAAAAAAAAAATCAGAAACGCTGAAAAATGGTTAGGTGAGCTTGGTCAAGTTTCCTAACTGTGACAGTCTTTAGAGCTTATCACAAATATTCTATCCAGCTCTTTCTTATCCCACAGAGTAGGATTTTACTTTCCTGCTCCCTTTGAAGTTAGGCATGGTTATGTGACTTACTTTAGCCAATGAAATGCGAGTGAACATGACAAAGCTTTAAGAGCCTGTGTATGATTCACCACATTTTCTTTCTCTGCCAAAAAAAAAAAAAAAAAAAATCCTAAAAGCATGTGTTAAGATAAAGCTTCAATTAACTTTGGTTCTTGAGTGGCAATTTTAAAAAGATCCTCCTTGCTAATCTAGGTTGACCAACAAGCATGAGGAAGAAATAAGTCTTCTCGATGTTAAACCACTGAGATCTGGGACTGTTCATTTTTACAGCATAACCAAACCTATCCTGACTGATATAATAAAACATTCTCATGTTCAACTTATAGTTAATCTATAAGATGAGATGGTTTAAAAAGTTTGTTTTTTTTATTTTTTTAAAGCCAAATGAGATTTTTTAAAATAAAATATTGCTCAGTATGTATAATACACAATTGTAGAGGCACATTGGTTAAAGAAGGGCATTGCCAAAAGCATAAGAACTTCTAGATTTATATTGGGCATTGTTTCAAAATCATTGGACTAAAAAAGCTCTAAACTGCCTTTAAAATCTGACAAGGTAATTTTTAATTAAAAGCATTGTTAGGCACTATTAGAGATTGAAAGATGAATATGATACAATATCTACCAAAAAATTTAAAATCTAATAAAGAGCATGAAAGAAGTACATGAATATCTATAAGTGTAAGGCAGAATAAGTTTCATTAAATAGAATTTTTCAAATAAATTTTGATGGTAAAACAATATTGATTTGATTACATAAAAGATTATATTGATTTGATAGGAACACATCCAAACTAACGCATGCCTGAATTTTGGTGACAGTCAAAGTGATCTCATAGTCAAATTTATTACTACAAGATAATATCAAAATGCAATTTGTTAGACAATAAGAAATAACATATTAGAAAAATTTAAACTTTTAAATTGTTTTATCAAGAATAGCATATAAACTGAAATGATTAAAAAAGATGCACAACTCAGACCAATAATTATCAAATAGCCAACAAATTTCAAGGCACTTGTTGGTTGGGAATCATTTCCTGTGCGTGCCTATGATGCATAGATAGAATGTCAAGTAATCATCCTGGAAACTTTTAATAATTACTGGGTGTGATACAATTCCTAAGTGAAAATTGTTGCATAAAAATACAAAACATTCAATAAATACATTATTTGTTTACCTATCTTTTTAAAAATATATTTTAGAAGGTAAAAACATATTACTAGCACTCCACTTTTCCCTGTGTTTTGGAACACTAATCTGTATATGAGTGTTTGAAAGAGGTAAAGATAAAAGATTAAAAAGAAGAGTTGTTGCTTCATGAAGAAAGTAGCATTTGAGTTAGGCATTGCAAAAATGTAAAGAACATAGCATTGTCTAAGGTACAAAGACTGGTGTGAGTAGTAATGTTGTTTGGCCAGACCTTAAGACACATGAAACAAAGTTATAAGATTTAAAAGATATAAATATATCTTTGCTTTACAGCATAGAAGTCTGTGAATGCCAGGATAAAGAGTTTGGACTTCATTCTGCAGACAATGAAGATCCAATAATTGTCACTTTTGACCTGTCTAAGTACCACTCAGCCTTGAGCACCAAAAATCTTGAGCAGAGCATACTGCTTGAAGTCTGTTCTAACCAGAAAGACAGCAAAAAGTAGGTCAAACACATCAGCAGTAAGGCTTGAATTATATCTACCTTAGCAGAAATGCCTAGCTATTCACCAGAAATCTGTGCACCTCTTGCCAGGGTATGGAATTGTCATTGAGAGATGGTTGTCCAGGCAGAGACTATACTCCCCAGCCACCCTTATGTTAGACGTGGCCACAGGCCAGATTTTCATCAATGAAATGTAAGCAAAAACTAGGTGTAGCACTTCAGCCAAGGTTGTTAAGAAGCAGGTAAGCTTCTCCTGCTGTTCATAGGTGAAAACAAAGGGCTCATAGAATCTGACTAAGGAAAAGCAAAACCGCAAGGTCTAAAAATCTTGAGAGTCCAAAAAAATCATAAGGGGACACTCCCATCCCCCATTAAGCAGAGATATCCACATTGCACAGCTACATGAGGAAGAAATACACTTCTACTATACCAAGACCCTGAAATTTGGGGTCATTTTATAGAAATTAGTTTTACCTTAATTAATTTGGAAACTGGTCCAAGACACGGGCTGCCACACAAAAATCTAAAAATATTTTGCATTGCATTAGTATTTTGGATGGTACTTGGCAAGAAGATTAATATCAAATGCTCAACGAGGAGACCCACATTATAGAGTGCCAAAATATTTGGCAAAATGGTCATCTGTGATAATGTGAGAAACAGACCAAGTGCCTACTCAGCTTTTAAGTCTGTATGAGTTATTTATTGTGTTACAAGTTGTCCTCAAATTTAGGAGCTTAAAACAACACACATTAATTATCTTACAGTTTCTATGGGTCAGGAATCTGAAAATGGCTTATCTGGGTGCTCTGAATTAGGCTTTCTTACAAGGTTACAATTAAGGTGTCAGCCAGGGCTGCAGTGTCAAGATTCGAGCAGGACAGGATCAGCTTCCAAACTCATCTTAGTCCATTCAAGCAGGCTTCTATAACAAAACACCACAGACGTGCAGGCTTATTAAAAAAAAAAAAGACAGAAATTTATTCCTCGTAGTTCTGGAGGCTGGGAATCCAAGATCGTGGAGCTGGCATGGTCAGATAAGCATTCCCTTCTGAGTCACAGACTTTTCACTCTGTCCTTTTATGATGGAAAGAGCTAAGGAGCTCTGTCAGATCTCTTTTATAAGAGTACTAATCTCATTTATGAAGGCTTTACCCTCATGACCCTAATCACCTCCCAAAGGCCCAACCTACTAATATCACCTTTTGGGGGTTAGCATTTGAATTTGAGGGAGATACAAACATTCAGACCATAGCAAAGCTCACTCAATGGTGGTTAACAGTATTTACTTCCCAAGAGCTATTGGACTGGTGGCCTCAGTTCCTCCTTGGCTGTTGACAAGGAGTCTCCTTCAGTTCCTTGCCAGGTGACCCTCATCTTTAACATAAGCACAAAAGAAGAGTCAGAGAAAAAAATAAATCTCAGAAAGACAGAAGTCAAAGTTTTTTAAAACATAATCTTAGAAGCGTTACCCCATTGTGTTTTCTATATTCTATTCACTAGCCATTGCTTCTAGTTCATATCTAGGAGGAGAGGATTATACAAGGAATTTTTGGAGCCATGTCAAGAGCTTCCTACCACAAGGTCTAAAGGAAGAGCCTGAAAAGCAGCAGTGTCAGTAGTGCATTGCTATCAGCTGCCTTTATATAGTGTTACATGAAGAGATTGTCTCAGGCTTGTGTAAGAGCAGATATGGGAAAAAAAAATGAAGAAAGGCTAGAATATTGGAGATTTCATTTCTCCACTCACAACCCTTATGCTATTGTTGTCATGCATTTTACTTTTATACATGTTATAATCCCACTCAACATTGTGATTATTTATGTTTACACAGTCAGTTTTGTTTTAAAGTGATTTAAATAACAAGAGAAAAATATTTTGTGTTTATACATGTTGTTACCATTTTTGGTATTCTTCATTCTTTTGTGTAGATCCATATTTCCATCTGATATCATTTCTCTTCTGCCTGAAGAACTGTGACAACATTTCTTATACTAGGGTCTCTGGTAATGAATTCTGCAACTTTTACTGTGCCTAATATATTCAGATACTCTGATTAAGGGCCAAGATTAATACAATATTCTCAAATGTGACTTTGTAAAAGTCTCTCTCTGCTTTTTATTCTTTATAATTTTAAGATTGATAGTTTTCGTATTACAAATATAGCTCTTACAGATCATCATCATCATCATCACTATCATTTACTGAGCACTTATTTTCCCAAGAGTCACACTGAGTAATATAACATACAGTATCTGATTTAATTCTTATAACAAGGATGAGGTGTTGCTATTTTCACTTTACTTACAAGGAAACTGAAACTCAGGTAGATTGTCATCACACAAAGTTACAAAATAGTAGAGAAGAAACTAGGCCTTTCTGAACTCGAGTCCAACGCTCTTAAGTCAATATCTTACACTACCGTACACTGCCTCCTTGAAGAAGATTTTATTTTTTTGCTGGTTTACCAGGAAGCTAATTGGGTGAGGTCTACTAAACTGAGATATAGTATATCTTATTCATTTTAAAACATCTGAATTTGTGATTAATTTTATGATGGATCTTAACACTGAGTTTATAATTTCTGTTGGAAAGTTCGAGGTCATGGTGCAGGTATCATTGCTTCTGCTTGTACAATATCTTCCAGTAAGATAAAAAGAACATCATTATCAAAATTTGAAGAATAGATATCTATACCTTAAAAGAAAATCCTGCTAAAAATAATAAGATATTCTCTTTATTTTATTAAATTTATTGGTGTAACATTGGTTAATAACATTATATGTTCCTGGTGTACAATTCTGTAATATATAATCTGTATATTGCATGGTGTGCTCACCACCCAAAGTGAAATTTCCCTCTTGTTATTTATCATCCCCCCTTCCCCTCTGGTAACCATCATACTGTTGGCTGTGTCTATGAGTTTGTTTTGTTTGTTCATTTGTTGCTTTATGTTTTATATCCCACATACGAGTAGAATCATATGATTCTTGCCCTTTTCCATCTTACTTATTTCACTTACCATGACACTCTCAAAATCCACCCATGTTGTTGCAAATGGTTATATTTCATCATTTTTTATTGCTGAGTATTATTCCATTATGTAGGTATATGTTCCACATCTTCTTTATTCAATCATCCATTCAAAGACATTTAGGATATTCTTTTAAGAAGTACTAAATCACCAACACTCTGGATGACACAGAAGACAGGATTCTGTGGAGGAATATGGACATCGACAACTCAGAATTTAGCTTCACTTTTATGTGGAATCTAAAAAATAAATGAACAAAAAAGAAATAAAACAAAAACAGACCCACTGAAACCAAGACCAAAGGAATGGTCACCAGAGAGGAGTGGGAAGGGGATTGGGTGAAAAAGGTGAAGGGAAATACAGTTAATAATATTATGATAAGTTTACATGGCGACAGATGATTACTAGAATTAGTGGGGTAACTATATTGTAAGGTATAAAAATGTCAAATCACTATATTGTACACCTGAAACTAATATTACTAATATAATAGTGTATACTAAAACTATAATTAAATTTAAAAATAAAATAAAAGTGATTTCAAATAAAATAGATTCTGAGTATGAAAAAAACTTTAAGAATATCTTAAGCAATTCCCTTTACTTATATTTTTCTTTATATGCATGCCCAAGTGTGATAAATTATAAAATTCACATCAAAATAAATAGCAAAACCTGTTTACAACACAGATAAAATAAATATTTAAGTAATAAAGAAACATTGTATCATATATAATTGGCATTGTTTTTTCCTTTCTTTGTGGTACATGAAACGATGGGGCAACTTATAATCGAAGGCATTTTAGCTACAATAAAATGTGATATGTCACTGGAAAAGACATTCTTTTGAATTGTTTTTCCAAAATGTTAGCAGAATCAGTGGTATCTGTGCTCATTACAGGGCATGTTTTCTCAAGGTGAAGAATCGAGATTAGGATTAGACTGTGCTATGGCTATAAAATGTAGCTGCCCTACCAAAAGTTGTTTTTATTTTATTCTTTCTCATAGAATTTTACAGTAGAGTGAAAAGCATAGACCAGACTACTTAAATGATTGATAAATTGACTTCTTTGCCCTATCAGCAAGTTTCTTAAATGTTAAATTTTCCAAAACAAGAAAAAAGTAGCAAAGAAAAAGAAACAGTTAAATGCAATTCCTAACACGGAGCGAGATTAATAGGTCTTTCTCTTCTCTTCAGGAAAATTGTCATCCTCATTGCTGAATTGAACTCCCAATGATATACCTTAATATCTTTTCAGACATCAGCTGTGGCAAACTAACAGTAGTATGCCAATGAAGACTGCAGGGTGCTAGCAGTACACCCTGAGTGCCAGTAATAATGTTGTCTACAGAAAATCTTAAAACAATGATAAAACCAACTTAAAGTTGGTCTGCTTTTCTTCGTCACCATATATCAGCAACTCTAAACGATGTTAATAATACTCTTCTCCGCCAGAGTGGGCTACTCCCACACATCATTTCCCCTTGGTTTCCAACTGGCTCATCAGATGGAAAAAGAAAGAAGTTAATGTAAAGAAGTAAGGGGTAATAAAGGATGCTTGGAAGAGAAGCTTGTCAATCATTCCAGGCACCCTACAGAGGCATTAACTGATTCTCAGTATATGGAAATTCGAATATTCACAGAACTAGGGCTTCATACAGAAGCTTTCTCTAAACTTTTCCCTATGCACATCCAATACAAGAATGAGAAAATTATAATAGCAAGATTTATGTAATTAATTAATTTAATTAAAATTGGCAATAACACACTTTCCTTCTTATTCTTTTCTGTCATACGCCACACCCTAAGACGGAAGCAGCTCACAGAACAGCTTTTTCTGCAGCCTGGAGGACTGCTTGGCACCTGGATAATGAGGTAAAAGCATTAAATCCAATGTTTCTGAAGCTATAATAATTGAAGAGTAACAAAATCATTGGTCAGGAATCAAGAAAAGTGGAAAAGCAGTGATCTTTATACTTATAATGGGTGTTCTGGTCACTGGCGTTATGTATACAGTAGGTAATCAGTGTTGACAAACTGTGTTTTATAGACTTTGTCAGATAGTTGCATAGGGATATGTGCGGGCTTTATTGTTTGTTTTTTTATTTACCCCTCTGGAACCATGTGGGTAGACAGGTGTTAGAGTTAAAAATTCATATGGTATGTGATAGGATTTTGGTGAGGAAATGGAGCAGAAGGGATGGACATTTTAACAGCTTGTGAGGTTTTAGAAGTGAAAAGGGACGAGGGAGAAATATTCTGTCTATTGAAAAAAAATCATTGAAATATACAGTTGTGTATATTGAAGAATCAAAAAACTTTAGCTCTAAAGTCGAAGAAGAATTAAGAAGTGAAAAGATATTTTGTAAAGACCAAGAGACTGTAAAATAGGAATTTTTTTAATCCAGAGATTTTCCTAGCTAATTAGCCTAAGGATAGATTAATTTCATTATTAATAAAAAAATTAATGTAAGACACAGAGAGAAAAAAGGAAAAAGACTTCAGTTGTAATTCGAGTTCTTATGAGCCTATCTGCATCTATTCATTTATTCAACAAGCATTTATTGTATTCTTAATATATAAAATATTTTCTACTAGCAACTGTGGAAGATACAAAGATTTTTTTTTATAAATTCTCATTTAATTTAGAAATAGGAAGTAATATAATAATAAAAATAGTTATCGTTTTTGCAATTCTACATAAATACCTTTGGATAAGTGTTTTACATGAGTTATTTATAATAGTAATAATAATGGCACAGCAACGTGGATATTTTTAATTCCCATTTTATAAGAAATTGCTTAGAGAGTTTCAAAGATTGCTGACCTGGTATACAATGAAATCAAGATTTAAACTCAAATATTTCTGCACTTTGTTATAAGAATAATAGCAAATGCACGTGTGGGAAGCAGCAGCATCACAATTCAAAATAACTAAAAGCTCAAAAAAAAAAAGAGAGAAGTGCATTTTTAACTCTCTTCTTTGATTTCTTTCAAATCTTTCTACATCACTGACATCAATTTTTATTTTTTCATTTATTCAATAATTTATTTAACAAATATTGAGTGAGTACCAACAGTATATCTAGTGCTGTCCTAGTGTTGGGAGACAGAAATACAGCAAAGTCCTTACTCTTACAGAACTTACATTCTAATATGGGAATCAAACAGGCAATAAACAAAGTATGATAACAGGAGGTGAAATGTTCTCCAGGGGTATCCCTTGCACTGGCTGTGTGCCTCCTGGTGTAGTTGAGCTTCAGTTGCTGTTGGCATGTTAGTGGTAGGGATTGAGCCTCAGGCTGATTGGTTATGAGGACTGGTCGTAACTACATTGGAGGAGCGGTTGTGCAGGGGCTGACCCTACAGAGCAGGATTCACTTTAGTGGGGCTCTGGGTCTGCCGAGTCGCCCTTTGAGTATGTTGTTTGTGGAGGTGGTTGGGTGGTATTCTAATGTGGTCTGAAGCTAGCCACCAGGTGTGTTGGATCTGGGGTCTCTTGTGAGGGGCTCTGGTGCAGGCAAAGATCAGTCGCTGCCTGCGTCCTGCCCACAGCCACAAAGTGATCTGCAGATAGTTGTCCCTTATGCTGAGCTTGGAGGTGCCTGGGACTAACTAAGATGTGAACTGATGGTGGCTGCCACTAGTGCCAAGCTTGGGACTGCTTAACAAAAGGTATAAAACAGGTAGAGGCCAGATGCTGCTTGTCTGGGTTTGTGAACCTTTTAGAGGTTTTAGCAAAGTCAGCAGCATGAGCCAAGACAGGCCATTTGTATGAAAAAGCCACTGGAAGGGGCTTGGGTGGACCCACAAGTTGAGAGGAACAGGTCTAGGAATCACCGGGGCAGAACAAACCGTGTTAGCCAGGTTAATGGGGACTCAGGTATGGTGCTGGGTGAGGGGAGGGCTCAACAAAGGAACGATGGCTTCTGCCAGCACATCTGTCTGGAAGAAAGCTGCCCTTCCAGCCCTTAAGCTGAAGCCAGTTCAGTTCCTCCTTGTATGTCCCTGGCATCTTTTGAGCTGCTGCCCCAGTGCTGGACTCCAGAGTGAGTGAGTTGATCAGTGAGTAAATCTGTGCATAGGCCCTTTAAGAGGAATGCCTGGTACTCCATCTCACTAAGCCACAATCTTTGCTATTTTTCACAGCAGAAAATTACGGGGACCTCTCTTCCAGGCACTGGAATCCTGTGCTGGGAAGCTCGGGTGGGACTGGGACCCCTCACTCCTCAGGAAGGATCCTCCATAGTCAAGATACCTCTCCAGATTTTTAACTGCCACACATAGGTGTGGGACCAGTCCATTCTGCATCTCTGCCCTCTTATCAGTCTCCACGTGGCTTCTTCTGCACATCTTTAGCTATAGGACTTCTGTTCAGCTAGTCTTCAGGAGCTATCAAGTCTCAATTCTGTAGTTTAGTTGTAATTTTGAGATGATCATGGGAAGAGGCAAGCACAGCATTTACCCACTCTACCATTTGGACCAAAAGGTATCTGAGGATTCTTTAATTTTATTTAGAGTGTGATAGAAAACTATTGGAGAGTTTTGAGCATTAAAGTAATAATATTATTTTTGAATCATATCATTTTACATTTAAATAATATCATTTTACATTTAAATAATATTTAAATAATTTATTTTAAATAATATCATTTAAAAAAAAATCATCCTGGTTGCTATATGGAGAATAAATGCCAGAGGAGGCAAAACTGGAGGCAAGAAGACCAGTTAGATCGTTCAATTCTGTAGGGACAGGATGACCTTTTTAATACATGTGTTATAGGGACATGGGTATGTCTATGGGGAAAAAAGTGAATATTGATCTCTAATTCATATTATACACAAAAGTTAATTTGAGAGGGGTCATAAACCTAAATGTGAAAGCTAAAAAAAATTCTAGAAGAAAATATAAGAGAATATATTTACAACTTTTAGATAGTCAAAGATTCTTAAAAGGAACACATACAAAAAAACTAACCATAAAAGAGAAATTGGAATTCATTAAAATTAAGAACATCAGTTCAAAAAGAAAAAATTAAGAGAATGAAAAGTATATGTATGTATAATCCAGAAAATATAAAGAACCCCTATACATTAATAAAGCAAAGAAAAGTAGCATAATCATGGAAGTGACATTTCATTATCTTTGTCATATGCTATTGGTTGCAAGCTAGTCACAGTGTCCACTAACATTCAAGGGCATACACGAGGGCATGAATACCAGAAGAAGGAAATCACTCGGGCCATCTTAGAGTCTTTTCATCACATGTCCTATCCACTTTTTACACAAAGGAAGCATTCTAGACACACTAACCTCACCTTGCTTTTTTTTTACTTAACTATATATTCTGTCACTCACTCTATAAAAGAATATAAAAATCTTTCCCACTTCTTTTCACAGCTTCAGAGTACTCTTTTATATAAATGTTCCCCATTTTTTAAAATCAGTCCCCTGTTAATGGACATTTGGGTTATTTCTAGTCTTTTACTAGTACAAATAGTGTGGCAGTGAATAGCCTTGTACATACATAATTTCTTTTGTTTTTTTTCACCAGTATGTCTACAGAATAAATTTTTAGAAGTAATTTCTTAGGGTTAGTGCATATATAATTTTCTATTGTTTGCAGTAATATATGAAAGTGCCTGTTTCCCCACATTCTTGTCAACAAGTGTGTTCTCAAACTTTTGGGTATGTATCTCATTGTAGTTTTAATTTACATTTCTCTTATGAGCAACATCAAGCATCTTTTCATATATTTAAGAGACATTTACATTTTTATGAATTTTTTGTTTCATCCATTTTTCTGAGTTACTGATCTCACTTTTGAGAAGCTATTTTTATATTGGAATAATTGCCCTTTGTTTATGGTTTTAGATATAAATATTTATGCCTTTTTATTTTGCTTAGTTGTTTGTTTGATTTTTTTTTCTTTGCTGTGCAAATTTTTTTTTTGCATGTATGTATACGAATATATCATGGTTAGACATATTTTCTCCAGTTCACTTAATTAAAAATTTACCTAAATTTTCTTCCAGAGATTGTATGATGTTTTTTATCTTTAGATCGCTGATAGTTTTGGAATTAATCTTGGTTTGCAATGAGGAATAAAACTAACCTTAATCTTTTTCTATATGCTTATCCATTTGTCTCAATTTATTTGAGATACCATATTTATCTTTAAATTTACCTATATACCTGGGTCGATTTTTCTACCTTGTTCCATTGCTTTCATCAAGCACTAATGTTACAGTGTTTTAATTATCAAGATATTATTTTACTGTTTAATATCCAGTAAGTTTAGTACTCCTCCTCAAATTACTTTTCTCTTTCATGACTTTATGAGTTTCTCTTGCCTATTCTCCCAAATGAAGTTTTTAATAGCTTTGTCTACCAAAATGGAAAAGCAACAATAAAATTAATGTCATTTTTTATTTGTTTCATATCTATAAATTAATGAGAATGGATGCCCTTAAGATGTTGAGTCATCTGATCCTAGAGGAAAGAATAACTTTGCTTTCCTTTAAGTCCATTTCTTAGATCTTTCAGGAATATTTTATAGTTTTCTATAATAGCTTTTACCTATTCCTTGTTAAGTTTGTGCCGAAATGTTTTATTTTTCCCATTGTAAACACAGCCTATTTACCACTATGTTTCCCAACTGGTTATTATTTGAATGTATATAAGCTATTGATTTCTGAATAATATTTTAAAACTCTGTTTCATTAAATTTCTGTTATTTGCTGTAGTATTCCCATCAGTTATTTTTGCTTTTCCTGATAATCGTATTTACATGCAAAAAGAGTTTTATTTCTTCCTGTCAAATTTTTTTATGCTTCTACTTGCTTTCTCTTATCTGAGTTTATTGACTAATACTGCATTAAATAGGAGATAGTGGACATACTTGTCTTTTTTCTGATCTCAGCAGAGAAAAGCCTCTAGTGTTTTTCCATTAAGGAAGATGTTGACTCTTTCGGGCTTAGGTATATGTATGTATATAGATGAATATATAATCAGGTTAAGAAAGCAACTACTAATTTATAATCGATTATGTACTTTTAACATTAATAATTTGAATTTTGGCAAATTCTTTCTTGTGAAGTGATGTTTTATCTCCTTGGGTCTATTATTATGTTGATTTATATTAATGGTATTCCCATAATTGAACTGCCCTTGCATTCTTGAAGTAAACTCCTCTTGGACATGATATATTTTTAAGTGCTCTTGGAATCTCTTTGCAAATATTTGATTTATAAATTTGATGCTGTTAAGCTGTAGTTTTCTTTTTGGTACAGTTTTGTCAGGTTTTTACATCAATTTATGTTTGTTTCATTAAAAGAATTAGGACGTTTTCTTTCTTTTTATTATGCTCAGAAAAAAGTATAATGAGTTTTAAACTAATCTTGTCTTTACACTTTTTTGGTAGAATTTTTTATCTTGAACTCAAACTCCTACCTAACTGGAAACTTGAGAACTATGGTAGAAAAACATTATAAAGTTAGATGGTGCTGCTACTTCAATAAGATGTTGTCAAAAGAAAGACTCTCCTGATTGATATATCCCTTGAAAAGAGATAAGGTATCAGCAAGAATCTTTGTTGCAAGAGATCTTTTTTACCCCAAGCCAGAAATTCAAGACTGCTAAGGGTCATGTTAATCACATATTTCTCAGACTTTGCAAAAGCTTAATAAGGCAGTTTCAAGCCAAATAACATGTAAGCAAAAATTAGGTGTGGGAGGAAAGGACTTGGGAAAAATTAAGCAATGGGAAGAGGCAGAGAAATGGGGCAGCATGGTCTGACAGGTCTCTCCGAAACCCTTTGGAGAGTCCAGCCTGACAAGTGCAATAATTATCTACAGTATAAATGCCTTTCATAGAGAAAAAGCCTAGAGGCAGGTGCTACAGTCTCATTCTTTCCTGTTGATCTAAGGAACAGGCAAAGACTAAAGCCAATGAAGAAAGATTAGTGAAATGGGCAGAGTTCTGAAGTGAGTTTCTCAGGAAGAGAAACTACAAAGGGAAGCAAGGGTAATCGATATTCAAGGACCATAACTAGATAAGAACACCAAGAGTGGTAGATAGCTGACAGCCTGGAAGAGAAATTTGATAAAGTATCAGTTGATTGGACTTTTACAGGATTTGCATTGCCAAGAGAAAAAAAGAAAAAGGAAAAAAGAAAAATAAAGCCAGGTTTAGTAAACAGATGCTTGTCCTTGTTCATTGCCTAAGCCTAGGCAATCAATTCTCTGTGTGCTGACTCCCAACAACCACACCTACAGAGGACAAGAGGCTAAAATGGTGCAGCTTCTTAAAAAAACAAAACAAAAAAAAAAACAAAACAAAAAAACTCTACTTCGATTGCGGCCAAGGAAAACCACGAACAAGGCAGTCTTCTGTTGGGCTCATCAAGAAACTGTCTACCCTGCCAAGGCAAAGATTCCTTATTCTTCCTGCCCAGTTAAATCTGTAATCGATTCATTGTCAAATTATGTGAATCTATATCTGAACCCAACCTCAGGAAAATACATTATTTGGAATTGGGACTAGATGCAGTAGCCAGAAGTGACAAGATATGCCTCCCACTGGGAAACAGTGAATTTTTAGTGGCAACTGAACGGTTCTTAAGATCATAAATGGGAAAAAGTGCACATGTACAACTGTATGTCTGCCCCAGCACAAGGGCTTGGGAGATCAATAAGTCAAATATAGTAGACTATTATTTCATCTGTCTAGCAGCTCTTAATTCTAGGGCGGGGGTAGAGGGGATTCTTTTTACTAATGGAGAATCTGTTAAGTATTGCTTAGATAGGGCCAACCACACCTCTTCCCTAGCTTCAGTTCTGCGTACTGGGGATAAGGCAAAGAACAAAACAGACCAAATTCTTGGCTTCTTAGAGTTCTCATTCTAGTCTTTAAAGGCAGGAAACATAAAAACTAATATGTATAATATATGTCCAAGAATAATAAATACTAAATAATAAAGAAAGAAAGAAGTATATGGGAGATAAAAGTGCATTATTTAATGAGTCAATAAAATGTTGTCAAAACATTTACTGAAGTTTTATGTACAATATACTCAATAATTTTGAAGTATAGAGAAACACAGAAAATTACAATTGCCCATGAATAACTTAAAAATTTGTTTCCTTCCTCTTTATCAAAAAAAGTTTGTTAAAGTTTTCCCCTACATCTAAAGCCTGTCTTCTCACTACTGAAAATATTTTGAGGCTGATGTAATACATGCACCAAAATATGCCCTTTACTTCATTTATGAGATATTGAAGAGATCTGCAAATATTCTAAAACTCACTTTTCTTTGTGTGAAACTGTCAAAGCAGAATCAGTGACTTTTAAGTATCTTAAATCCATCTCTACGGATGATTTCTACTTTTTCAGAAATATACCATTTATATATAATTATCTGGCTTCAAACCATGTGCAGAGGAAACAATACAAGGAAGATATTTTAAACCATATTCACGGAAATTCATGAAGCTTTAAAAAGAAAAAAAGATTATATGTCATCAGCTTAGCCACACCAAATAAAAAAACTCATACATTAAACATCGCAAAAGAAATAATACGGCTTTAGTTCAATCTATAATTTGTGAGCTATCACAGAGATTCTGGCTTGGCACCACTCAGAAATGTTCACTGAATGTCATTGTAAAGGTTTGAGAGGACTCTCCAAGGACCAATTAAAGGAAAAGAGAACTAGGCAAGATTGTTCACCAGAAGGAAAAAGCAAGAATAATGCTGTAAGACGGATATGGTTTTCAATTTTCTTGTTTTGTCTGTAAATAGGGAGACAGCCCAAAATACATAAATTAATAATAATAATAATAATAATAATAAACATCTTATCCAGCTATTTGTTTATGATCATTACGAAGGGCTTTAGTACACTCCATTCAGGCCTTGGCCCTTCTAATTTCCAGCATCCTCTACTTCCAAGTACCAGACTAAGTTATTGAGTACATCGTCACTACTCCTTTACCATATATGTGTGTGTGAGAGTGTGTGTGCGCACTCACATATAATATATATATATATATATATATAGTTCCAACTTGTGTTCATTTAATTAACAAGCAGTATATGACAAAAAAAAGACTTATTTAAGGATACTAATGGAAACTTTTTTAAGAAATATTTTTATCAACTTAAACTCATTACTATCTATCAATTTTTATGTTTTATGTGTTGTATGTTATGCATGAATAATTGATACATATATTTTAGCTTCTAAAGCAGTTCAGGGTATATAATAGACCCTCAAATGTTGATTTAATTGTTTAATTGTTAACTAATTGAATAATTGGACTGGTTGGACTACATGTCTTTACTATGTCCTTCAGGGAAAAAAAAGTCTTTTCTCTTTTTCATTATGTATTGTTTACCTAAACCTAGTTGATATTTTCGGAGATTTAAGGATAAATTTACTGACAGTGTTCATTAAATATAATGCTTCCTTTCACTTACAAGTTCCGTAAGTCTAGAATATAAATGGAGGAAAAGACTACAAAAGGAAGAAGGACAGAATGGAGGGATTAGTGGGTTTCTCAATTAGCCCATGGATTTCAATTCTCTCAAAGGTGGGGACCTTCTATATTTTTCTATGTGCCACATGATGCCTGACAATAAATAATAAATATTCACCAATTATGAGTTATATTAATAAATGGTAGAAATTTTTTTTTAAATTTAAATCCCCTATAATGAATCTATCCTAAAGAGTTTCTTACTTTCCTTTTAGTTTTGTCTTTTTTTTTTCCCCCCCCCACTTCTGGGTCATTTTAATTCTTTCCTGGTTTAACCTCTGAAATAAAGCAGAGCAGTTTCTGTTCTCAAACTACAGAAGGCTGAGAAGTCTTGCAAGTAGAAAAATTCAGTACCAGGACCAGTTAGAATAATAACAAGAATTAATTACTACAGAGCCTTGGATGGAGTCAAGTTCTGGTATGGAGGTAGGAGAATGGTGAAGCAGAAAAAGCCTTGGGTTGAAAGTATCAGGCATATCCTTTTAAGCATTCTGCCTTCCCTCTCTGAGACCCAGTTTCTTCATTTGGAAAATTAAGGGCTTGCATCATGTGTTTCATTCCAGCTCTGATTTTCTGTAATTCTAACAATTTCTCTAAAGCCTATACTTTGCTATCATTACAAATATTACAGATACATTTCACACAGACATGCCAAATATCAAAGTGATAAAGCATTTTCTGAAGATTTATTTTTTTAATTTGCTATGACCAATTGATATGTAAAAGACTGAATTTCATCCAGTGTAAAGTAAGTCATGAACACACTTTGTACAACTACTATAGAAATCGTCATGAGACTTTTATTATTATTATCATCAGTTTACAGCTCTTCAAATTCTGCAGACTGTGAGCTCCTCTGGGGCAGGTACTCTTTCTTAGTCATTTTAATATCCCGAGTGCATAACATTTAGCATGAAAAACTAAACATTTTTAATAATTAACTGAGCAATTTATCCAAGCTAAAGAAAAGCATGTGGAAGAAAAGAATGCTGACTGATCTCACTTACAGTGCATGACCACAAACCTCAAGAGGGCCCTCAGTGCTGCCTGGCAATCAAACTGTATTCCTCTGGTTCATTCAGGCAACACTTGTAATTGTCAATTTCAGACATAATCTATTTTCAATTCTCCAACAGCTTCTATCTCATACTTGCTTCAAAAGGAAACATCCACAAGCTCTCATATACATTGCTATCAGCACCTGTGCTCACTTGATATGTCTTCCTGATACCATTAAGGATGAACTGTTTATGTTCCTGGGCAAGGCAACCTCTCCACTTGTATGATAGATTCCATTCTCTCACATCATCACAAGAACAATAATTCCTTAAATAATAATTCCTTCAGTAGTTCCTCACTCTCTAATGAATCATCATGTTCTCCCTCTCCACTGGATCTTTTCCATCAGCATACAAATATGTTATCATTTCTCTCATCTTAAAAAGAAAACTCTCTCTTGAAATCACTGCTCTATTTCATTTTTTGAATCGGCCCCAATTAGAACTCCTACTTTTCTACTGAATCTGCTCTTGTCAATGTCACCAATGACTTCCCCCTGCTAAATTACAATTGCCAGTTCTCAGTCCTCATCCTACTTGATCCGTCAGCAGCAAAGGGCTTGGTTGATCATTCTTTCCTCCTTAAAATACTCTTCTTTTTTTATTAAATTTTTTGGGATAACATTGGTTAATAAAATTATATAGGTTTCAAATGTATAGTTCAACTACACATCATCTGTATGTTGCATTGTCGAGTTCACTATCCTATGTCAAATCTCCTTCCATCACCATATATTTGACCCCCTTTACTCACAATGATACAGTACCTCACATCTGTAAGAATGACTATTACTGATAGGACAAGTAATAACAAGTGTTAGAGAGGTTGCGGGGAAAGGGAACTCTCATACACTGTTGGTGGGAATGTAAATTGGTACAGCCACTATGCAAAACAACATAGAAGGCCCACAAAAAATTAAGAATAGAATTACCATATGACCCAGCAATCCCTCTTCTGGGTATCTATCCCCAAAATTTGAAAACATTTATCCATAAAGATACTTGCTCCCCCATGTTCATTGCAGCATTATTTACAGAGACCAAGACATGGAAACAACCAAAGTGTCCTTTGATAGAAGATTGGATAAAGAAGATGTAGTATATATATACAATGCAATATTACTCACCCATAAGAAAAGAGGAAATACTGTCATTTGCAACAACATGGATAGATCTCAAGATAATCATGCTAAGCGAAAAAAGTCAAGCAGAAAACATTGAGAAGCATATGATCTCACTCAAATGTGGTATACAAAACTGAAAGCAACAAACAAACAAGAAAAACAAACAAAAATTCATAGGCACAGACAACAGTTCAATGACTACCAGAGTGATAAAGGTGAAATACTTTTCCTATTTATTTTCTCTGCTTGTCCTCCTCCTACCTCACTGCATTTCTTCTCAACTTCTTTTGCTGATCTCTCCTTATCTTCTCCAACTCTAAACAGCGATAAACTCCAGGACTCAGGCTTTGGACTTCTCTTTTTCTATGTCTGTATTTATCTGAGCTAGGCCCATGGGTTTTTTAATCATCGAAATGTTGATAATTCCAAAATTTATACCTTGAAGGCCAACCTATATCCTAATATCCAAACTTGCACATCCAATTGCCTCCTTAACACCTCCACTTTGAAGTCTGATAGGCTTCTCAAATTCAGTACATCTCCAAATCAAAATCATAAACTTCTTTAATCTGTTCTCTCAAGCTTTTGCATCTTGAATAATTACATAATTCAACAATTCCAGTTGCTCAAGCCAAAAACTTTGGAATCATTCTTATTATTAAATTTATTGTGTTGACATTGGTTAATAAAGTTATATAGGTTGGAATCATCCTTGATTTCTGTTTGTCACATCTTTATTCATAATAAACTCCTATCAGATACATCTTTAAAATATATGCAGAACCCAACTACTTTTAACTATCTTCACCCTTACCATTGTGGCCCAAACCATCATCATTGCTCACCTGAATTATTGCAATAACTAACTTCTTTTGCCTGTGCTTTCCTTGAGAAAATCCTTGGCACAGCAACCAGAATGATCCTATTATGTCAGATTAGGCCTGAATTCTGAAATTTTTTCATATCCCACTCAAAGTGAAAGCACGAAGATTTAAAAAAAAAAAAGCCTCATCAAAATTATCAGGCCCTTCTTACTAACTGCTCTGGCCTACCTATATTCCCTTTTGCTATGTCCCCTACAGCCTCAATGGCCCCTTAGCCATTCCTTGAGCAATACAGATACATTCCTAGTCAGGTCTTTGCACCTGCTGTTTCCTTTGCCTACAACATTCCTCTCCCGGATGGCTTGCTCCCTTACTTTCATCAAGTTTTTACTCAAATATCAACTCGATGAGATCTTCCTTGTCTTCCCTATCCAAAATTTCAATCCCTCCTCCATCAACCTTCAGCAGTCTCTAATGCCATTTTCTGCCCTATTCTGGAACATAGTAAGATCTTACTAAGTATACATTTAATAAAACAATTGAAAGAAAGGAGTAACAATAATACAAAGTCTGTACTAGAAATAATTTTTAGAAATGGAACTTATTTTCAAACCTCTCAAACAGATTCATAAAGCATTGCCTAAGAGAATCCTCTAAAGTCTTTCTGTAATAGATGAGTTATTTGTAATTAATATATAAACCTTTTGAAAACAGTTGGATGCTATTAACTTATATACTTAAAATTGTTTGAAAAAATACTCCTTGAAAGTGAGAAATATGAACAGATGAAAATTTTGCAGAAATAATGATTGCCCATTCATCTTCCCTATAGACTTAAGCTAAAATATACTTTTCTCTAAGAAGACCTAGAAAAAAGAGGAAGTAATTTAAATGTAATTTGAATTTGATCTTCACCAATTGAAGAAAAAAAATTAGACAAAACACCAAAATATATATCACTTGCCTAGTACATGCACAGTAGGGATAGTAAATAGGAGTTCCCTTCTATTATATTTTTATTTTGTAAAGTATTTTTATAACTTACTATCCAAATCATTTGTTATATTATAATCAAAGTATTTTCCTAAGCAATTTAAATGTCTATCCCAATTATATAACTTTCTACAAGAAAAGGATTTAGTCACTAAGAAGAACAAAATTTAAGACTTTTTTTACTTGTTTTTTACTTTTGAGGGAAGATTTACTAGTTTGACATTGTCTTCATGGATTATCTGATTTAATTACTATTGCAGATATTTAGCATTTTAAATATTGAAGGGTGTGAAAAATAAAAGTCATGAGCACGAAAATAGTTGAATTTAAATTTTAAACCATACCATGGATATTAAGGACTGAGAGAGTGGTGAGTTGGTTAGCAGCTTCTCATCATACAATGTAAGTAAATGTTAAATGAGAAGAAATGCAATTATTATTTTTTTCAGGGAAGATGTGTGGCCACCTTCTGATGATTTCTTAGCCTGGAGGAAATCTTCTGAATATAAGCTGCTAGAATGACAGTGGAGAACTGAAGTTCAGCAAAGTCTGGAGAGATTTAGAAAAACAAAGAAAGAGGTTTAAAAATAACTATGAAATTAGTTTGTAATCCAGAGGGCCAAACTCTCCTGGTTTCAAATGAGCTCTTGAACTGCAGCAGTGCTGCTCAAAATGGGGGTTGCTGATTGAAATTTTTGGGAAGCAGAAAGTGACTTGCTACTCCTGTTTGTTCTAGTGATTTACCCTTCCTCCGGACGTTATATTACTTTCTTTCAAAGACGCTGCTGAATCTATTGTTTAGTAGCTGGTTTTTCATTTACCCATCAAAGTACCCTCCCTCCTTCTTTTCAGAGTATTGTCCAGGGGTGCGTAAAGGAAGATGAAAGGAAGGATATAAGGTCGATGGTCACAGGCAGAAATTTGCTACAGTTAGAAAAATAAATAGTAGATGTCCAGTGGTTTTGACTTTCTACTATTTGAAGGTCTCCCTGGAGAGATGGAAAAGGGAGAAGAATATCCCTTTAGTTCCTACAGAGTTTTCCTCTCTAGTTATAAACCTGAGTGACAGAGAAATGATCCAAGGCCCCTGTTGCTCCTAGAAAAAGAACAGTTTTACATAACCTTGCACAAAAACCATCATTATATGTGTATAACCTCTGGCTCCACCCCAAACTAATCCCAATTAAAGTGACAACAGTACTAAAAACTATGCTGAGAATCATTTCTTCAACCTCAGCAGTACTCCCTTTTCTGGATAGAGGGAATATAATTTCTCTTTTCTTTCTTTTGAATATATTCCTGAGCATTTCCCCTGGCAGATGAAGAAAAAGCCTTAAACTATTGTACTAGCCTCCATTCCATGACAAACTGCCATTTAATGGCTGTCACATGCCCTATGTTTTCATATAAGGCTGTAAACTTTTCTTAAGAATAGAAAATATTAAATGTGAAAGTTATATTTGCCATCAAAATGGATTATAATTGATTTTTCAGACTTATTAGTTTGTACTTATGATAAGCCAAGAAAGGGGGTGAAAATAAAATCTATTTAGAGTGATATTATCACATGACTGGTCTTGAGGCCTCAGACTCCAATCACAAGCTTATGACAACTTGACTCAAAGGAATAAACATCTATATTAAATATCCAGTTGACAGGGAACACAGTCTCAGCATGTGTGTGCGTGGGGATAGGGGAAGACTGTATGTATCTTGCTACTTTCTACTCATACGCTTTGGAAAGCCTACTTTATCACTATGCAAACCATCCAACACATTCCCACTGAAGCAATGGGAAGTCAGATAAATCATAATTAACAGATTTTATCCTGAACCAAATCCCAGCTCCAACCCAATCTATATGTCAGATTTTGCTCTGCTTTAGATTTTATATAATTGCTTTTAATTGGCCTGAGTAAATGTGAATCCCGCCTGACAACTGCCATGATATTTATGTCCTCTCTCTTGTTTTTATTACATATCTTATGTAATCTTCATAACAACTCCTTAATATACACAGTATTATATGTCCTCTCTTTTTTCTGTCATGGCTGAAAGAAGGTTGTAGCAAAGCAGAAATGCAACACACTTTTCACTTTCACTTGACAACTCACCACTATCACCAAACATACACTCTGGCAAAGACATGCTTTCAATCCTCTTGCTACATGTCATTTGTCAGGGGTGTTTCAAAAGTACCTATACTACATAGAGAAGTTCTCTCAATATGTATTTGCATTATCAAGCCAACAAAACCTTGTTGTACTCTAGGTGCCCTTATCAAGGAGAGACTCTCGACTGACTCACTGTAATTTGATAAGAAACTTATTTTAGGGAAAATAAAGCATCATTGGTAAAATGTAGCCTAAGTGCTGCTGAATATTTCAGAAGGTCAGCTGAAGTCTTTCTAAAGAGTACACATCCATGAAGATAAGGTCAAAGCCTGAAGTTTCAGAATAATTCTGGAGATCTTTTAGAAAAATAATAGGAAACAAAAATGCAAGTAGTACTTAACTCTGGTGCAAAATAAGGATTATTTTGAGTTTGGAGGAAATTCAACAAAAACATAACTAAAATAATTAGAGAGATGGAAGAATCTTAGAAGAATAAAGTGTAAGAAGGTATCAAGGTTTGTAATTTATATGAGAACTATGAATAAGACTTTTTCACCAAGTCTGAAAATTTCACCAGACCTAAACCATAAAATTTGAAGGAGATTCTTTTAGTATAAACAAATCACCTGTGTGAGTAGTAAATTTATGATACAGATTACATCAAGTAGTGGGCTAAACTAGAGGTATAGATATATCCATTTAAAAGAGATTTAAATGATAAACCTATACCTAGACAAAGAAAATCTGGTTATATGTTTCTGAGTTTTTAAAGTCAAACTAAATAAAGACAATGATGCTTTCACACAAAATACTATTTTACATTTGTGTCAGTGTGTCAGCACCGAGCACGATGAACTGTTTGCCTCACCCAAAGAGGTGTTTCTTTATTATATCAATGTCAAGAGCATGGGCTTCAGTCCATTTGCCGATGTTTGAATTCTGGATCCATTACTTACCAGCTAAGTGATTGTGGGTAAGTTACTTAACCTCTCTATGCCTTCATTTCCTTAGCTGTAAATTAGTAATAACTTGGTCTACCTCTCAGAGTTATTGTGAAGAGTAAATAAGATACTTCATGTAAAGTATTTAACACAACACAGAATATAATTTTAAGTATCAGTTAGTTTTAAATATTATCCATAAAAATAAATATACATAAAAATGGAAAATAAGCAATTGACTTTCAGAATAACAAAATGACCCATTGTCTTCGTGATGATTCAATTATATTCTGGGAATTATTTTTCCTTGTCTCAATATGTCTATCATTAAATGTTAGCTCAAAGACTTTATCCATCTATAAAATCAGTTATTATTACAATAATTCTGCATGACAAACAATCTCGTAATCTTGGTGGCTTATATCAACAAATACTTATTTTTCTTGTTCACAGGAGTTGAAGTTTTGCTGATCTTAGGCAGACTCAGCCAGGCTTGTCTCTAAGGTCAAAACTAAGTCAGGCCTATTTCATGGGTCTCATTCTGGAGTCAGGCTGAAGGGGCAGCAGCCACAGAACATATTCTCTTGGTAATGGCAGAAGTGCAAGAGCAAAGCAAGACTGTGAAATCATAGTTTAGACTGCTATAACATTCCATGAGCCAGAGTAAGTCACATGGCCCAAGCCAACATTGAATGGGGCATTAAAGTACACTCGACCTTCACTAGGAAAAGGGGCTGACTACGTGTTAAACAATTATTCTGTCACACCAACTGATACTGAAGGTAAGAAGTTTAAATGAAGAAAGAGTATGAGGAGGAAATCTTGCCACTTGTAACAACATAGATGGACTTTGAAGGCATTATATTAAGTGAGATGTCAAAGGCAAGTACTGTGTGATACCACTTATATGTGGAACCTAAAAAAACACACTTATAAAAATAGAGAGTAGAATGGTAGTTACCAGGGGCCGAGGAGTGGGAGAGTTGGGGAGATGTGTAAGGGTACCAAGTTACAAGTAGGTAAATTAGTTCTAGAAATCGAATGCTCAGTATAGTAATCATAGTCAACAATACTATATTATGAACTTCAAAGTTGCTAAGAGACTAGATTTTAACTGTTCTCATCATAAAAAAAAGAATGATAATTACATAATAGAGGTATTAGCTAATAGTAAGATGGTAATCACATTGCAAGATATAAATGTATCAAACCAACACATTGCGTACTTGAAACTTACACAATATTAATTGTACCTTAATTTTAAAAAAAGGATGTAAGTAAAGACTCTCATTGCAAAGAAATTATACTTAAGATCCATTTTTCACTTTTAAATGAACAGAGTCAAATTTGGCAAATACAGAGAGCAAATATCATGGGCACACCAGGCCATTTCCAAGGAAATCCAATAGATTCCAGCACCTAGAGATTCCAAAAGGGGAATGGTACGGTCTCAAAAGTACACATTGCATTAACAACATGAAAATGATCACCTCGTTACTCACTCAAGAAATATGCTTCTTTCAACAATATGATTATGTCTTTAAATTAATATTTATTAAAGTAAAGACCTATGCTGTTTGAATAAATGTAATAGAGCCTGTAAAACCATGGCATGGCCTAATTTGTCCTGATTATAAAATACCATTCTAGAGTCTGTGTATCAATAACAGCAACAACACAAAACAACACATCATTACCCCTCTTTCATTAAAAAATATTGGAAAGAAACAAAGTCCTGAAAGAGATAAAAAACTAGAGGAATCACAGGTCAAGAAGCAAATGTATTGTGAGCGCTCTGGTCAATGACATCAGCTACATTGTAAATCAGGGGTACCCAATTCTCAGGCCGCAGACTGGTACCAGTCCATGGCCTGTCAGGAACCGGGCCGTACAGCAGGAGGTGAGTGACTGGCAGGCTAGCAAAGCTTCATCTGTATTTGCAGCTGCTCCTCAGCGCTAGCGTCACTGCCTCAGCTCCACCTCAGATCATTATTTCATTAGATTCTCATAGGAGTACCGGTCCCTGGTGCCGAAAAGTTTGGGGACTGCTGTTGTAAACGAATTGGAAGTCCTAATTTCACTTTAGCTTAGATATCTGATTATCCTAGAGTTTGTAGGAAATCAGTTTTAATCCTCTTTTAAATGTCATTCAACTAGTTCTCTGTTGTATATGGGATGCAAATGCATTTTCCTAATCAAATCTTTTCTAATTCACTTTCCTTCCACTGGACATTCTCAGAAATAATTTAAGACTGGACTTTAAAAATTGTTCCAATCTCAAATAACATATGTTTGAAACATATTGTCTCTTTAACCAGCAAATCACTACTGGATCATTATTCAAAAGCAGACATCCTGTTACTTCACATAAAAATTAAAGATTAAATTTTTCCAACGTGTTATGTTCACACCTAAGCTATTCTCTGTGTATTTCAATGTCAGCTCAAAATTAAATTTAAAAACCTCAGCATTGTCTACCCTATTTAAAAGAAATGAGATTTTCTTACTATTGTGTGATCATAGCAAGATTGCAACGAGTTGGTTGGGGCCTGTAACTCAAGTTTTGCCTTTTTCACATAGAGAAAATTAGTACAAGCAATTACTCCTCAAGCAGACTGAAAGAAAAATGAACATTGAAATGGAGTTCAAATCCTGGTTTCAACCCCAAATCTCAAAACAACATGGGAAAAGCTTATATCTTCATAATTAACTTGAGTTGGAAAACAAATGAAATTTTGCTGGTGTACTAATAATTTGGCCCTTTTAAGAGGTGTAGCTATTGACGTGTGTCTTTAAGAAGTATGAAATATGTAATGTGTATAATCTGAAACTAAATTTATGCAACTGATTGAATCCATGATTTGGAGGTTTAAGATAATTTTTTAACATATGACTTTATTTCTATATGTAATATATATATTATTTAGATATATATTGTTTATATATAATATATAACATATTTTTATATATAAGTTTATATGGCCTTATTAACTATGTATGGACCATCTAAGAAAGACTTGAGATGCCATAATTTGTATTTCTTTTTTTTTTTTTAACGTCTACAGCACCTGGTATTCCTAAGTGATCTCCCATCCAAGTACTAATCAGGCTCGACCCTGCTTAGCTTTTGAGAACAGACGAGATTGGGCACATGTGGTTACTGCCCCACTTCCACCTCCTAAATAGATTGTAAAAATTTTGTGCTAGTTTTTCTCAACTAGCTTCCTCTGGGGTCAGAAAGATTATTCTTTATACATCCGTTTCCTTCTCTATGCCCCAGTAGCCTTATCCTGTAAACTGTATCACATAGACTCCATAGCCATTTATTTTTCCTTACGGATGGCAACAAAAGTGCAATGTCTTTGGCAGAAATTGTGTCTCGCCTTGACCTTGGCTCCTTCTCAGAGACGCCTTCTATTTGATCTCACTCTTGTCAATCACTAATAACAATATTTCCTCAATTTTCCCCTTTCTGTCCTAGCAGTGGTCTTCTACTATTGCTTTTTCTATGACCTCTTACAATTGTTCCTTGAGTAACTCGACACCCTTCTTCCTTTCAATCCTAGCCACATCTCTATAAATAGTCTCTTCATGAAAGTGTCATCATTTACATCATCTGAGCCAAACTCTGTTTCCTGCCGTAACCCTAACCAATAACTATGGCAGTCCAAGGACAGAGGCTGGATCTTACTCATCTTTTAATCCCAGTGATTAGCAAAGTGCCTAACATACAAAAAGTTCTCAGAATGTAAGTATTAAAAGCTCCCAGACAGCTTTCTTCTTTGGACTATAGATGTCTGGTTTTCAATGGGCTCCCCAAAATCTATTTCATTGAAGTTCCTAGAACCATTCCCATTGTGTCTGGAACTAGTGTGGTGCTGTAAAATAAAAAAGAACTTGAAATCTGGCAGTTCTGCATAATCTTAGACTAATCATTTAATTTCTCCAATTTTTTTACTCAGTAATAAAGCTGAACTTAAAAGACTGAATTGATTATTTTATAGGCTAAGTTCTGTTACCAAAGAAATATAAAAACATAATGGCTTCAGTGGTAGAGTAGTTTAGTTCTCTTACACATAAAGTGCAGACAAAAAGTGGCTCATATCAGTGAGGCAGGTGTGTTCGGTGTGGTCACTGAGCACCCCACATTCTTGCCATCTTGTTGCTCTTCTACATCTGGGATATTATCTTCCTCTGCTTGGTTGAAGCTGAGCAAGCAAGTACATGAAAAATGCATAATTTCCTCTTTAAAATTCTTTCTCTTTCCATTTTTTATTGTGGTAAAATAAACACAACATAAAATTTAGTATCTTAATCATTT
Organism: Pteropus medius; assembly: GCF_902729225.1. Classification (NCBI taxonomy): domain Eukaryota; kingdom Metazoa; phylum Chordata; class Mammalia; order Chiroptera; family Pteropodidae; genus Pteropus; species Pteropus medius. Next base: position 33,230,526 of record NW_024354500.1, on the reverse strand, counting down.
TTAAATGTATAGTTCAGTGGTATTAAGTACATTTATGTCGTTGTGCAACCATCACCATCATCCATCTCTAGAACACTTTCCATCTCACAAAATTGATACGTTATACCCATTAAACTATAACTCTCCATGACCTCCTCCCCCCACACCCTCTGTCTCTGGTAATGATTATTCTATTCTTCTATTCTCTGTAACTATGAGTTCAGCTTTTTTTAGATCCCACATACAAGCGAGATCATACAGCATCTGTCATTTTGTGTCTGGCTTATTTCACTTATCATAATGTTCTCCAAGTTTATCCAGGCTATCCTTCCTTTTAAAAACTGAATAATACTTTTTTGTGTATATATACCATACTTTCTTTATTCATTCACCATCAACAGACATTTAGATTGTTTTCTTATCTTGACTATTGTGAATAATGCTGCAATGAACATGGAAATACAGATATCTTTGAGATAATGATTTTATTTCCTTTGAATATATACTCAGAAACAAAAGTGCTGGATTATGTGGTAGTTTTATTTTTACTTTTCTGAAAACTCTCCATGATGTTTCCTATAATTTCTGTAGCAATGGCAGTAGGCGTGTATGTTTGTTGCTTAATAAGACTCAGAAAATGAAACACAGATAATCTCAGAGTCTGGAGTAAGACAGTTAGTTTTGAATTCTGGCTTCTAACTTCACTATATAGGTCACCTAGAGCCAGTTACTTAACCTCTTTAATCCAGTTTCTTCATCTATGAATTATGGACAACAATAATGACTACTTCATAGAACTTGGTGATGAATAAAAAAAGACTATATATAGTAGTTAGCACACTATATGAAATATAGTATGTGCCAAATCAATCATTATTAAGAACTACATTTCTGTGGGGAGTGAGTAAAGCAAAGATAGCTACATTTATTTTCCAAAATAGGCAGGTTGTAGTGGAATACCATGATAAGCACCACCATGATCAGCTGTTGGACTGAGTAGCTTAAAAGTAGTATTAAACCTCATGAAGATAGCCATATCTTTTTGTTTATCTTCACCTGAACTGAGGATCATATAAAGATTTTAAAATATCTAGTGGAGGGCATTAAAAGAAAGAGAGATACAAATGTACAAAAATTGGAAAAAAAAAAAAAAGAATGACTACCTTGAACTACCTTATATTTTGACTGAAGAATATTACAAAACTCTACCTTCTTTAAAACTTTAACATTTTTGGAATACTATAGGAATTTTGGGGCTGAACAAGAAAATTAAAAGCTCCAAAGCAAGTGTCTCAGTCTACAGGGTAAAAGCTTTTCCAGTTTGGAAAGTCACACAGTATCACTTTCACAGCCTTCTATTAGTTAAAAAGAATCACTAAAGTCAGTTTAGATTCAAGAATAAGCAACACACACACACACACAAACATACAATAGAAAGCAAGTAAAAGATTTTTTTGGACAAGTTTTAAAACCTCCAAATGATGTATCATTATATTTTTGGACTCAGGTCCTAAGTTTTTATGTATATATACTAGGCCTAAGAACACACCACATATTTTGAGATCTAAGACTACAGCTTAAACATTATTTTTAAAAGCTATTATACAACACATAATGTGTATTTTTTAAATTATTATTCATCCGTTACCCTAAATTCTCTTTTCAGAGTTTGTAAATATGTATCAATGTAACAGACAGAATATATTAGCAAGAAAAGCATTTCTCATAGCAAGAACTTTCTCAAAATAATTGTTAAAAATACAAATGAGATGTAAATGCTATGTATTTTTGTAGACGACAGATGATACTAAATAGTCTTGGAGATAAGTTCCCCAAAAACTTCTCTCTCTAGAATTACCAGTGCATTAGAAATGATATGCCTGTTAAAAAAAAAAAACAACAACAACAACAACAAAAAACAAAGAAACAATATCCTTAGCCTAAAAGCTTATGTAATCACTTCTACAGTTCACCTATTTTAATTGTCAATATTTTAACTAGGAGTTATTCATCTCAATTTGTTCCAGATTAAGTCTAATTTCTGAGTCTACAGTACTTTGTTTGCTAGTTTATTACTTAAAAAAAAAAAAACTCAATTTACTGTTAGGTGACAAGAATATTGTCCTTATTTAGGGAAGCCTTTAAATTGTAGAGCTGATCTGAAAATGATCAGAGACAAACAAAATTCACCAAACTTGAGTCTAGACTCATGCTTTGGGTTTGATATGATAGAATCTACACTTCTGCCTTAATGTAACTCTCTTCACCAGTTACCATCCAAGCAGCACCATCCAAGTCAGGATTGTACTTTGAATGTGAGTGCCATTTCCTTCTGTAGAGCAAAGAAAATATGAGCATTTCCTGGGGGGAAAAAAAGCTTTATATGAAGGACAAAATGATACCCATGTTCTAATGTAAAAGTGGGAGAATAAAATTATCTGTCAAAGAAGAGTTAGAGGTTGAAAATGTGAATAAGTATGAAGATTTGGTAACTTTGGTTTTAATGCCACATAGCAATGCCTAGGCTATGATCGTGTTGTTTTAATCTGAGAAAACTAACCTACTGCACTCTCTACCCCACTTCACGAGGTCACATTTTGTTACCATGTCTTGCCATTCATTATAATTGGTTTTGTATTCTTAATTAACTTTTTCTTATATATAAACTGTTTCCTCAACTAAGTTGCAAGTTCCCCAAATACTGAAAATTGTGTTTTATAAGTTTTTAATGTTTTCCTCATTATCTAATAAAGTATTGGATATAAATATAATAGGTGCTTACTAATTATTTTTTTGATATAAATTTAAATAAATTTTTAGAAATGACATGTTAAACAAATCTAAAGAAAGATTAAAAACTAGTGTTGACTATCAGAATCATTTTAACTTTGTATAACTAATTTCTTCAAATTAAAACAAAACTTTGATGATAAATAAACCAAGTCATTACTGATTGATTACTAAGAAAACAATAATAAACCAAGTCATTACTGATTGATTACTAAGAAAACAATAATAATCATTTATGTTTTGACAAAGATTAATTATTCAACAATTACATAAGATAAAGGAGATGGTAGTAAAAATAAATAAAATGTAAATCATCAGAAAAAAATAAGTAAAAGCTGAAATAATTCTGATGATTTCAGCTTTGATTGATAACCAAATTTTCATATTACTTATCTCTATATTAAAAATAAACTGAAAAATGACTCAAAGAATGTCATGATAAAACATGGAATGAAAACTTCAGAAATTGAAGATGTTCAGGTAGACTCATAGAAAGTTGGAGCATGAAGGAATATTGAAGATGCCTAGTATGGCTGCCAAACATAAAAGATAACGCATCAGAGACCAAGAGACTTGCTATGGATGTAAAAATTAGTGACCAAACCAGGAATAGGAAAAACATCTAACTCTGTAAATGCCCTTTACCACAACATGCAGATATTCATCCATCTATCATGAATAATAATGCACATTAGCTCAGTTGTAAACGCTGTTATTTTGAATCTCCTAAAAACGTCTCTTCTAAGGAATGCCTCAAACAGTCCATTTATCATCTTTTTTCACCATCTGCACAATAAGTCAATGAAGTATTAACTGTTAACTTTCTCATTTGGTAAAGAATACATAATTGTTTCTGTCATACAATACAACATGAACAGAGAAAAAATCGAGGTTGAAATGGACTCTTTACCCATCCAAGGCTACTTTTCAGCAATAAATAAAGTTCGGGCAATCAAGCGTTGACTTCATATTCAAGTATTTCATTGTATTCTTAAAAACTAAGTCAACTAAAACTAATGCAAACTATTTTAAATGAATTTTTTAAAAAATAGATCAGCTTGTATTCTGGCAAAAGCAAGAACTACCTCAAATTATGGGTTTCTTTCATTAATTTAAAATGTGTCCAACAATGTAATTAAAAACAATTTTAGAAAATATAGTATAAGCAGAAATCAGCAGCATGCTCTCACAGAGTAGGTAATGAATAAATATAAATTTAATAAATAAAATCATTTTTCTAGATAGTGTTGTGGCTTTGATCTATTTTTGCCTGGGCACTTGCTGTCCGGTAAAGTTATAAAAACTTTGTACAAAACTAAGTAGGAACACCAAAAAGTGAATTATCAAGGCCAGATGTAAATGCATAATACAGAATACATGCTCTAGTAGTTTAGTGGAAGATGAAATGCTTGGCAAGGGGAAAGGATGGCTCATATAACCGGAATAGATGTTGCTGCTACAACACTCCTCAGAAGAAAATAAGAATGATCCTGCAATTAAATCTTTTGAGTTGTGTCACTACTTCCATATAAACAGCTTTTGAATGCAATATGTAGGACAGCATACCCAACTGAAGTGCAAAAATCCTTTTCAAAAAACGCATTTTTCTTATTACCTTAAGATCAAATAATAAATAATAATAATAAATGCAGCTTGAGAAGGAAAAGCCACACTCTCATTTATTCTTTTTTTGTGTTTTACCTTAAAAGAAGCTTTGATATTTTTCTACATCAGTCAACATCCAGCTCATTTCTGTGCTGGTGTGTTAACCTTCTCCCTCTAGACACTTGGGATATTAATATTATCCTCTGTAACAATCAGCAAAAGAAATAAAGCATTTACGCAAATACCGCAAATTAGATTAAACTGCAGTTCTGATGTAACCCTGTGACATACAGTTTCTTGCGAATTAAAGCCAAATGTACAAGCATTTAATGACTAATCCTTTTAGGTATTTTAATGCCCACATGAAGATTTATTGAGGAGAAAGGGAAAGCATATGCGGTTTTCCGTTAGAGCCTGCCTGCGGGCGGAGGATTGAGCAGATTGCCTTTTTTTAATTAATATTTCAGTTCTTTGTGTTTTGGCGGGCAGGGTGCACGTGGGCCTGGTACTGAACGGACAGCTCCTTTCTCTTTGGCTGTGCGCTGGGGGCTAGTGGTCTATGAGGCAGAGGCAGACCCTAAGGAGACAGGAGAGAAAGAAAGGACGCAAGAATGAAATCAGTGCTGACTTCCCCCCTTTTCTTCTACCCCACACAGTCATAGGCTTGCCTCCCCCAGAAATTAATCTACTGATCTATATTGGTAAAATTAGTCATACTAGAAGCTTTCACAGTTCAGCCACAAAAGGGGAGGAGAAAGCTTGTCAGACCCTCCTCCCTCCCCTGGGCTTACTACAAACAACTTTTCTGATGCTAGGAGACCTTTGAAGATAAAAAAGGCAAGTTCGCTTGCATTTTAGGAATCTGTCCTGCAGATGGGAGGATTCTAACTAACGAAATCTCCATGATCACATTTATTCTTAATGTTACAAAACCTTGTTGAATAAAGTAAAATGTGCATCTGTGTAGACACATGTATATATGTATGTATGTGTATATATGTGTACAGAGAGATGGAAATAGATGTAGATGTAGATATAGATATATAGAGCCTGATCAACCAACTTAAAATTATCAAGATCTTGAAAAGCTTCTTTTTTTCTATTTAATCCTATTACACACTGCTTTCAAACTTTGAACTTTGTTTTAAAGTTCATCCCAATATAAGGAAAAGATGTAAGAAACTGCAAGCTATTGGTACCCACACATCACATTCATTTAAAAATATCGTAGAAATATGAGTTGGAAATTTTAAGGGCATTTTTAACTGTATATTCAACATCAGTACTGATGTCCTCTGAATCTAGGTCTCCTAAATTAAATACATTAGGTATTTTTCAAATATGTTACACCTTTATGTTAAACTAAGACCTAGAACATGCTTTTTTTTATTTACATGTCTCTCCTTATGGTAAATATTACTATGTTCCTCATTTTTAGTTTTCTCCTTCTTCTGGGGATATGGGAAGATTACACTCTCTCCTTGACCTATAGTTAAGCAGAGACATGTGACTACATCTAGCTGATGTGTTTCTGAAACGAATTACTCATTTACTTGTGCAAGACCCTCCACTTTCCTCCCCAACCTCCATCTTGTGATAATGCAGAGATAAAAATCTCATTAAATCCCTGAGCCTCCAAATGGAAGATAGCATCCCTAGGGAGGTGTTCAAACCATAATGGATTGTGTGCTTGATAGAAATAAACTTTTGTTGTGTAAGGTCGCAGAGATTTTGGAGTTGATCATCATCATGGTGCAGCATGTCCTAATCTAATAAACTCCTTTAAAAGAAAAAATAGTAAGCTTCTCATGGTCAGAATTGTCATTGGACATTATAAACCAATGCCGTTCGACGGAAATAAAATTTACAATTACATAAGTAATTGTAAATTTTCTGGTAGCCACATTTTAAAAACAAACAGGTGATTTTTCATTTAATAATATATTAATTAATATAGCTAAAAAGTTATAATCAATAAAAATAATGAGATGTTTTAGATTATTTTTTTTCATATCAAGTATTTGAAAATTAGGTTTGTACTTTACACTTACAACACATTTCAGTTTGGACTAGCTTCATTTCAAATTGCTAATGCTTTCTAGACAAAGATCTCCAAACACACACCTATAGTTGAAGCAATTGGGTTTATAACCTGCACCAAGGGAGGATGTCCATCATAGGGAGTGATGGAACATTTCAATAAAGGGCTATTAGAAAGGACTTTTTACAGGATTTGGACATTGCTTGGGTGATTTCAAGGATGGTCCAAGAAGCAGAGGTTCACACTGGATTGAGTGCTCTCAGAAAGAGAGGAAAACTTTATGATTGGGTATCTCAATAAACTTTTTATAGAGAAGAATGACTAAAGCTAAAGCTATAATTGCTAAAGAAGCAGCAGTCACTCATATTAGCCAGAAGAGTATGTTTTCATATTTTGGGGCTTGGACAATGTTCAAGTTTTATCTGTGTTCAGACGTGATTACAGTGTAGTCTTGTTTTCATCTTGTTCCATCATGGTCACAGAGTAGTCCTGTCTGATGTTGATGTTCTGTGAGATGGTTTGTATTCAACAGAACACCAAGATTGACTATGAGTATCAGGTCAGCCTGTTGTAACACCATGGCCTCTCTGATAATAATAGTCCAACTTTTGCATGCCAGAGGCCATTTTTGTTTTTGTTTTGTTTTGTTTTGTTTCTCAAAGTGCTTATATTAGTCTGCTAGAGCTGCCGTAACAAAATATCACAGACTAAATGACTTAAACAATAAAAATTTATTTTCCTAAAGTTGTGGTGGTTAGAAGTAAAAGATCAAGGTGTCAGCAGGTTTGATTTCTCCAGAGGCCTTTCTCCTTGGCTTGTAGATGTTCACCTGCTTGTTGTATCCTCACATGGTCTTTTCTCTGCAGATGCACATTCCTGGTGCTTCTTCCTTTTCTTATAAGGACATGCATTGTATTGGATTAGGGCCCCATGCTTATGATATTGTTTAACCCTAATTACTTCCTTAAAGGCTCCACCTTCAAATATAGTTATATTGGAGGTTAGATATTTAATATGTAAATTTTGGGGAGGTAGAAGTTCAACCACAACAGTGCCCACGTGTCACTACTACATAAAACAGCAATGTTATAGACAACCTAAAATTGTGTCTATTTGCCAGACTCACATTGTTTGGAGACATTTCTCAATTGAATCAAAAAGATTTTGCAAATTTCACTGCTGGTAAAGGAGTTCTGGATTTTCTTTGGTTTCTCTTTTCATTATCTCCTTTTATAATGTAATAAACTGATTTCGTGGTAAAGAGTAATGTAATTAGGTGTTAAGATGGCCCAATTTTCTGCATTGAGGTGGAATTGTATAAGCAGTTAAATAAAGCACATGAGATATTTCCCTGCCCTTTAGCATTTCTTAATGTCCAGTCAATAAATCACTTCTTAAGAATATATTTTATGCTGTCATAAAAACCCTAACTCTGTCATTCCAAGTCACCCAACTAGTAAGAGTCATAGCTTTTGTATCATGTTAGATATAACATCTTGGAGAAAGACAGAATAAACTTTCTATACTTAGTTCCTAATAGGCCAATAATTTGATTCAACTGTGAAAGCATGAATAGTTTCCATGTTCTCCGGAAAAACACAGATTTTTGAGTGATCTTTGGCTTGTTAATTTTGAAAAAGGAGAAAAAATGTAATAATGAAAAATTTGAAATCCCAGACCTTTATAAAGCTTGGGTTATTTTGGTTACCATAATCTATATGGTGAACAAGCACATTACAAGGTAGACCATTTCTATGACTTAAGGATTTTGAATTTTGCTGTCAGTTGTATCTGAGACACACTTGACTTTGTCAGTGAACAGTACATTTAAATGATGTTTCTCTAAAATTCTTCATTACTACTCCTCTTCACCACCAGAGTCCAGATAACTAATGACGAGCTTCTTCCTCTAAGTCAAAATTGAATGTACCAGGCAGAGTATCTACATGCGCTTAGTTTTGTCATCATCTAAATTTCAACATTCAGATTACAACACACTCCTAAAAGACTCATGCTGTTTCAACCATTTAACTAGCAAAAGAAACCTTTCTTTAACTGATGGCACATAAATATATGAGAAGTAGATAGTGCTCAGTCATACAAAGAACCTTACACTGTATTATTTATCAGAATGTCCTCATTCATTACAGATATTTCTAATATATGGTACATATTTAATACAGCACAGTCTGTATGTGTTTTCAATGTCTTGTCCTAGAGAAAAGTCTCAATGCTAGATTTAGTTTATAATTCCTCCAAAACAAAGGGATTGTATGGTATCATTTTCACATCTAAAGATCGCAAAGCATAAACCCATACTGCCCCACTTCACACAACTTCTTAAAATGGACATTCCATGACATGAAAAGGGAGAAAAACTGGCAACACACCCCTGAGGGAAGAGACTACAAAAATCAATAGAGTGGGTTGTCGTGTGTGTGTGTGTGTGTATTTAATTTCTTCCGTAAAGACTCTCTATCTGAAGACAGACAGAGAAACTCTGTGAGTGGTCGAGAGAAGGACAGGAAATTGATGGAGAGACAATTACCAAAGTGCGGGAGTGGTGATGAGCTTTTTCTGGGATCACAACCTCCATCTTCTTCAGAGATCATTGAGAGACAGAGGGATTCAGAAGGGTGCTTATAGGTTCCCTCAAGGTTTCTATGACACTAGAATGAAGAAGAGGCCTGAGTAAAAGGTGTCCCCTTCTGAATATAGACTTCTAGAACACAGTCCTCTGACATGGAAATCAGTAAAAATGTCTACCATGAAGACAGATAAATAAGAATTTAGCATTGGGAAGGATGTGTCATGGAAGAGAAGTAATAAGCTTCATCAACATTAGGGTTGATACAAACCCCGAGGAGAGGCTTGGCCTAATGGCAGGAAGGCAATTTACAAAAGTAAATCATACCTAGTCATTTTAAAACACATTAACAATTACAAGTTGTTGCATACATATTTACCTCCATTTAATCTAACCTGGCTATGAGAAAGAACAGAGTGCTTAAGTGACTTGTCTGAGTCACAAAGCAATCAGTGGCAGAATATGTGCATTCTTCACCCTCTTCCACTTGCTCAAAGAGAAATCAAAAGAGGGAAATTAATCCAGCAATTGTCTTTTGCTCACATTGTGCCTGTAACCAGAACTGATTTAGGAAGAAGGGGCAGGACCACAAACTGCCAAAAATGCCAGGGCAAAGTAGGGGGAAAAAATTTAAGTGAAGTATCCTGTTGGGTTAGATGTGTAATAAAGCAGAAATGGTACAAATTTCTAGACAATATCCCTGGGCATTCCAAGCAGCAGACAGATTGAAGGAAACAAAGGAATAAGGTAAATATAGATGGACCATGGAGTTTCAAAACAAAACTATTCAAGGGTAAGTAAAAGACAAATGTGAGGTCTAAACAGCATGCACAGAGAGAGGAGATTCAGCAAGATTACATAATGAAGTCAAAAAAGTGTAAAGGCAAACACTAGCACAGCCAAGTTGAAGAATAAAAGAGCGATTGCACCAGAGATTAAGATAAATAAAATTATGAGGCATTGTTCCAGTACATAAGGAAAAAAAGGTCAATAGAAAAATAAACGGGACCTTTGAGAGGGATAATTGACAGAAGCAGACAAAGCTTTTTTTTTTTTTTTTTTTTTTAAGTAACTAGAGCATTTGGTTGCCTCAAAGCTCCACAAGGCTACTATGGGGTTGGCAATCAGACCAGTCCACAGGGGTTGGTTAGAAGGAAAGGGGTAAGATATGTACTAGGGTGACCAGAACCTGAAGTATTGAGGATAGAGAAGCACCTCCCCAACTCCCATGTCACTGAAAAGATATCCAGGATATTTAGGGGAAAAGTGAGACAAATCTTTGGAGATTAAAGGGGAAGGAAATAAATCAGAGCAGAATCCCAGGAAGGCATAAGGAGACCTTGGGACCAACCTGGAGGGGAGAAAAGGGGGAAGAGAAGGATGGAAAGAGACAGAGGGAGGGAGGGTGTGAGAAGAAAGTGAGAAGAAAGAAAGAAATGAAATTCAAAAATTTTAAAGACCAAAATGCTAGTTAAGCCAGGAGGAAATACTAATTAGCCATACAAGAAATGTAACTGGGGTGGGGGAAGGACAACCTAGCTCCCCATTCCCAGGATTCTGAATGAGATGCTTTGGACTGAGTAGATGCAAGCATCTGAGATCTATCTCCAGCCCTGGCATTTTTGCTTGCTTAGTTATATGACTTTATACCTATACTTCACCAAAGGGTAGGTTCTTATGGCCTCTGAAGTCTCTTCCAGCCTGATTTACTTCTGCGCCATCTGTCCAAAGGCCACGAAAAATGAACCCTAGGGTGGCGGGGGTGCTCTACCACAATGCCTCACTTCAGGTGCCTCCTTAACAACCTCCCCTTCCAAATAAAAACACCCAACACTTACTAAACGCTTTCCTGGGTCCAGGCTGATGAATATATAATCACTTAAACCTCACAACAGCGAAAGAGCTGTTATAAGTAACTTGCTCAAGTAGAATCGGGCTCGAGTCCCAGGCGCTGTGGTTCCAGATTCAGCGTACCTATTGCTGCACAATTAGCAACCTCGGTTATGAGGGGTTCCCGGGACCAGCGCTGGATCCACAAAGCGGCAGCCTAGCTGGTTCAGGAGACTGGCGGGGATTGCTGGTCGCCCCTGAAGCCTGGTTCCGGGTGCCTGACGCAGGCTTAGAGAGTTCATGCAGGGCCTGTTGGAGCTACTGACTCCCGGGGATAGAGCCGGAGACTAACCGACCAGGGGAGGGGACAGTCTCTGGAAGGCCTGGACACAATCCATCACTAGAATAAAAAAGGTTGGGTGGGGGAGGGGGCTAAGACCAAGGATGCTGGATTTGCAGCCTCAGGAGTCTGGAAGATTTCCACTCCAAGGTGGCAAGATGATAAGTCCCTACTGCAAAAGAAACCTGGACCAGGCCTCCATGTGGGTATTTTCTGTTAGGGATCTGAAAAGGAATGAAGATGTGGAATAAAAGGAGGACATTTAAAACTTGAAAAAATATATGCAGTAGCAGAAGACAGGAGTTGTAATAGGAAAATTTTTTTAATTCGAAGCCCAAATCGGAGTTCAAAGCCCGTGTGACCTTGGCGATCATTCATACTTCTTTATTCCTCACCTTCACAAGTGCTTCAGTGTCCTGTTTGCCGTAATATCTACCTCATACCAACACTAATACGTACTGTACTACCTTACAATACATATACCTCGTAAGGTTGTTTTAAGGGTAAATGATATAATGCTCGTAAAGAGCTGAGATCAGGGCCTGACACGTATAAGTGCTCAATAAATGTTAGCTGCTGCTGTTACTTTGTTATTTTGGCTCTATAAAAAGAGTGAAATAATTATACATGTCCTCCCTACTTTAGTTGTGGGGAGGAGTGTTGTCAGAAGCAAATGAGTCAATACTTGTAAAAATGCTTAGTAAACCAAGGCTCCGTATATGACAAGCAAACTTTCAAAAACCTCTAGTGCTATGCAAGGCCAAAAAACTGAAGAAGGGGAGCGAGAACAGAGCGTGGCCCTTTTGGAACTCACGTACTTCTTGGCTAAACGGGGCAAGTTTCCCATAGGAGAGCAAAGCCTTAGCAGAAGAGGCTGCTTTCCTGCCCGAGAGCCCAGACAGCCAGGAGGCCTGCAGGACGCTGTGCCCTCCCGGTTTCGCCCAGCTGTAGGTGTGAGCGCCCTCGGACGCCAACGCACAGGCGAGGAGGCTCTGCTTGCGCTCAGACTGTGGGGAGGGGTAGGCGAATCCGTGCCTTGCCTGTGTCCAACTCGGCAGCTGTTGCACACTGGCGAGGAGTCTGCCCTCTCAGATGAGGGCCTCATCTCCAAGTTTTACTGTTATCAAAGACAAAACTTCAGACTTCTTCCATTTAATTTCTGACTAATACGGTAGCAATGCTTTTTAATTGCTTGCAAAAGCATTTTCTCTGTATAATTATAGAATCCTTGTTGCCTGTCGGCCGCAAGGCTAAGACGGAATACAGATCTGCGTTAGGCTTTTGACAAACAGCTCAAAGGGCGGCGAAGGGTCGTGCAAGAGGAGGTTTACCGTCCTCCCCCCAACACACACACACACACACACACACACACACACACACACACAACCACACACACACACACGGAAAGAAAAAAAAGGCGTTTTAAAAATCAATGACAACCCATAAACTGAAATGACAGGAGAGTCTGTCAGAAATATTAATTTCCCCTAAATATCCCAAAGCACTTTTTAAAAAAATGATCTGCCTTTCCTCGTTTGTAATTAGGTAACGTTTTACACAAAGTGGCTATTCTGTTACTGGAAGTGGAATGGGGGTGAGGGATGGAAAACAGAGAAGAAAGGAGAAAGAAGAGTTATCAGATCTTAACTGGAAAGATAAGGGAAGGACCTTTAGAAAGATACCTAGTGTCAGCATCAGTTCAGGATAATTAATAGGAGTTAGAAAAGCAAGAAATTCATTTGGGGTGTGTGTTGAGGGGTGGTGATCTTGAGTGCCTGCATGTGAATATCTATGCTTCCAAGCCTTTGCTCTTCAAACATCCTGGTCCTTGTAACTAGGACAAGTTTTAAATTCCTGGCTCCTCTCGAGAATTTTCCTGGTATTTGGAGTGCTCTTATTGCTCCACCTTGCCTAATGAAAAAAAAAAAAAATGAATGAACCAGGAATTGGGATAGCGTGTAATTGTCTTTCCTCTACTTAAAGGATTGCCCCCACGCACCTAACACTAGCAGCGGTAACTGGGAGAAGTTAGGAGAAGCATACTAGAGTAGGTCCTTGGATAAAAAGACCTTTCCAAGTCATTAAAATCCTGAGTGACTGAAACTCAGGCCTCTTGGGAGAGGGCCCGGAAATCTCCCTGTGTGATGGGCTATTGGAGACCCCAGGCTGGGCTTGTCTTAGAAGCCTATCCAGGGTGGAGGTCTCAGAGGGCAGGGGATTCACAAAGAGGTGGAAGGGTGCCTGAGGGCAGATAAAACCAGAATACCACTAAGATAAGATACGACAGCCATTGGCTATCTTTGAACTCTCTAAAGGCAACTCTGCTCTTTTTGTGCATCCAAAATAAGCAATGGGAGGACAGAGGCTTGGAAGCCTTGGGAGAAGTACTGATATTCAGACCTACACCTCTTGCTTGCTTTGTGGAAAGAACATCTGCCTACTATACTAGATCTTCAGTACTCCACCGTTCTCCTGTACAAGTACCCTTCCAAAGCTAGGGGCTTTGTAATCATGAAAATTATCTCTTATTGTGCAAACTCATGTCTGGGTTAGGGAACTGCATGCCCCATTAAAGCAGAGCACACTACTATTCACTCTTATACAATATACTTATGTGCTCTCTTAAGGCATAAGTTTAATGGATTCGATCTCATCTTTACCTTCCTCTAAAGATGAAGGAAAGAAGGAAGGAAAGAAAGAAGGAAGGAAGGAAGGAAGGAAGGAAGGAAGGAAGAAGGAAGGAAGAAGGAAGGAAGGAAGAAAAGGAAGGAAGGAAGGAAGGAAGAAAAAAGAAGGAAAAGAAAAAAAAGAAAGAAAAGAAAAGAAAGAAGAAAAAAGAAAAGAAAAAGAAAGAAAGAAAAAAAGAAAGAAAAAGAAAGAAAGAAAGAAAGAAAGAAAGAAAAGAAAGAAAGAAGAAAGAAAGAAGAAAGAAAAGAAAGAGAAAAAGAGGAAAGGAAAGATGATTCATGGGTGTGAATATATCCAAAGAGATATTTTTAGATGAAAATGCCCAGATAAGTACAGTTCTTAACTACTCCACTTCACTTAGCATTATGCAGACAATTTTGTGGGAAAAGTTTATTCAAGCAACAGTAAAACAAAATCCATTTGGAAAAGCAAAAAGAAAAAGAAAAAAAAATCCAGGTAGGAATAAGAGGAGGAGGAGAAATACATGTTTAATAAAACTAGGGATAGGCACTTGTTTGTTGGTAATTGTCCACCAACCTCAAACATGCAATGGGTGACAGACCCTTTCAGTAAAAATGTTTGAGACTGGATGAAAACTGAGGTGACTTGTATGATAACAGCCTAGAAGTTCAAGAAGGAACCTGAGCTTCCCACGCCAGCGTCTGAACTGTAGGAAACAATTCAGAAACTCTCTTCTTTAGCTCTGGATCCTAACCAAAACAATAATGTAGATATAAAGATTTCTCTGCAAATTCCTAAAGCGGCCGTGGTGGAACAGTCCCTCCTGGAGTGTGAAGCATGGAATCAGAAGGCAGAACAGAAGCGCTGGGTGCTAAGGGAGAACCTCTCCAGCTTCCAGGGTGCGTGGCTGGCAGGGTTGCTCCCTTGTTTTTATGAGCTATCTCAAGTGGGCGGGAGCCAGCCGGGCCTGCGGCTCAGGCTGGGATGCTCACTACCGGTTCCCCGAGGGAGGGAGCCCCAGGCGATTGTCACCAGTCTCCAACTCGCCAAGGCCAGTTAATTCAATTACGCCGCCCGCTGGAGAATGTGTGGGCCAATTGCTCACCGGGAAGGGGGCAAAGCAGAGAAAGGAATTAGCTTTGCTGAAAAGCCCAGCCTTTGGGTCAAGCAGTATGGCACTTATTAATTGCTCAGGACTATTAATTGGATGGGAAAAGGGAGACGGTGGGGGGGACTGTCTGTCAGAAACAAATCCTGCGTGCGCACCCATCACACACATACAGACACCAAGCACACCACACACCTGCCTCGATGAGTTTCTTTAGAAAAGGGGCGCGCTGAGCAACCCTAGAGCAGATGGAAGGGAGCGCTGACCAGTATGTGCATATGGCGCGGATGACTTCCCCAATTTTCTTTGAAGGCAAACGGTTTTTTTTTGGTTTTTTTTTTTTTGTTTTTTTTTTGGATAAAGCGAGCGAGAGCAGTTGGCCAAATAAGTGTCTTTACAGTTCAGACTCTGGTGTGGGACGCCAGGACACCAGGGTGGGAGGACAAGAGCTTCCCAAAAGGAGAATGGTGCTGCGGCAAAGTAGACCCCTAAACTAAACGAACATCACCCTCCCCACTTTATCTCCTCTAAATACAAACACAAGCTTTTTTTCGCATTCTGCATGATCTTTACTTTCCTCTAATTCCACGGGGATTCAAGAAGTACAATAAATGAAGTCCTGGACCCCTTTTGTCTTGGTACCTAGAAGTCACTCGGGAAAACGGGGTGGGGCCAGGGAGTGGAATGGAGAGGTAAGATTGCCAGTTCTTTGGTGATGTCCTGAGGTACTCAGTCAGACTGACGAAACAACTACAGGTCATTCTGCAGCTGCACTCAGCTCCAGGCCAGAGCTCATTACCGAGAGTGTCAGAAGTGCGGAGGCTGCAGTGTGGATCTTCTCCCGGACAGGCATAACACGGGGCCAAATGCGCTGGGACAGCAGGCAGAGCAGGAGTCCACGACGTCCTGAGCCTCCTGGTTCCCGGGGGAGAGGATTTTGCGTCTGCTGACTGGACCTAAGCTTCGGAAAGAAGGTCTCTTCGCCTTAAATGAAGATGTATCTGACAGTAGGGGAATTGGGGGAGGGGGTTGTGGCCTTTCTGAGAAAGGGCCATCCTTTTCCATTTGAATTGGACTAACTGGGAAACCATCATTCACCAAAAAAGAAAAAAGAAAAAAAAAGTGCGTCTGGCAATTCCCAAGACAAGCTGCGGGCCCAACACATTTTTCTGGGGGGAGGTTTGTATATTTGATATTCGCAGGGGCGGGGGTTCCTGGGGTAAGGTCGTGGGGGTAATCCCCATCTCCCATGGACAATTATTTATTTCGTCTGTGGGTAGAATATAGAGACCTTACTCAGTCCTGGCAAACAAAAGATTCCGCTGCAAGCATTTTGGGATTCAGCCCCTCAGTGCCAACCGCACTCATCTTACTCCTCCTACTTAAAGATCAAGTTGAGCATTCTTTCTTTTCATCTTCATCGGGTTCTCAGTCTCCTGACTTCATTAGACCAAAATATGGAATTTCAAGAAGTTGGGGGGGGGGCGGGGACGACGCTTGCGCACCTTGAAAAAGGGAGCAAGTGTTCGCTGCTGACCCTTGTGCAGGGCTGAAGCATCACGGATCTCCACTTCAGACAGTGCATTTCAATTCTTGTCGTGTGCCTTTGTCCATTTATATAAAGCAAAGAGCGCTGAGTGACAGCCCCAGTTAGCCTGCATGAGCAGATCCTAATAAACCCTCCCAAACCCCGACCTAAAAAAAAAAAAAAAAGCCACATGCCTGTTTGCCTGCGGCTTATTATTAAGACACCTTCTCAGCTTAAACACTTAAAAGCTAACCAAATGAAATGGCAATTAAGACTAAATTACCCCTTCTATCTCTGAGATGAGTCTGTGGGGCCAGCCAGTTCTTAAGAGACAGACATGGTTGGAGACAGGACTTTGCAGAGTCTCAGTATTTCCAGCATGTAGCCACCGTTACCCCCTCCAGGAGCTAGACCACTTGGTTCCTGAAGGCAATTTTGAACGAAGGAAAGCTCAAACACTGCTTGAAAGTCGAGAAATCCACCGAAGAGCTAGAGATAGGTGTGCGCTCCCTCCTTCCTGCTCTCTTTGTAAAATATAACTTTCAACCATTTAAGGGTTATTTGGGGGTACTGGTGTTCAAATACCTGGTGCCACTGCTAAATGGTCTACACCCTACACTCCCCATCCAGCACTGTTTCCCAAAGGGGAGAAGGGAAATACAAAAGAGAGAGAAAATGAGATGAGTCGGGGATTGAAAGACATCGTTTAACTTAAATGTAGAAACTTCTCATGCATTTTATTCTCTTGTATTTTTCTTAAATATATTACCAGTTACACTATTTCTTTATGATGGGAACTTGTAACTGTCCATCATGGTTATTTGTTTTAAAAGCTGCAGAAAGTGTATGCCACCACCGGGTGTTTCCTTTCAAAAGAGGGAAAAGAACCCAAATCCGATGTAAATATGGAAAGAGTAGTATTGTTTCCACTTGGATAAAGGCAGACCCCCCAATCTGAGCAAAATTGACTTGGGTGCTTGTTGGGAAAAGCAGCTTTCAGCATCCAGGGAGTGGAACCAATAGGAATGAACACTTACTCATGTAAAAGGAAGCTTTAATTAATATATATTCCTATCTCTAATATACACATATTGAGGCTAGATCTTTATCTTCATAATAAAATGTGTGCAAATGCTCTCTGCAGAGATGAGCCCCTACCTCAGTCGGTATAGAAAAGCATGATAAAGGTTGGAAAAATGGATAAAAATGTTGAAAGAACCTCCAGTTCCTTATTAGGCGAAGATACAATATTTATTCCTTGTCTCCTGGGATAAATCTCTTCTGCCTATTGTCCTCCCAGTTCTCAGTGCTGATGCTTAATTTTCAAAACTTCTATATTACCAAGGGACCTACGACATCAGCCAAAGAAATACTCAGCAAGTACAAAATCTGTTCCAGGGAGCTGCTTTTGTGCAGAGGGAAAATTTTGTTCCTACAGGTTTTTAAGTGGGTATGAGGCAAGGAGCTATCTGATCCGGGCAAAGCTATTACAATTTAGATCTCTATCTATAGAACATTTTTTTTTCCTTAAAAAAATTGGAAAATACAAGAAGTTTGGATTTTTTTCCCGATTCTTTTTTTGGAGGGGGAAATTGCATCGTAAGCTTTCGGAGAAACCCAACATGTCAACTACCTTTCCGGGACTAGTCCACGATGCCGAGGTATTATTACTTTTTTTTTTTTTTTTTTTTGAGCGCGCGTGTGTGTGTCGGCGGCGGCGGTGGCGGCGGCGGCGGCGGTGGCAGCTTCCCCTGTCTCTAATCTATATTGGACCGTTAAGTTTAATTATAATCTGGCTTTCGGGAGAAGTTAAGGAAGAAAAGGGGAGAAAGTTCGTTATGACATCTGTCGCCAGGAAGGGCAACTCTGCCACGTTAAGAAGCATTTACCATAATGAGGGGGGAAAACATAATCCTAATAATAAAGAAAGGGAGGAGGTGATGAGGAGAAAGAGATAGAGATGGGAAAAAGATACTCAGAAAGGCAAAGTAAAGAGATGGGGGGGGACGGTAGGTGGACAAGGGGGTGGGGAACAACGCACCCCTTTTGGAATGGGCTTATTCTAGGAAAGTGAAGCGGGGAGGGGGGGTTGGATTCCTTGCCCCAGATGGTTAAGGAAGTGAGCAAGTTGAACGATTTGCACGGACTGGATTTTTTAGATACATGGACACTGATTTTGAGCATCTCTGGAGAAGCATTTCGGCCTGGACAACGGCGGAATCTCAGGGCTGGGATTTGGCTGGAGTGGCGAAGCGCTCTGTGCGTGTGGACTCTAGTTCTGCTCCACGCGGCCCCGGAGTCAGTCTCAAGCCTGGCTCCCAGCGCAAATGGGCAGGGGCTGTGTGTGTGTGTGTGTGTGTGTGTGTGTGTGTGTGTGTGTGTGTGTGTGTGTGTTGTCACTCGCACCTATATAGGGTGGGGGATTTTTTTTACGCTCTCGACTGTGAGGACGAGGCCGCCCACCCCCAGTCCTCCTGCTCGCGAAAGCTCCCTGGCGAAGGCGCTGAGCCCGGGCTGCGGTTCTACCCGAGCCCTGCGCGCTCGATCTCCTTGAAGAGCCAGAGAAAGCTCCTGGCTCCGGGAGAGCGGTGCTTTGGTTGCAAAATGACAAACCTCAAGTTTTTCTGCTCTCCCTTTTCCCCCTCTTCCTTCCAGATACGTCACGACGGATCAAACAGCTACCGTTTGATGCAGCTTGGCTGTCTGGAGTCCGTAGCCAATTCCACTGTCGCCTATTCCTCCTCCTCTCCTTTAACTTACTCCACCACCGGCACCGAGTTTGCGTCCCCCTACTTCTCCACTAACCACCAGTACACCCCGCTCCACCACCAGTCCTTCCATTATGAGTTTCAGCACAGCCACCCGGCCGTCACCCCCGACGCCTACTCTCTGAACTCGCTCCACCACTCGCAACAGTACTACCAGCAGATCCACCACGGGGAGCCCACCGACTTTATTAACCTGCACAATGCGCGGGCGCTCAAGTCGTCCTGCCTGGACGAGCAGAGGCGGGAGCTGGGTTGCCTCGATGCCTATCGCCGCCACGACCTGTCTCTCATGAGCCATGGCTCTCAGTATGGAATGCACCCAGATCAAAGACTCCTGCCAGGGCCCAGCCTGGGGCTGGCCGCCGCGGGAGCAGACGACTTGCAGGTAAATAAGCATGCAGTGAATTTGTCTGCGCCCTCCCCTCTTCGCCCTCCCCCTCCCGCTCTGTTAATGCTCTGACTCTCTCTCTCTCTCTCTCTCTCTCTCTCTCTCTCTCTCTCTCTCTCTCTCAATTTCTCTCTCTCTCTCTCTCTCTCTCTCTCTCTCTCTCTCTCTCTCTCTCTCACACACACATACACACACACACACACACACACCCCACTTATGGAAAGTTATAAAAACAATTAGAGGAGGCGTGTGCCATTCTGTCCCTCTCATTGGATCAAGGCATTTCACCTGGACGCTTGAGAGTCCGGCTAGCTGCAGGCCTCCACTTTCGTTGGTCTGCACGGAAGTCTTTTGTGAATTCACATTTGTGTCCCTGAGGGGATAGGGTGAGGGAGATCAGGGAAGCTGGGGCTGAGTCAAATGGACTCAGAGTAAGACCCGATAAGTTGATGACCAATCGCACCCTCAGTCTGGGCGCTTGGCTAGGTCTACACGCGTATCCCAGGCGTTTGTCCCAGACTGAGCTGTAGGGAGTTTACCACGAATTGGGGAACCGGCTTGTTCTAGGGGCATTGTTGAGACCCTGAGCTCTAGCAGAAGTTTCACCAAAGATAACTAGATTGCTGTGGAGAGCAAAGAATCGCAAACGAAAGCCTAGAACATGTACCCCAATGGAAGAATCTGAACAAGGCACTTGGCCAGGGTGTGTGATTGAGCCTAATTCTCTCTGCCTGAGGAGTGCCCAGTCCCACCACCCAGTTCATTTACAACTTTATTTTTCCTCTTCAAGCCATTAACTTTCTGTAAGATGCATCTTCTTAAGGAGAAGGAAATGAAGAAATAAAGGGGGAGAGAAGGAAAGAGAAAAGAAACAGGAAGGGAGAAAGGAGAAAATGAAGGGAGAGAGGAAGATTGAAAGGAGGAAAGAAAGGAAAGAAGAGAGGAAGGAAGGAAAAAATTCAGATACTGTGGAGGCTATCATTCAATTAGATCTCTTTCCCATTTTCTTTCTTAATGAATTTTTGCACATTCTTTGCAACAATAGAATTTATAATTATGCAAGCATATTGTCACAGCCTCGTTTCAAACAAATAAGCCCATTAATAGTCAAAAAAGAACCTAGAAGACATGAATTTGTAGCTTCATTTGCCTGAAAATGCAGCTCTACCTGTGAGACTCTACTTTTTCAGTGCGCACAAAGCTGGCCACCTTCTCCATAGACTCCACAACGAAAGGCGAGACACTTGAAGAGCACAAGTTGGAGACGTAAGAGATCCCTTGTTGCGCACAAAAAATCTTTTCCCCTCATTTACCTCCAAGCAAGGAATCATTTTAAAATTAAAGTGAAAGCCCTTACAGTCCAGACAAAGAGCCATAGCTTCAAGATCGGCACACAAGAAAAAAGATTTGGCTCCATAAATCTTGACTTTCTACATTTATATTCACAAAATAATTTTATACGCTCAGGGCATTTTTTATGTTTTTCACAAGTATCCCCTTATGTCTCAAGGGGGGAAAAATCTGCCATTCAATGCTTAGCTCAACTAAAACCTATTTACTTCTTTTAATAGCCACGTCTGCTGCTGATTTTTTTGTATCTGTACAAATTTTTTTTCTGTGCTAGGCACAAAGCTGGGCATTTTTCAAAAGAGCGGATTAGAACATTTGCAAGCACCAGACAAAGAGCGAATCCCGTGCAAAAGAACACCGTAGTTTATCCAATTTTCGACTTAGTGCCATTCAACTGGTCATTTATGCAATGTCATCCGACCAAACAACATGTTTTACTTATGAGGGAAAAAAGTTTGTTAAGTGAAGAGACCCGAGATTCGTTTCTTCTAAGAAAATAAACATCTTAACGGTGCGCCAGAGAATGGGAGGGAAGCAGTTCATTCCCTTGGAGAGCTTCGAGGCCTTACATCTTCTACATTTCAGATATTTTGAAACCTTTTTTCAACCTATATCTTTTTTAATATATTTTAATCTCCTTTTTTCCCGTTTATTACTCATACTGAAGGAACAGTCATACTGAGAGAAACACTCCAAGATACTAGAAGAAATTAAGGAGTATTGTATATGATTATTTATATATCTATGTCTATGGACACATCTACATATGTATATATCATTATATGTGTGTATATATAAAGCAAGTTGTAAATCTAGCAAGTTATTTTCTTCCACTCCTCCTGGACATAGTTGGCAGAGTGAAAAACAAAGAGAAAAACAGTCATAGCTACTTTTGAAACTAGAAATGGGGAGGGTATGTGTGGGAGAAACCCGTCTCTCTCCTTTTATTTCTTCCTCTTTAAAACATTCATCAGCATATGCCTCATTTCAAATGCAACAAATGTAAATATACTTTTCCCTGCACAGAATTTTAAGTGAAAGTCCAATAGTTTGGAGGGCGGTCTAAGTCTGCCTAACAGATGCAAACAGTCTTGTGGCTTCAGTTCCATCTTTGAGTCCCCTAAAAAGATTTGCTATGGCCAACAAAGGAAACTGTCACACCTTTTCCCATCACCGCTTTAATTTATGCTCAGTCTCTAAGTTTTTTTTTTTCATATTGATTTGATAATCACTTTAAAGCAGAACAGTTAAAATAAGAAAGAGCTCGCGAGTAGGCTGAAAAGGGGGTTCTTACAGGCCTGCCTCAATATGGTGAAAATGGGGAAGCAAAAGGGAGCCAGGGCTGTAAAGGTTGTTTTGTAAAGTGGGTTTTTATTATGCACCGACTCTCTCCGCATTTACTTAACTCTTCACGGGCTGTTGGGTAGGTTAACACCCTTCAAGGCCTCTTTCATGTCCAATACCTCGTTTGTTTGTAAAGGAAAATGAGCCTTTAACACATTTCGACTCAGAAAAAAAAAAGACACACAGAGAGAGAAAGTTTTATTTTTCTTAATCAAGCATCAGCAAACCCTTTCCTCCTTCCCAGTTCAAATGATCCCTCAATCCATTAGGGACCTGAAGATCTACAGTGAGTAAACCTGAAGGTGTTTCCTTTGTAAGACCCATTTTGGGTAGCATTATGGAATGCTCCTATTTGTAGGAGCATCTGGGTTAAAGCAGAACCTTCATGAGGTAGCTTGAATCCTCCACTTGAAATGGCTCCTCTGAGCTCCCAAGAAACCCACAGTGCCAGACTTGATACTCTTGGTGCAATTTGCTTCATGCAAAAAGTCCCGTGGAAACTGTCTGTATATATGCTATGTGCCTTGATGGGGACTCAAAGGGTTGCTCATTCTCTTATGCTAAGATGAAAGACACACAGGCTCTTTGAAGTATAATATTTTATGGTACTGTAAAATGCATACCTTAAGATTTATACAACTTTTAGATTGTAGTTTTCTGGCATTTTTTCCCCTTAAAATCATGCATGCTGCCAAACTTATTTCAGCTCAATGTTTGCTTTTAAATATCTACTATGGGGTTATGTGGATATGCAGTCCAGGGATGGCGCAGATTGAAAGACTTAACTCATGTGGGCATACCTATTAGAATCTATTTGAGTGATTTTATTTCTTTTTCTTTTATTAAGGGTTCCGTGGAAGCCCAGTGTGGGCTCGTTCTCAATGGTCAAGGTGGAGTGATAAGAAGAGGTAAGTACCATGTTAAAACTAAACATTATTCTCTCATCTATTACTTTGTTTTAAAGATCTGGAGGTGATTTTAAACATCAGATCCCTGATGTTTAAGAATCCAGTTACTCTTGATCAGTTACTCTCGTCCCACATTCTCACATTAAAAAGCCTTCCTTCCTCCACTGATGCTTGAACCTAGCTTGTGCCCAGAAGACCTGTGATAGAAGAGATTTGCTTTTTCTTACAGAACTGTGACAGAATGAAAGTTCAAGACCAAAAAAAAAAAATCCTTCTTACACCCCCTTCCCCCATCACCACATCCTCGAGCAGAATTTCTGGTCTCTTTTAGCCCTAAATGTGCCAGCCACAGCCTGGCTGTTTGCAGTTATGGTGTTAGCTTGAGGCTTTGAAGGATTCTGTGAAAGGCTAGATTCATTGTGGCTTCAGGGAAGGCTAATGAAACACCAATATTGTAGCTGCCCTTATTTTTCTAAGTGTCCAGAACATTTCTTTCTTTAAGGGAGGGTGGGAGGAGGAGGTGGTGTTAACTGTACCGGATAAAGCTTTCTTGTTCCCATCTGTTGAGGAAAACATCTGAATCCAGAGTTACCCATGGAATTGGAAGGTGGGGGAAAGGCAAGAGTAGAGAGCTGTTGATTTTGGCTCAGACACTTGGGGTGGGGGGGACTGCATCTCAGATGTTCCATTTTGACAAAAGGTTTTTGGACTATGACATTTTAAGGGCCTCAAGGCGGTGCAGATTTTGCTGGCTTCCCACTTAACTGTACCCACAGCCTACGAAGCTTATTTTCCTAGCAAGTCGTGTAACCCTAGGATCACACAAGGCAAGGGGGACCAGCTGTTATCCCAACTTCATACGAATTAATAAGATGTGGCCTATTCACCAGGACTAATTCCTGCTCCAGGGCTGCAGTTGTCTTTAGTAACTGAACCACTAAAGACTGAGTAGTTTCTGATAGCACCAAATAAATGTTCTTCAGTACCTCTTCATCTCTTTCAGAGCTCATTTAAAGATGCCAATGCGTTTCCACAGAAAGAAATGCATCAATAGAAAGCAATGGAGTCTTTCATGTTTAAACTGCAGGGTTTACAACCCCATGTCCAGTGTGAAACTCCATTTAAATTCAGGGAGAAAGAAAACAAAGAGTGCTTTCCTTTTGGAACTTGACTGTTGTGATAGTGGATACTTGAAATTTCTATTAAATATAAAATAGCTATGCAATTTTGTCTTTTTACCTCATGGAGATTTGGAAACTATTTTTAAAAAAGCAACTATTGTTGCTCCATAAAGATTTTTCAATGAGCAATATTAAGCTCGTCATCCAGGCCAACACTCAGCCATATTGAAATGACATGAAATAGGCTCAAGGCTAAAGAAAATTCAAATAAAATATACATACTGTTGGGGGAGGGGTTAAAAGTACACAGTGAAAGAGGGGCCAGGTGAGCTGTGCCGATCCGGGTCTGCTGGGGCGGCCACACTGAAGGTGAGTAAGGCCGAGCACTCAAGGCGCACGAAGATATCGGTGGTGCTGAAGGACAGCGCCACTAATTAACGCCGGGAGCCGGCTCCTCCCAGAGCCCGGCACGCGCTACTGCGGTGTTTGCGTTCAGTTCCGCTCTTGATCACCTTCTCAATTGCTTGGAAATTGTACCAGATTGTACAGTAGCCGACAAAGGCTGGGACTTATTCGAGGCCGAGAGCGGGAGCTCAATGAGAGACGGCTGTGTAATCAGTTGAATTTTCAGAGAGCTTTACCGGGGACAACCCCATACCAACCTCCCCTACAAGGCCAACGGCTCTTGGGTAGTAGCTAAAAGATGGAAGCTGAGGTCCTATCCTGTTAGAACTACAGAAATCGTCTTCCTTAGGTGATGTTTTATTGTTCTTGTAGGATTCGGTGCCAATTTTTTTCACCTGAAAATCAGCACCTAATCTGCTATTTTAAACCAAATGTTGGTGTTTTAGGAGAACAGCCTGACTCAAAAGAGAAAGGGGGGTAACTTGGGGTTTAGGTCTGTATTGTGTGACTAAATCCTAATACCCTCCCCCCAACCCTGCGAAAAAATTCAAAATTTAACTGCTGAGTTTATTCCATTTCTATGGGTCTTAGGGAAAGGCCAGTTAACTTGGTATAGCCTTGGAGACCAGGGTGTGTGTCTGTTTACTCTGAAACGATCAATGTTCGCCACAGTTTACAATAAATAACAAGGATATCGAGGAAGTCTTGCATTAAAAGGTGGTGTATATCCTGTCCCAAACAGCCCAGCCCCTCCTCTCAGGACTCCCAGTTTAAAAAAAACTGCTGTGGAAGCCCCTTTTTCTCTATCACCATGGTAGTGCACAGGATTCCTAATATCAATAGCTCTAGTCACCTTTGTTCTTCAAAAATTGAGAAGACATGAACTAAAGCACTTTGCCATATCTCCATATTATATAATAGCTTAGATAGAGATGTCTGTTTCTCTTCTAATCCGTGCTTTACAGATGACTCTCCACATGAAACATAATTTCTTGAAAAGCACAACTTTTTGCTATTTTCCTTCTCCTGCTAAGCCCGCAGATAAACTTAAATTTCTAATGATTTCCAGAATTTATTGTGGGAGAAAAAAATAGATTTTAATTCCAGAGACCCCTAAGGAAAGACAGATCCCTAAGTGCCCTACATGAGTTCCCCCAGGGAGAGGCTGTCCTGGTTTGTAGCGGTGTGTGCATGGGGTGGAGGGAGTATCAGTTCTTTAAAGTTGGCCACTCTATTTGTAAAGAACAAAATACCATTTCCCTGACTCTGGTAAGTGACAGTTACATTGTTTTTGCCTATAACGAAGGCCCAATAGCCAAAGAAAGCGTGGAAGAAGGGGCAGCAACGAGGTAATTACCACCTAGATAAAATATTTGCCACCGCCTCGGAGATGCAGCTCCCTGCGCGCTCACTCTCGGTTAATGGTGTGCGCGATTTTGCCCGCAGCTCCGCCACTCCAACCATCAGAACCAATAATCTTTACTTTACCCTGTGCTCGGGTATCGATAGCTTCTCTCGCCTCCGGCGTCGGCTTTGATATGTTAATATTTCTGAGTAGCAAATTCTGCAGAGATCATATTAATGTTGTACATACAGAGTGGAGCTCTGCCTTCGTTGAATATTCAGATACTGGGTTTCAAAAGGCATCTCTTGAAGAAACGAGGCTTCTATTTACAGGAGTCGTCTGTGTTTTTAATCATTAAAAAAAAAAGAAAGAAAGAAAGAAAGGAAGGAAGACCCTCTCTTCTTTTCCCCGTGAATCTTCTGAGACTCCCTTATGGCCCCCTCCCCTTTGTCAGGCATTGGTCCCTTTCATTTCTCTCTCCGAGAATTTAATAGTAGGAGAACAATGTTGATGACGACGATGATGGTGATGATAAAACTAATAATGTGTGGGTCCGGATCAGAATCGCAGGGGTAGGGAGTTCAGTTGGGATGGGGGAGGGGCTGTGGCCTTCAGAACAGAATGGAGATGAAAGAAAACCCAGCTTTTCCATATTTGGGTGGGTGACATTTTGGTCTTTTTGTAAAACCGGGATGGCAAACTCAAAAAAAAAAAAAAAAAAAAGGAAGAAAGAAAGAAAGAAAAAAATGAAAAAGTGAAGAGGGGAGGCGCCCCTGTTTCGCTTTGTGATCACTCTGCTTTGCAGCCCCAGGCTAATTTCAGAAACTTAAATACCTCCATAGCCTCTGGGCCACGCGGAGAGGGAGCGGACCCGGCCACCGGCAGGCAGGAGCGCTTTCCGGATTGCCCGTGGCTACACAAAATACAAACTACTTTGAATCA
The DNA here is from genome assembly GCF_902729225.1 of Pteropus medius. Lineage (NCBI taxonomy): Eukaryota > Metazoa > Chordata > Mammalia > Chiroptera > Pteropodidae > Pteropus > Pteropus medius. The sequence continues at coordinate 33,203,498 of NW_024354500.1, read as the reverse complement.
AAACATTTTGGGGGAATTAATATGATCTGAACTCTGCACGTTTTAAGAGAGCTGGAGTTTGTCAGATCACTTAGAGGTGACTGGCATGCCAAGGCGGAGGCGTTTACGCTGCGGTACAAACATTGTCAGATCTGATTTAATTTAAAAAAAAATAATAATAAAAATGCTTCCATGAAGCCGAGTTTAGCATCAATTGTCCAGTCTGCCAATAACAAGGTGGATGGATCTGACTGCTCTTCCCTTCTACAGCCCCATGGCTGCCCACAGGCTGCTTGGGCATGAGGATGCACTTCCCTCCGCTTCTTCGGGTTTCTCGAGGCCCCTGAGCTTTGGAACTCGAGTAAGAGAGAAGCTTTCGCTCTTTCTGCGGTTTCTGGAAGAAGTAAGATGGAAGCGGGGTGGGAAGCCTTGTTCCTCTTCTTTTGTTAGAGCTCCCAGAATCTCTATTTACTCAAATAGCCAAACATCTCCATGGTACATTCATTGTGAAAATAGAGCCAGAAATATACCTGGAACCTCTCCTGCCTCGTTAGTCCCCAAATACTGAAGCTGCACATTCAGAATTCAACCTCCTTTAATTCATATACCAAAAGATCTAGACGAATGGTTTGTTGAAAATCCTTTTCGCGGGGGAGGGGGAAGGGCGGGGGGGGGGGGGAGGAGCTGCTTTTCCATAACCTACTACTTTCTCTCTAATCTTATTGCTTTGAAAATCACTGAAAACCAAAGCATTCTGCATTGGGAAATGGGGATTAATCCCCCCTCCCCCACCCACACACACATTCACTATCCTACATCCACAGCCACATTAAACCAGTAGGTCTCTCTTTGCAGACCTTCATTTCTTTTGTTCTGCCTGGAATCTGTGCCCGAAGGAGCGCTTTCAGACCTGATAATCCAGTTTTACCTGGCATATCCTTCTTCCAAACAGCGCAATGCGCTGCTCATATACCATCTGAGGCCTATTTGATTACAATTAAGCCCCTATCCCTTTGTCATTTGATTACAATTAGTATCGGCTGGGGGGGGGGCGGTGACAAGGGAGAATTGGGATTGAGAAGGGCAAGAAGCTAGAGAGGAAACCGCCGAGAATGATCCTACCCCACCACGTTTAAACGTGTACCTCGCAGAAATGCATCCGCAGACCAAAGTGGGACAGGAAACTCGTGTAATCGCTTACACATTTTTAATGTGTCAGGAAAAAAATGAGCGCTCACTGGAGATGAAGAAGGGGAGAAAAAAAATCCCTGCCGTTTGTATTTCTTTCATTTGAATTGTAAACATCTGTTTGGCTGTAAGGCGAACAGAACATTTATTTTGCTCTCAAGATTTGGTCTAATTATGTCAACACCGAAGCGACGGCGAGTGGGGCGGTGCTGCGGCTTTGGAGAGGCTGAGCGCACCGGCCCAGCGCCCGGAAGCCCTCCAGGAAGTATTGATCGCACCTGCAGAGCGCGCGCGGCCTCTAGCCAGCACCCACTCTGTTCTTAGAGGTGGGAGGCACCCAGAGGGGATGCTTGTCTTAGAGGCAGTTTTGGGGGAGGAGGGGAGCCGCAGTTCCTTGGAGACAACCCTAGCTGTTTCCTCTGCCCTAATTGCCTGGGATGAGAAGGAAAAAAGCGTGCCCAGTCGTCTGCGCTGGCCTTTCAGCATATGGGTTCCTTTTGCCAAAAGGGTGCTGCTTTCCAGTAGCTGCGCAAAAGGTGGGTGAAGGCCTTGTCGTGCTCCACAGCTCGCATCTTATGATGTAGTAGTTGCCCAACACAATGGCGGGGTTGGATGGCTCTTACTCAGGTTGCTGAGCATCCGTGCATCCATTTCCTGTTGCACCTCCTGGCAAGCTGAGAAAATAAGTACAGCGGGGGTGAGCATCCCTATTTTTCAGATTGACAGACTGTTCCAGAGTTAGGCATCTGAGGTCGGATGGGTCGCTAGTTGGTCAGACACTTATTTGCAGCCCAGTACTCTTTTTCATTACCCCACACCTGCCTACAGACACAGGGCCAGACTGTTTCCAGCCACCACAAATAAGGCACAGCTCCAAACCCGTGCTGCTTCTGGCGGCAGGGGCTGTAACAAGGTATGGTAGACGGAGGATCAACATTCATGTATTTTGTGCACGAATTCGTTCCCCACGCAGTAAGTCTTTGGCTGAGTTTTTCCTATAGCTATGGCAGTTATCCCTTTTGTGATAGCCATGACCTAAACAGGTGACCTTGAATTGATAGTCCCTGATTTCTTATGCTGTTACTATAGCTACCTATCTCAGTTTGCAGCATCCCTGGAAATAAGAAGCCCTATCTTCAAGTTTCAATTTTAAAAATAGTGACTATTATGGAAGTATTACTTTATGTACTATGAATGGAAAAGAGATGTACTCTAGAGTTCTGTGTGAATACTCTGGCTGTGGCACCAAAGATACCCCTAAGTGAAGTGCTGGATCTAGAATGAATATTACGTAATTTAAATAAGAGCTGACATGCAACATAGACACCATGAGGAATTTCAGCTAGTAATAGTGGGGATGAATACTGTAAATGGTTTGTCATGTTTGACTCTCATGGCTTTTTCCTTTTTTGGAATCTCATCATTGCCATCTGTAGTCTAGATCCCCTTAAAGAAGTCCCACCTTCTCAGAAACATCCTTCCAAATGCAAAACTCTGGTTATGATGACCTATTTCTGTTTTCCTCTCTAAAAAATAAATCACTGGGAAGAAAAATATCAGGTTCTCCATGCTGCTGTAAACTCTACAAGTTGCCAAATCTTTAGCCAGGACAAGAGAGTTCCCCAAGGCTGCAGCAATGCCAAGTATCAAAGCAACAGAAATTCCCTTTAAAGATGCTGTGACATAAAAAATAAAAGACTCTAGAGTTGATGCCTAATCTGAATACAAAATAAATCCTCCAGGCAATTTGTGTGTGCAAAAAGCATACTCTTAATATGCAGCCTGTGTAACTTACCTAATAAATGCTTATTTGAGCATAAGCCAGAAGCCCAACCTGAATGCAGGAGAGAAAGACCCAGGGCTCAGGGAGTTAGCCCTTAGCTAGGTAGCAGACCCAGTGACTTCCCTGGAAATAATTAGTTTTCAGCACGTGGGGTTCCTTTTGGCAAAAGGGTGCTGCTTTGCTGTTGAAGAAAGCCTGAATTAACTCCTTTTACAAAGATTATAATATTCTGCATCTTCTTAAATTAAATAACCCATGGTAGATTGGTAAAGATAGGAAAGGTCTAAAATTGTGCCTTTCTTTCCCTTAGCAACAAAAAAAACAACACATGCAAAAATCTTCTTCTCTCGCTCATAATAAACTTGAGACTCACTGGGTGAGATTCCTTATATTCTCAATAGTATACTGGCTAGTGTGCAAGAGAAGGGGGTTTATGTAAAAATATAGATTTGGTTATGATTTGTAATGATTGTGGGTAGAGGCCCATTTTCAGAAGAGGGCTGTGTGAATTTTGAATATAGACATTATTATTTCTTTTCTGAATATTTTTGCTATCAGGTCCATGATTCTCAATGACACTAAAACCCAGATTCATTGATATCTAGCTTACTTTCCCGTTCTTCTCAATCTCTGAATAGTCACTTAAGAATTTATTTTCAAAATACATTTTGCATCTATACGTACAAAGTGAGAGCATAAACGAAATGATATTTTTGAACCCAGAAGTCTGAGAAAACTTTATCATCATCATCATCATCATCATCATCATTAAGTATTATTATTGTAGTTCCTCCTTACCCACTATTTCACTTTTCAAGGTTTCAGTTACCCATGGTTAATCACAGTCTGAAAATATTAAACGGAAAATTTCAGATATAAACAATTTATAAGTTTTAAATTGCATGCCATTCTGAGTAGTGTGATGAAATCTTGTGCTGTCCCACTCAGTCCGGCCCCAGACATGAGTCATCACTTCGTCTAGCAGATCCACGATGTATAGGCTACCTGCCCATTAGTCACTTAGTAGCCGTCTAGGTTATCAGATCAACTGTCATAGTATCACAGTGCTTGTGTTCAAGTAACCCTTATTTTACTTAATATTGGCTTCAAAGTGCAAGAGTAGTGATGCTGACAATTCAGATATGCCAAATGGAAGCCGTAAAGTGTGTATATGTATAGGGAAAAAACATAGTATGTATAGGGTTCAATACTATCCTTGGTTTCGAGCATCCACTGAAAGTCTTGGAACGTAGCCCCTGTGAATAAGGGGGGACTATTTTGTTATTATTTGTTCTAAAATCTTCTCTGAGAATGCCAGGTGGAGAAACACAGAAAAAATTTGTGTTTCTAGTTCCTGAGGCAGGCATTTACATTGTTTTCCATGGTGTTGGCCGCAAGTTTAATGCCAAGAAAAGCATTTCAATTTGACAACTGAGATTATGGCCTCTCAGATTTAAGATTGAAGGTGGTTTCCAGGTACTAGTATCGGCGATTCGGCCAAGAGTATAGGACCTGTCTTCCAGCCTGATGAAGGCTGGTTACTCTGCTATTCTGAATATCCTCTCTTCTGTCTTTGACGGACATATAGGGTAATCACCAGCCTCAGAATGCTTAGAGAGAAAAACGTTGGTCCCAGAACTTTCAGGAGAAATTCAGATGCCCGTAAGATAGCCGAGAAGAATTCCAGAAAGTACAGAATTAGAAACACTTTAAGAATAGGGCAAGGTTAGCCTGTTCTCTCCACCCAGGTCCAGGAACCCCCTGGCCTTTTTCAGCATCCTCACAGGTTCCTTAGCCACCGTGCCCAGAATCTGAACACCAGAAACTCCATCAACATATTCTACCTGAGCTGCTTAGTAAAAGAGGGCAGGAGCTAAGTGGTAGGGGAGTGGTCGGTCCTACACCAGTGCTTCTCAAACGTTGATGCACACACGAACCATCTGAGGGTCTTCCTAAAATGCAGATTCTCTTTGCCTGGGGTTGAGCCTAAGATTCTGCATTTCTAATAAGCTCCAAGGACTTGCCAGTGCTGCCAGTTGAGGATCACACTTTGAGTAAAAGTATTTGGACAATATTCTCTTGTCCATTTTTCTTCCTCCACCTACTTTTTTTCTCTTTTGCCTCTTAGAACTTTACCCTTTTCTGGAGATGTGTCTTAAGATCATTCATAACTGAAGAAATCAAATGTATGCTCAGAAAAGCAAACTTTGAATTTGACCTTGCCACTGAAGCTATGCCCTCAGATTACTCAGTGCATGGGACACGGGGGCACCCTTGGATCTTGGGACTATATAACCACCATGTTAGCGGTGTGGACATTAGCTCAGGAATTTTGCAGTAAGGGAGGATTGGACAGCAGGAAACACTCTCCAGATATGATCTTCTCAGGTCCTCAAGTCTCCTTCAGTTGCCTGAGGTTAAGGAATGTACTTTGTTGCTCCTGGAGGAGAGCAAAGCTCAAGGGCCTTTCTGGACCTTGGAGAGAGAAGGCTTCTGCTCCAGGAGCCCCAACATGGCAAAATTGCTTTGATGATTTTGCTATTAGCAGTTATCTTTACTTTGTTCCCTAACAGTAATAACATTTGATGTGTTACTGTTATTATGATCTAAATCTTGTTCTGTTTTCAAATGTGTGCACTGATCCTAAGGGCTGACATATGGTAGAGGGGTATGACCTATCATTCACCCACAAAGGTTGTAAGTTTCTGGCAGTTGGCAAATGTTTTTTAGTAATGTCAGGGGACTGAGTGACTCTTGTGCCTATAGTTGGTAGATGTATGTGGGAAAGAAGATAGATAGCAGTTCTCAAATGTTTTGGAAAAGAGCTTTCAAAATTTTTGTATAATAGTAAGTCATGGATAAAATAATCCATCCATTGTGTGTGTGTATACACACACACACACACACACACACACACACACACATATTTACATACATATATATGCATATATACATTCAGCCATAAATAAATAATAACTAACCTTTGCAGGTTTAAGTGGTGGAGTTTGGGGGAATTAATTGAAGTGCTTCTCAGTGTAGATGATGTCAAAGTTAACACTGGGGGGTCGGACAACACTCTATAGGATGCAATTTTTTTCCCTAAAATTAAAATCATACTATCATAAACATTTCCTGTATGACATTTGAAAGGCAAAACCTTGAGTGTCATTTGAAAATACATCTTCAGAGCAGCTTTTTGAGATAATCCATACATATGTGTGTCTGTGTGTGTAATGTATATATGTATATGTATGTATGTGTGTGTGTGTATTAAATTGCGTACTATGTATTCCTAAATCTGAGTAGCGTCTTAATATTAACTCTCTTTCATACAGTTATTTTCTCTGTCATTGATATATCACATCCTTTTTCCTCCAAAGGTGGCACCTGTGTGGTCAACCCCACAGACTTGTTTTGCTCTGTCCCTGGCCGTTTGTCCCTTCTCAGTTCTACTTCCAAATACAAGGTGACCATTGCTGAGGTGAAAAGGCGCCTCTCACCACCTGAATGCCTCAATGCTTCACTCTTGGGAGGCATTTTGAGAAGGTAAGACGGAGTTATTTTCTGGCACCGTGGGTCTTCTAACTCTACTGATACAAAACACCTCAACTCTTAGCCTCTGCTATCTTCTTCTGTCCCCATGTAGTCAAGTCTTCTAATCGTTTCCCTCAGGAAATGAACTTTCAAAACCTAGTTTTTATTTGTTTTTGGACAGAGCAAAATCCAAGAATGGGGGCCGCTGCCTGAGAGAGAAACTAGATAGGCTGGGCCTGAACTTGCCAGCAGGAAGACGGAAAGCAGCCAATGTTACCCTCCTCACTTCCTTAGTTGAAGGTATGTCTTTTCGGCTCCGCAAAGTAATGATGGAAAGTTAGCAATTCTTTGAAACACGGGTTTGTTAGATTATGCTGTTTCATTTTTGTTTATACTATTAAGCAAGACAGGTAACAATGACAGGTGAATTTCTCATTAATGTTGATAATCATTAAATTAGAAAACATAAAGCTTAGGTAATTCTTAACATATTTAATTTTCTAATCTCCACGATAATAGGGAAGAAGACAACAATGAAAGATTTAGGTACTCCAACAAGTATACCCTAAATAACAGCAACGAAAAAATCGGCTTTGCTATTGTCATTTTTATTATTGTTTATTTTAGATTTCAGCTAAATCTGACTTAATTCATTTTAATTCAGTACAACATGATCTACAGGATAAACAATAATGTTTTATAAGGGATTCACAGGAGTCTAGGCATTATACCAAGCCTGAAAGCACATTATTTTAATCCTAGTAGACATCCCTTAAAGTACTGTGACGTTCCATGGCTTTACAGGTAGATAAGCTGAGTTGCAGAAAGGTTGAGGTTAATCAGTGGAGTAGACACAGAAGTGTAAATATATTCCCAGAAGTTCTTTTTTTTCCAATTTACTTTTTTTCCCTTTGTTTCTTCTGTAAAGACTAAACTTTACATATTTTCATTCACTCTTTTAAGAAGAGATATTATTGAAGATTCATTTTTAACTTTGTGGGAGGGCTTTTGAATGTCAAAGGAGAGTTCTTGCATAACCCAGAAAGCTATTATTTTAAAAATGAACAAAGAAGCTTTTTTGCCAAAACTCACCCGAACATACTTGTGACTCTTTCTTGCATTGGTTGCTCGCTTGTCTATAAGGCACACTGTAAGAGGTAAAAAAGTAAGTGAAACACAAAAACAAACATTTTGCATTTTTCCAGATTATCAATACATACCATTTACTGAACAACTTTGTGAAGTAGTATGTTCTTGACATTTGTCTTGGCAAAATTGCTTTGGTGATTTTGCTGTTAACAGTTATCTTTGCTTTGTCCTCTAATTGTAATAATGATGACAACCATGACAATAATATTATTGGCAACAAACATTTAATAAGTGTTACTGTTACTATGTTCTATGGCTGTGCTGTGTTTGCTTATCTGTGTTGATACTGAGGGCTGACATATGGTAAAGGGAGCTGACTCGTCATATACCCTTATGGACTGGAAGTTCCTGGGAGAAAGGCAAAGTAGAAAATGATGTCTCATGGGTGGATTCTAAAAGGAGACAGATTTCTGCTCAATTTAAGTAAGAGCATCATTAAAATTATAGCTATTTAACAACAGAACAAAATACTTGTTCAGAATATAATGGAGTGGATTCAAGAGTCACATGGGTGATAGGACTTGATTGGTTCTTAAACCCAACTCCACAGTAGAATCAACTGAGGAGGTTTATTTCAAATGTCTGGATCCCATGCCTAAACCAATTGAAACTCAGTCTCTGGAGATATGGCGCAGGCATCTATGTTCTTTTAAAACACTCCCAGTGATTTTGATGTATAATGAAGTATAAGAATCTTTGATCTAAATGTTCCTTGAGATCCTTTCCACTACCTAGGATGGGCTATGAATTCTCATGGAATTTGCAACTGATGTGAAAAGTTAAGGCCTTAAGGAAGACCTTTCTCTACGATTTCTGTGAATATACTGGCCAGTACAAACTGAAAAGCCATAAAAAGATATATTCACAATTCTTCTTATTGATTTCTATAGTAGCCAAAAGCATTGGAGTATCCTGTGTGGGAATCATCGATCAATGCCAACAGAGAGGATGCAGGTTAAAGATATGAAACTAGGATGATCCTGTGGTGCTGTCATCTACTTTTTAACTATACCTCTCCTATCACAAAAGTGCCTAATTCATGTTCTATTCATTTGGCCTCTGCTCACAGAGAAGTCACATCAACCTTGGCTATGCAACTTAAGATTTTATTCTTTCTAGATGTGTTTTACTTTAATTGGAGGCCTTTAAGTCTCACAAATATTCGTGATGTAGCAAAATAAATTTTTTATTGTTGAATCCCAGGCACTTTGATGGAACTGAAGAAAAGTGAGTTAGGGGCAAAGATTTCTTTTTCACCCCTCAGCTATCTACATATTACATTATGATCTGCAAACGCACTCTCTCTTACACACACACACACACACACACGCACACACACATGCACACATTTTAAGTTTCATTACTATATGCTATGTTCTCTGATATTTTTATTCTGTTTCATATTCTCACAATCCATTTAAATGCTGATTTATTGTAAACCCACTAAATTTCTTTCGACTCTCTGTTGAGTCATGAGTCATGACCCACATTTTCAAAAACTACAAGTTGCCTTAGAACATGAGGAGAACCTAGTAGTTGAAGGACAAGGACATTCCAACCAAATTAAAACAGGCTTCATTTTAATCCTAGAATGGGATTAAAATGACAAAATGGGTAGTTTCATTGTTGAGTACTCTCTTATTTATTTATATTACCACATTTGGGTTGGGTTAGTGGTGACAACTGATGACTCCCTTCCAACCAGCAAAATGCCATGTACTGCATTATGCTCATAGTCCTTGGAATCCTGTAGATGATGTCAGATGTATGCAGAATAATGTTGACCCATCTCTGATTTATTATCCTCTTGAGAGATTGAAATAATTAGTTGATGCTTCTCTTTAGCACTTTTGTGACCTTGATCCTTTTTGTGCTAATATGAATCTGATAGAGTTATTTCAGGTTTGCTTTTCTTGTACAGTTTTAGGTGGTAAATTAAAACTTCACCATATTTACCACTTGGTGTGAATGTAAGACTTTGAATTAACCATGTCTTTGGATAATATTTTCCCCCTTAATCAAACATTTTTATAAAAGCCAGCACCATTTTAGATTAATTTTTTCAGAAATTCTAAAACTAGATTCCTAGTTGTCAAAATGGTCCATCAGCTTTCCTCCAAACCTATGGTCTTGTGGGATAGAACACTATTTTTTCCACCATTTTTAATTGATATCTCCCCTTTTTCTCCTGGATCTTCGACATTAACCCATATGTGCATTTTAATCACCAATACTTATATTAGCTTCTCTTAAATGTCTCTTAAAACTGTTACTTAAAATCCTTATGGAGGAGTCGAGTCATGACTATACTAGTTGTTTCTTAAACATCTAGTTTGAGTTTGGCCCATTACATTGCTGGGATCCAATCACACTCCCCTCATTTTGGTACAGTACTTGAGCACAAGATAGATATCTGATGGGCTTTTTTCTCATAGACCAGACTTAGAAATAAGTCTCATGATGGTCAACCTTTTATGACTTCATAATACTTGGCTCTGCTCCTTTCTGAGGAAGATATGAATACAGCTTTGCTCTTGTTTCTATTTTGATAGGAATCCCAAAGAAAGAGTTGTGTGTAGAGACTCTGTCAGCTCTCCATGTAGAAAGGATTTAACCTTTATAAAGATTCAATCATTGAACAGTAAGGTACCTTATGGTGGGAATTAAAATTAGCAAACAAACATATGTTTTTAAAAACTACCCCTGTCGCTAATATAACAGTGGTTCATCATAATATTCCTAGGTGTCCATGCTTGCCTTGGGTTTTCAATCTTTTTGCCTTTAATTATTTTATAACCTTTCCCATGTATTTCTTTTAACTGGAGTCACTCTACTAATAGCTCCATCCTAGCATCGTCCTCAAATCAACATATTAGAAGCATTGTTTTAGGGGTTATTTTAGGGATTTATAAAAGAGAGCTATTTAATGTAAATTTATAATATATTTAAACTCCCAAATTTTCTGTTACAAATATCATTCCACCTAGTAACCAATGGGATGAAGAGCTCAAAACGAACTGACTTTTTTCACCTTACAAAGTAAGGCACATATTTAGAGTGGGGCATATTTTTGTCCACATAACATAGACATAGTTGACCTAGAATGAGATGTGAATATTTGAATCCAGAGTCTCTTGCATGTAACACTAGATCATATCCCCTTTTTACACATATGCCTTTATTAAATGGGATTTAAATATGTAACTAATAATTAGTACCATTTCTTGTATCTCACTTTATCATAAGCCTGAAGTTTTTTCATTTCCCCTTGTTAATCACATTGCTATGACTTCTTTGTCCATTCTGGCATCTATAATATCAAAGAGATATTATAGATGGAAAATACGATTGATTAATACTGATCTTACTAAGATCTTGGGATAACCCCAGACTCTTCTATAGTGGAAAAAAATCTATCTCTGGAAAACATTTTAAAAATTTGACCACTATTATTATTATTCTAGTTTTAATACTCTTGCTACATATTTGTTATTTATGAATCAGATATTTCTGTAGCTTCCTCCCTATGTTTTACTCCAGAATAATCTTTGCAGAGTTGGTGGTTGTTAAAACAAATACAAGGAGTTAATTATGTAGTCATTCCTGCCCATCACTCCCACCTCACTTGCAAAGAGTGTTGCTGGAGGGAAGCTTTATTCACTTGAGGGGGTTGCTTTCCTGGGAGAGTTCTGCTAAATTTGCAAAAGCTCTTATAACATTCTCAGGCAACACCAGGAGTTCTGAAAGCACAGTTTAAGTCCTTAAACACAAACACTTTGGCTTGCAGTTTGTCATAACAAGTGGTAAAATTCTGTTTATATATGTTTTTCAAGAATAGTGTGGACAGTGAAGGGTGAAAATATACATCAGCAAAAGAAAAGGGAGCATTTACAGATATTGTATATGATGTCCAATTACACTTTTCAAGTTTAAACACTTCGTCACTGTTGCTTTCCTCTTCAGTTTCAAAAAAATGTAAGCTCCCAGACCCTAACCTTCACTTCTTACTTCATGTGAGCTAGCTGTACCACTTGCAAAATTTTTGGTCCCTTGGTTTAATACCATCACCTCATCCCCAATAATAACACTTTTGAAATTTGAAATTTTGTCTGACTTTGAGCTTATCTTGCCCGAACTTCATTTACTTAATTTATAAACTTAGGATAATGTGAGCTGTTACAACAGTTAATTCCCAAATTTTCAGTTGCTGAACACAATAGAAGTTTATTTCTCACTCATCACTGTCTGATGTGAGTGTTTATCATTGGAGGCCTTCCTTGCTCTCACAGTCTCATTTAGGGACCCAGAGTCCTTCCATCTGAAGCTCTATTCTCCTCTAGGTCCTAAGAGCCCTCTTCATTCAGCTCTCACTAAGGAAAGACATGGGGTAAAAGTACACACCTCTTTACCCACTTGGCTGGGAAATGGCCCACATTACTACTATTCATATTCCTTAGGAACTAGTCACATGGTCATACCTAATTCTAGAGCTGGGTGTGGGATACACTAGAAAATGTAGTCTCTAGCTGGGCAGAGTCTTCTCAGCAACAACTCCATAGTATGTAAAGAAAGAACAAATCTTTGATGGTCCAGCACCCATTTTTGCCACAACATCTGCCTTGTATGTCTTTTATAGGAATAAATACATTCACATAGATTAAACACTTGGTACTATGTAACACTGAGGTACTTATTAAAGATTAGTGCCTGTCATCTAGCTTCTTTCTTTCTAAGCAACAGCATTATTTAGTAGCAAAATTTACTCAGAATCATAAAACTTCAGCTCTGGAAGAAAATGGAAAACTGAATAGTCTAAGGCACTAGGTCTTGAAGCAATTTAGAGTGTGCTCCTCACATCAAATAAGCTCGTTTGAACTCGCCCCTACTACTTGCTAGCTATGTGCAATAGTGATGTGCACACAATCTCTCTGAGTATCAGTGTCTTTATCTACAAAGTGATGTTAATAAAAATAATACCCTTCTTATAAGGATGTTGTGAGCACTAAATTAGAGTGCTTGCAAAACACTTAACATGGTACCCAGCACAATTTGGTGCTCAATAAAATTTTAGTTATCATTATTCTCAAATAAAAAAACTAAGGTGTTGTAAGACTAACTGTTCCACACAGGATTATAAAATTGCGAGCAGAAAAGATGAAAACTCAGTTCTTCTGGTTTGCAATACTGCTGTGTATATTCTATTTTGTATTTTTGGCGTGGATTATGAATAGTTGAACTACTCTGAATTTAACTGAAGTATAACTGAGGGTTAGAAAGAAGTTTTCAATTTGTGAACCATTTTTCACTGTGGATTAGACCTCCCTGCTGCAAAAAATCCTGGGCAAGCTTCTGGAACTTTCTTGCATCCACTAGTACAAGTTTTTAGAATCTTGATGAACCCTCTGCCACTACTTAAGCCCCCAAAGTTAAGATGACATTAAATATTGGTCTGTCCTTCTTTTCTGGAATAATTATCATTAGTGTCTCTTGTACTTTCAATAGTGTCAATTGAATCAGTCAAGTCAGTCGGTTTTAAGATTACCCTTTAAAACCTTTTTTTTCCAATCCAACCAAACCAACAAAAGGTAGGAGAAAGGAATGTTATCATTTGGTGCTATTTTCTCTTTTTCCTGAGTACTGAGCTATACAATTGCCTTTCCAGGAAACATGGGAAAAGAACAAACAACTTGGTAATGAATGCTTTCCTATAGATGAGGTATGGCAAGTGTAGATATATCAGGTTTGCTAGATATGTGATCAGTCCATGGCTTTTTCCTTTAGGAGAGGTATTGTTCACTGCTCAAGGCTTGAAGGATTCAAACACCAAAATCCTTTTGCCAAGTATTAGTGATAGTGCACACACAAGTCATGCTCAGTATTAGTTGCTCTTCTCGTGGGATTGAGGATAAAACTAATAGTCTCATTGCCTTTACATGGGGACCACAATTTTTTTTTTTTTTTTTATGGATGTGTGTGGCTTAAGGCTAGCTTCCTGGGACTCATGGGGGTTGTAGGTCTGAAAGAACTATCATCCCAAAATAGCTCCTCCATGAGCCATTCCAGCTATCGCATTCCCACATTATTCCTCCTTTGGCATATAAAGGTTTTCAGATTTCTTCTAAAATTGTACATGATATAAAAAGTAATAAATTGACCCTTTGTCACAATAACTAATTGGTAATCGCTTTAGTCAGAAAATCACCTGGAAAAGCCCAGGGGACCTTTGTGTTCCCTTTGGCACACAAACACTCAAGCACTGAGTTTTGCATTTCAGAGCTCCCAGTGGAATTTGTCTCAATAAAGTAGATGCTAGTAGAGCCTTTGTTAGTCATTCATATTAAGGTCTCAGAAAACAATTTTTTTTCAGACCAGTAGGTATTATTGTCTTATCTGTAAACTTCTTGTTCTAAGTCATGAAATACTTTCTATCTGAGAGACTCTGCTCCAATAATTGGTAATTAGATAACAATTAAATATTGTTATTAGATGACAATTAGATATTGTTATCTAATATCCAAGAACTAGTATTTATCATAATTTTCAGTAATTGGTCACAATGAAACAGAGATTTTATCATATGAGATACCATCTTAGAAGACATCTTACATCATTGGCTTTCTTCCTAATATTACTTCCCCAAACTGCATCTATTATTTCATTCACTTTTAGGGGGAAAAGGTATTTACAGGTAGAGGCAGAGGAAATAGGCTACTACACATATGCCTTTGTGTCTGACTGTGTGCTTGGGGTGTCCTAAAATTCCTGCTACTCTTCATGGTGACTGTGGCAAAAATGTCAAATGTGTCCAAGCCCATTTGGCTCAGCCCTGCCGCTGCTTCCTTTGGTCATTATTCACTGTCATAAATCATGATGCTCACTTAAAGGCATGTCTCTACATTGTTTTTCTTGTGATTTTATTTTATTTTTTCTATTATTCTCTTTCAAACTTTATACCTCAAATAATATGCTTTCAAACACTGTTTCTGCCTTTTTCATTATTTACAGTTATCAAAATCAATAGGTATTTTAATAAAATTGTAGACTTTGTTATTGCTGATGTCTGACTCCTATTGAATAGCAATGAAAGTTTTGGAATTGCTCATGTTTTAAATACCAAAATATTTGGATTTAGAATTAAATCTTTCTAAGAAAAGAGTCAAAGAATAATTTTGCCATTGAATTCATGTAATTTTAAATAATTTATACAAATGGCTAAAAAAAACCTTAAAAGTTACAAAAGATTATAGAGTGAATTACCTCCTTTCCTCTTAATTTGTCAATTATTCAGTTCCCCTCCTGGAAGAAAACAAATGTTTTTGGTTTCTCTATTTCCTTCCAAAGATACATGTGTAAATGCCTCTCTTTTTTTAAAGAAATTATAGTATTATATCCACACGAATATGAACATTGGATTTTTTTTTCACACTTTATATTAGTTTTTTTTTTCAGTGATTATAAGTTGTACTTCCTTTTAAACACTTGTGGTATTCCATTGTTTGAGTGCACTATCATTTATTTAACCAGTCCCCTACTGAATATCATATAGGTATTTTCAATCTTTGCCTGTTACAAACAGTGCTCTACAATGAGTAACCTCACACTTAAACAATTCTGCAGATATGTAAGTGCATCTATTCAGTAAATTCTTAGGAATGTGTTGCAGGGTCGAAAAATATTTGCATTTATACTTTTAGAAGATTATGGAAATATTCTCCATAGTGGTTGTAATTTTATAATCCCATCAGCAATGGGGGTAACAAGCATTAATATGATAGTACTTTCCTGTACACTAGAACAGGGCACTATCAATTTTTCAATCTTTGCTAACGTGATTGGTTAAAAAAATAACGCTACTTCTATCATGAAGGAAGTTGAGTTGAGTATATTCTTAGGAAAATTTTATGAGCTTTTCTTTCTGTTCATTTACTTTGTCTTCATGGGATTAATTTTTATATTTTCCTCATTCATTATATATCAGGAAAATTGTTTGTATGTCTCTGATCTGAGTTGTAAACAACCCCACTTCTGGCTTCTGTTAGTCTCTTTGCCATTATGAGTTTTTTTTTGTTTATATGCTTATTTGTTCAGGTCTATGTCCTATAGAACTTTTTGATATTAATATAATCATATTGCTCATATATTTTATTCCATGGCTTTTAGTTCTTCTTATTATAATATTTTAAAAGACATTTTTATTCCAAGATTATAAAAGAAGAACTTTCCCATGATATTATCTAATTACTTTATAATTCTGTTTTTTATGCTTAAATCTTCAATCCATTTGGACTTTGTTTTGTTGTCGGATGTATGATATAGATCCAATTTTGTTTTTTTTCCAGATGGCCTCTCAGTTATCCTAACACCTTTTATTGATAATCTATCTTTTCCCTACTAGTATGAAAACCACATTTCATCTAACACAAAATCTCTCCATACAGATATACTTTTTCAATAGGCTGATGACTTTGTTTTCCTAATAATGCCATCTATACTTCTACCACCACATTCTATTTTTTTGGTTCTATAGTTTATACTACATCAGTCAAACAAGGCAGAACTCATCATGCAAGAGCCCAGATAGAGGACTTTACAGTTTAACATTAACTCATTGTAAAGACTGCCTTCCCTTTGTATACTCCACAGAAACTTTGTAGTTGGGGGAAGATGTATGATTAATTTCTACATAATGCTTTCCCTTTACCTTAGGGCAGTGATTCCTAACTCTGGCTTCAGATTACTGCAGGAGCTTTCAAAAAATGTAGAGGCTCTTGCTCCAGAAATTAATTGGCATGGGGTAGAACCCAGACTTTTTTTTTTTTTTTAAATAAACTCTCAGGTTATGGAAGTAGCAAGGATTGAAAAATACTGCCTTCAACTATAGTCCGTTTTATTAAATGTCTCCACTTATTATTTTGTTCTTTCTAGAAGCTTTCCTTTGCTTTACTTTTTCATTATATTCTTTGGGAGGGGTGCCTCATAAGTCCATTGTTATAATTACCCAATAAAATAGTTGAAAACTTTTTCATTTAACAAATGTTTACTGAAGACGTATGAATTAGGTGCTATGCTAAGTAAAGTGCTTTGAAAAACAAAGTGTTGGTGTTTAAACAAAATCATCATTAAGCTAGGGAAACTACCATGTCATAAGGCACCTATCTATATCATAGACCGTATAATACATAATGTTATAGAGTGCATTTCTTTTAGAATAGTTCGAAAATCTACACCAGATGTATTAACTTTGTCCTGCAGCTCTAGGGTTTACTGTACCTTGATCTCATAAGATAATTTATTTAATGTAATATCTTATCCAGGTTTGAAAATCTTCTCAAATTTCCTTTTAATAGGTATCTGTTAGAATAATCCCAGAGATACATTTGAATGTGTTAGTTCCTCATACATGTAAATATGATTGAAATCATAGATATGTGTCAGGAATTTAGCACATATGAATTATTGTTTTTATTTAATAACTTTGGGTATTGCAACACTAAGTTAAACCTAAGTCGTTCATAAGGCAGTATAGTTACAGTGAGTTGTAAGAATTATTTAAGGAACTGTCTAATAATGTAGAAGTATCCTTTAGAACAAATTAGTTTTAGATATTAATATTCAGTTGTCTAAAGTACATTTTCCCCTAAAATACAATAATTTTAAAGGGAGTAAAATACTTAGTGACTGTATAAAATGTTGAAAATCAGTTGTATTTACTTCTATTTAAAGATACATTTAGATCTGCTTCTCATAAAATAACATGGGAACCCAGAATATCAGTAAAATGAACAATCAACTTTCTTCGGAAAACATTTTTTAATTAACTTTCCATTTCTGGGATGCATCAATAATTGCCATTTAAATTTTTTCTACTGTTTTCCCTTTGTTTTTTACTTTTTGCTTCTGAGTGTGAAAAATGAATGCCCTGAAACCAGGGAGCACATTCTCTTTTTATGTTCTTCCCATATTCTGTAATTTTACTTGTGCCAGCTTTTTGAGAGAGTTACTCAATATAAGTCATCAACTGCTGCCATTACTATTGAAAAATTGAATATCTGTTAGTGGTTTCCTTTTTTTGGGAGGACACTACTTGGCACATAGAGCCTAAAGCCTTGCACTTAGAATACTCCTGTCCAAGCACTAACAATATTACTCCAAACACCCATGTATTCTACTTCTAAAATATTAATTCTTGAAATTCCATGAAGTACAATGGGTATACTTGCCAAAGTTTGTGTGTTGTTGCTTCAGATGTGTAAAAAAAAAGAAGAGGCGTGGGACTGGTCTGTCAAGTGGCACAATGCATTGAAATAAAGGGATAACTTAAATCTATTCTGAAGAAAAAAAGAACTAGGGCATTCTACCTCACTTGCACAAAAACGAGGTGGAGGCAGCCATATTTGCTCTATGGGAATAGAAGGAAAAATGTTTTTGGCCCTTCACAGATCACTCTTTTCACCACAGGTTACTGTACCAGTTTGTTGTCCACATGGGCATTTTGTCCCATCACAGAGACAGAGACGCTTGTAGATCTTTATTTTCACAAATCAGCCAAATTCCATAGAGTCTTATTCATGTGTTTTTCAGATCCTAAAATTTCTATTTTTCTTAAACTTGGTGACTCTAAGATATCCGCTGTACAGTATTTAACTATAAATTTGTCATCATTGCTGAATATCGTGTGTATTTTAATTCATGGATCCATTTATTCATTCATTCTTGGGTCTTCACCCATAAAGCTTTTGCAGCATGATATACACATTTAACTACATATCAGAGTGTCTTCACTTGCCACTTCTTTTGATGTAGCATTGCTATACATCCAGTAACAATGTTACATCGCAAGCAGGAGAAAGCAGTAAACAGAACTAAGGGAAGGAAGGATCTGGCTGTCAGTGTAAATGTAAATAGCAGCTGTTCCATTCAAACTGTTTTTAAAAGACCACACGGTGAGAGCTTTGCATAAAATGGGCCAGATCCTCAAGAATCAGGTTTTAGCACAAAATTTAAGAGGCATGCTGCCATCCTCCTGTTCTCACTGTTTCACTTTCCCACTATTGCACAAACAGTAGACAGAAAAAAATTATATATATATATATACACATATATATGTATATATATATGCACACACATACATACACACATATATATATTAGCCTCTGTTAAAATGTTATTTAAATATCTATTTCTGTGTGAAAATGTTATTTAAGTATCTAATTCTGTGTCAATATGCAGATATATCAATATATATATAATTCAACTTGCGGTACAAAAATGACATTATAAATGGTGTTATTGTTATTTGCAAAATATGTGCTGAGTCCTAAGGTTACATGATTTTCTCCTGTGGTCAGGTGCTGTGATCTATCTGGTAGATCAAGCTTTAAGACTTTTTACTTCAAATTTAAAGTTTCTCAAATTATCTTCCTTCTGTCATTTTTCTAGTAAAAGCAACTGTCCTATATGGCAGAGGTCCCTAACCTGTTAAGAACCAGGCCGCACAGCAGGCTGGTAGGTGAGCAAAGCTTCGTCTGTATTTACAGCTGCTCTCCAGCGCTAGCATCACCGCCTCAGCTCCACCTCAGATCATCAGGCATTAGATTCTCATAGGAGCTCCCGCCCCTGGTGCCAAAAAGATTGGGGACCACTGCAGTACATAACATTACAATGTCCTTTTAAAAAATATACTTATACCATTTTTTTTCCTGCCAAGCTTGCACATATTTTCCCCCCTCATTGGTTAGTGTGATAAACTACTGGTAATGAGCACTTTAAAAATATTGCTTATACTTGTATACCTAGAGACGAGGCGGGGGGGATCATGACTGGCTGATTCACTAAACATTATCTGATCTAATATGTTTACCCCATTGAAATATTTTTATATTAAACTAGACTCTTCCAAGGCCTACATCATGAGAATAAAAAATGTTAAAGACTTAGTGAATGAATGAAGAAATGAAAAACAACATTGGCATCTAATGGTAACAAATAAAAATTAAACACACTTGAATAAATGCGAGTCTAATTTTAATGTTTGTTTAATAGTTGTACATATTGAAACTTCCAATAAGGATATTAACTAACATTTGTATATTCATCACAGTGGAGCTTTTCATTGTATAAATGTACTTTTTTTGTCACATAAGCAAAGGCAAGGACTCCACCAGTTCCTGTTTACTCAGTAAATATAAATCATATAAATAAACCATGACTAAGAAGTTTTTAGTCTTGTTCCTTCTTCTTTATATATATCAGGGAAAACTTGAGATAAAAGCTTTTAGGGAAAAAACTATAAATAAATATTGAACCCCAGTTAATTATATAATGCCAAAGTCTTTAGAAAAATGTATACCGAAGTTATATGGATTGATGGATGAGAAGAGGTAAAGAAAACTGAATAGGTATGTGATAAAGCAAATTTAGTATAACAATAAGGGTGGGCATGTGGGAATTCGCTATATGTTTGAAATTTTTTTATAATTAAAATGTTTGAAAAAAGTCTTAGGAGTTTATTTACTTCCTCCCACCCCAACCCCCACCCCCCCGCCTTAGGATTTTTAGTTTAAGAAAGACAGGTATTCAAGAACAATTGAAGATGAAATTACTTTTAGGATTATATTTTCTCATCTCTATTATACTAAAATGTTTTCCCATTTTATATTGCAATTTCCTTTGTCTTTCTTTATGAATATGAGTTTCCCAGTCTGAAAGATTAATATTTTTTTCCTAGATAAAAAGAGTCATTATGAGAAAAATATATGACAGTTTCATTAATGTTAACTAACCTATTTTGTATATATATTTTATAAATCTATAAACATTTCTCCCTTCTGTATAGTAATATTAACCATTTTTATTTCTTTCTGATATTAATTCATCTACTACTCTGCTATTCTATGAGTATAAAGAAGGATCAAATGCATTACTTCTTAGACTTACTTTGGCCAATCACCAAATAAACATCATATGATTTGGCCATTAAGCCTGACCTTTTTATTTTTTCATGGCAAAATTTGACTGACCTTGTGCCTCTTGGATCACCTCTCCTTGATTACCAATTTATCCTCCTTTGTAATTATGTAAAACACTTTATCTCTAATGCTCATTTAATACTTGTAAACAATAGCTCATATTATATATAATGTCAATATAGTGTCAAAAACATATCAAGATTATAAATAATGCTTACAAGGTATAACATAAATTATAAAGTGCTACTCAGGTGTGTTTGTGTTTCTTGTTGTTGCTACTAGTATTGGTATGATCATCACCTTCCTAGAAACAGAGATAATCTTTGGTGCCCTTTTTTATCCCTCGTTGCTCCTACTTACCACTGCATCTTGAACAAAGTAGGTTCTCAATATGTATGTAGTAAAAGCTTGATTTTTAAATTGTTTAACGGTCAGATAAGAGTTGGCTTGATTGAGCTTTAAAAATACTAACTGCTGTTTTCCAGACTGAAATCCATCACCAAGTCTTACTTTGCAGATAAACCATTTTTATCCCATTTCTTAAAAATTTACTTGGGTTAAGATTTTGTGAAAAAACAAAAGTTATTTACGATTTTGTAATACTTAATAAGCATTATATATTTTATAATATATTTAAGGAGCATTGTACATAGTGCTAAAGGGTACTGAAGCCTACCATAAAGCCTGATAATTATGCACTATATCCTCTTTGGCAACGTAATGATGCGAAATTGATATAATTCATTTATTTCCCTTTCCAAAGTGTTCCAACTTCTTCGAAAATTATTTGGACCCTTTGCCAATATTTTGATACTTCTAATGGAAAAGATATCTGAATATTTCAGATATACTGAGAGTAGTGGGCTGTAGTGCAGCAACAAAATGACATACCCATGAAACTTTTTTCCCGAGGGTGTTAATGTCTAGGATCTCAGATGTCAGTCTGGTCTAATGGCCGGAGCCTCAAAGGGAGTCAAAACTCCTGGACTGGTTTTCCCCCTGGATTTTCCACATACCCCTGCCTGGTAAGTAGCTACTGTTTCTCAGTTTCTCTTCATTTTACTCCATCCTTCACAAAAGTCCTTTTTCTTGGATCGTTTAGAATGAACAGGAAAAATAATCCATCTGACCAAAGCCAAGAATGAAACTTGAGGAAAATATAAGGTATTACTTTTATTGAGTTTGGACATTCCCGAGAAACTGATTTTTATTGTCTGCCAACAGGGGAGGCTTTACACTTGGCTCGTGATTTTGGCTACACTTGTGAAACAGAGTTTCCAGCCAAAGCTGTCGGAGAACATCTTGCCAGACAACATATGGAACAGAAAGAACAGACAGCAAGAAAAAAGATGATCTTAGCGACCAAGTAAGCAGAGTGGGGAAGACTCTACAAGCCTTTATTCTCAGTGTTTCCAGTGTTTGTTTCTTTGTTTGTTTGTTTGTTTGTTTTTTGAATCAGGGGATGGGTCAGAAAACACCAATTGTCTAAAACAAGGGGGTCTCACATACTGGCTGCTAGGTATATGAAACAAGGACCCTCCACACACCACTTGTGCCCATAGCAAGATTTCCAAACCGCTCTTAATCAGTGATGGGGCTATCGTTGTCACCGATGGAAGTTCTTAGAAAACTTCTCCAGAATATGCAGGAATTCCTAGGAGAAAAACATGTTTAAGAGATGGAGTTCCAAGCAAATATACCTTTGGTCGCTATATAATTTGGTGTCAGCCACTCATTGTGCCTTCATAAATGACGATAAAGATCTTGAAGCACTGTGAGTGTTTGGGCAATGTGACAAAAGTTTAGGCCTTAGGTGCAAGAAAGGTAACAGGGAGATCTCTGGGACCAAGGATAGCCATGAGTGTCCCCACCTTTTCTTGTGTATAATTAAGCGAATAGTCCTTGTACCACCCCACTCCCTGTGGTGATATTGTCTAAAAGAGAAGGTATTTTGGCTATACTTATGAAACTGTGGGGGAAAGTCCATTTAAAATGTGAATTAAAGTGAAGGAAATGACACATGTACGAAAGGGGAAGCTTGCATGAGATGACTTCAATTTCAAACTTGAAATTTCTTTGATAAATAATTATGGAGCTCCCATTTATTGCGTGAAAGCCCAACAGAACTATAAGTACTGCTGCAAGTCATGTTCAAACTTTTACAGAAAAATCTTTCAAGTAGTAGCTAATTCTTGCTCTCTTGTTCTTATTAAAATAAATTACTGCTACATAGAGACCATTAATAATCTTATCTAATTTCCTAATTCTACACTCAGATTTTAGAACTAATAGTCCCAGGTGGGACTATTAGTTAAATTATCATTTATAAATTAGTTTCTTATTTGAGAATAACTTCTAAAGAGAAAGCATAAGAAGATAGTGTTAGAAACAGTGCTCCTTATAAACTGATGAAAAAATGACTTTACAACATGTTGGCTAAAATTTAAATTGGCTCAAAATATGTAAAACCAGAAGCAAATATTCCTTCTTCCACCAACCTCCAATATAATATAGATCTTTTTACAAATTTAATGGTTTATATAAGATACATACCACCTAACAGGCTTGCCTGAGACACTTGAGTCCTTTATTTGGGGTTTATGCTGCTTGTGGCTGTCCCCGTTTGGGTTTAGGATATACTTGTGCACTGCTCTTCTGAGAGTACTAGAAATTCTCTTGCAGCAAAGAGAAGGAAAATAAAAGTTGTAGCAAAAGGAGAAGAGAAAAGGCCAAATGAGGTGATAAAAGGGAAAAGTATAGCAGAAGGAGAGGATGAAGATCGAGAGTTAGAGAAAAAAAACTATAAGGCAGGTCAAGTATTTGGATTTAAAACTGAGGGATAAACTTCGTGCCATGGAAGCTCCTGAACACTTGCTAGTGGAAAGACCTAAACCTGGACTTTTTGCATAGTTTATCTCCAGAGGGGTCTCCACTTCTATTTTGTTTCTACTCTTTCCCTCTTCCAAATAGTTCCTTGACTAAGAAAGGTCTTCATCAGTCATATTTCAGTTTCTTCAGAAAGAACTGAAAGTTCATGCAGTTAGTTTGAATCCTTAATATAATCTCAGGAGAATATAAAGACTTGTTATGGATCAAAACCTGTATACAGTGCTAGAAGCTAGTATCCCCTAGGTGTTCTCAAAGCATCATATTATTCTAGCTGGCAGGATCATATGGATTTCCTAATATATATACCCATGCAATACCTCTGAATGGCACCATTATCCCAAAATACAAATTATCCAAGAGAAAACACCTTTGTATTTTGTACCTCAAATTACTCAGTTGTGATTTTACTGTGCATATTCTAAGACTTTCACTCCCTAAACCAGAGAAATTCTTCTTTTCACCAGTCTTACCCCAAGATCAGGCCTGTAACTGTTTACCCTAACCACACAGAAATGCCACCATTAACATTCCAGACACAAAGTCCATTTTCTTGGGAGCTCCCATAACTCTGTTTAAGTATTTGGGAGTCAGTGCATCCAAACTGATGCTGCGGTTTTCTTTTCACAGAAGTAAATGTTAGAAGAACTTGAGAGAATAAGGGAAGTACTTACATATTTGTCAAAGTTACACTGAGATATATGTTTTAGAGTTGTAGATTCAACTAAGGAGTCCTATTTTCCTTTTACCTGGGATCTAAGTCATGTATGTTATTTTAGGTGACATTTTGATCTTTGATTTCATAAAATCTTGTGAAAACATGTAACTTTCTTTGATTTTTCTGCCCATAGTTAGACATTCACAAACCATGAAGTGTCGAGCAAAAATCGAGTTCAGTAATTCTAATGACCTTATTTTACATGAGAGTAAATAGGCCATAAACATCTAAAAATCAGAAGAGAACCTTTATAATTTTTTTGTCTTTTTGATTATTTATATCCATCCCATCTTTTTATTAAATGTGAAATAAGAATGAAGAATCAGATACCATGCAGTCATAGAAAACATACACAATACAAGCAGTCATCAATATAAGTAAATAAAGTAAGGAACGTGTAGGAATAACATCTTTCTGCAACTTATCAGTGGATATAACACATGTTCTAAGTGGTTTCTAATGGTAAAGCATTGCCTATTTTCAATTAAAATACTCAAAGTTGAAATTAAGTAACCTTCCTGGGTATTCATTATATTCTCACAGCTCACCTTTGTTTTTAAGACCATGACAATTGTATCAAAAAATTCAAAATTCTTTGTATGAGATATTCAATTGCTGGTCTGTGTCAGCAG
Source organism: Pteropus medius (assembly GCF_902729225.1). NCBI lineage: Eukaryota > Metazoa > Chordata > Mammalia > Chiroptera > Pteropodidae > Pteropus > Pteropus medius. The sequence goes on along the minus strand of NW_024354500.1, from coordinate 33,178,661 downwards.
ATTGGCTTACATATCTCTTTTTTCCCCTATGAATACTAGATTTAGTTGTAGTGAATTATATTGCCAAATATATAATTGTATGAAAGGCCCATTGGTTAAGTGCCGTTAGCCTCCTAATCCTTCTTTATTTCTAGTGCTTTGTTGATTAACCAAATACTTTGTTGTGATTAAATAGTTATTTATGAGAGAGAGAAACTGAGTAAGACAGTTTTTGAAATCTAAAATGTAGCACACAAAACATTTATTTGATTTATGGAAAATATTTAAACCTCTTCATTAAATTTAGAACTAAATATGATTAACATTTGATGCACATAAAGGTAAAGCAGAATAGTTAGCAAGTTTTAATTTAGTGTTACCATACCATTAATCATCAAAAAGAGAAATATAGAACTTTAAATTCAGACATGAACTAAAAAATTATGTCCTTAAGGACAATGACAAAAGTGATAAAGTTAAAATTTATGATTCATCGAAGATCGCCTGTTACATAATTCATAATGTGACATTTTCTTTTGAGAAATGAGTATTTCTTATTGTAGCTTCATAAATAAAATTTTAAATGAGAATGAAAGTAAGCAGAAAAAATAATAACTTTTTGCCACAATGAGAGATTGACGATAATTGCCTAAGGGATAGCTACTAAATTGTTATCTGTTTTTAAGTCTAGAAGCTGTCCTGAGTCATGAGTTAAGCAGCAGAATCAAATATCAAAGGTGGAGAATTCTGAAACTTCTGATACAGCTTTTCGTGTGGAGTAGTTGAATTGCTAAGCATAAGTTAAATTTTTCCACACTTCTTCATTTCTTCATTTCTTCATCAAGTTTAAGTTCATTGTAACTTGCTGTATTGTTTATACAATAAGGAAGTTAGTTTGCCAACATAAATTTGTTAATTATCCAAATAATTCTCATATTATAACATAAGAACTAAAGCAATGTTTTGACCTTCATTTAAATTTTTAAATATATTTTAATCTGATAGAAAATTGAAAGACTAGTCTTTAAACAACTCTAATATTCCTTTGTAGTAATGGATCACATAGTTAGCCTACTAAATTGTAATTTATTTTGCTAGTCTGAAAAATGATAGCATGAATCTATATTTAAAATTTTAGTTAGACATTTCCTAAAGACTAAGATAACAATATAGCTAACTATCAACTAACACAAAGCACAACAGATAATGATATCCCTCCAAATGTCATCATTTAATGCCATCAAACACTTAGCTTTAGTTGCTATTCATCTATTAAAATTAGGTTATATACCTGAAAGTCAGCCAACTGAGTCTGACTCAGAACAGAAAAAGTATGAAGTTCAGACAAAATATTTTCTATGAAAGCACACACATGCCATTTTTAAAAGCATGCATTTAGATGCTATATCTCAGAGACTCAGCCAAACATTAGCAGGGGGATATGCAAAAACATGTTTGATTTATAGCAGATGAAGGCTTACCTCTCTGTTCATTTGTTTTTCCTCTCGCCGCAATCCTCTTTACTTTCACTTGTGTTCAAAATGAATAAGGCAAGTTCTGTGAAATGAGGCAATATTTGAACACTGACAATAAACTTGTCTCATTATTTATAAAAAAAAAATCACAAATGATCTTTGGAAGAAGTTGATAAATTGTAGGCACCTATAATAAACAGGACACCACTGATTTTAACTCAGTGATAAATTATTTTATCATTATGAAATGACAAAAAGACATTTTGTCATTTTTTTAGTAGTCATTTGTTAATGACACAAATTTCTGGAGAGGAATTAGTGGCTGGGTCCATGGAATTGCCTTCACTTGGGATAATTTGACTCTCCTGAACTTGTCTTCGGCTATATTGATAATTATAGTCAGGGCTACATGATTACATTTTGTGAGTGCCCAATGTCAATCCTGACCAAAAAAACCTAATCACTATCATATTATCCCTTGAATATGGAGTAGTCTCACTTCAGAAGACATATTATTTTGAGCAATTCCTTGGGAGTCCTTTACTTCACTCTTCAGCTACTGCATCAATCTAGTGTTTGTTGTTATTGTTGTTGATTTTATAAAAAGTTATTTCTTTACATGTTTTGCTTCTTTAGAATTGTATTGTTTGGACTATGTATTCCAAGGGCTTTACTGTTATCCAACATGCATGGCAATGTGGTAATTAAAACTGAAACCAGTCATCAGAAATCATAACCTTTTAAAGTAAGAAAAGCAGCAGGAAAATGCTTTTACATGGAGTAGAACAATAATTTTTGTGAGGCTAGTGGACTAAATTGTGTGTAATATTAAAATACAAATTTAGTCCACAATAGTCTGAGTTATAATATTGGAAAAAAACCATTTTCCAAAGCCTACTTGAATCATGGCTCCAAAATAAGCCTATAACTTGATTTAGACTTGTTTTTACAGATATGATATCTCCCCCAAATCACATTTTAATGTAAAAAATTATTAATTGTGATCCTTACATATAGATTTTCCTTATCCTGGAGTTAATTTATGAATAGTCACCTTAAAATTAACATTGGTTTTATCAACGCCGCTGGACTGTTACTCAATTTGAAAGGTTTGCAGTCACCCCATAGTACTTGAGAACTGAGCTGCCACTGTGAACCTCATCTGTATGTTGTGGATGGAACTTCGCAGGTTGCTTTATGAAATTTTATCTAGTGCTATCGTAAAAGAGAAAACAAACCTTTTATAAACCTCATAGGGTGAAATTAAAGCCCCATTTCGAGAGTTCAACTTTAACTTTGAATTTTTTATTTTAGACAAATTTGTAAAGAATTCCAAGACCTCTTGAGCCAAGATAGATCGCCACTGGGATCCTCCAGACCCACTCCAATTCTAGACCTGGACATCCAGAGACACTTAACACATTTCAGGTAAGATGGTTTTCCAAGTTGATCAGACTCTCTTTTAAATTGTTAAAACTGCCTTTACTAACTCAAGACCTTTTTGTATTCTTGCCACAGTTCCATTTAAAGATATCACTTATATATTTATGTGGTTACTGACTAAAGTGTTTGAAATTCCAAGCATTTAAGATAAAATTATAAAAATAACTAATGTATGAAGCATTCTGGATAAGAAAATTTAATATCTTTGTGTGATCATCAAAGACTTGTGACTTTTAAAGAGGACACTATTATTTCAAATAATATCATTTTGGATCAGGTGTCTGAAATCCTTTAGATAGTTCTTTATCTTGATTATATAAATTGTTGAATGAACAGATGACATGACAGAAATTAATGGGATATCATAGACTGATGTTTCAAGAGTATAATTTCTACACAACTAGATACTGTAAACAGTTCTTCAGTTAGTTTACACAAATATTTTAGAGAACCCTGGATTGTATTATTAAAAGCATATTGTGAATTTCATTTTCTGAGAGGCTTTGGAAGAGAATAGAATATTTTTCCTGGTTAACTATGCCCTGGGTACAATTTGGAAAAGAACATGATAACCATTCAGGTGCCTTGCAATTATAAAACTTTAGAATTCTATGACTACATGATATTTCTCATCAAAATAAAAATATTTATCATCTTTTAAATATTATCATTTAGTTTAAATAACGATGCTAAGGAAAGACTAATAGACATTAAATTTCAAAATCTTCTTAATACCTCTCAATGACTATAATATTGTTAAAGAGGATACTCCATTATAATAAAATGAAAGGTACTTACATAAGTTGGAATTTTATCTGCAACATCAGAGATGTTTAGATAAAATACTTTATTTTCCATAATGTCACAAGGCTCCTCAAGATGTAATAGACACATCTCTGAAGACTAAACTTAGTATTTATTTTCTAAAAATACACCAAATGTAGCATCTATTTCACAGGACTTTTCTCCTATGACTCAAATGGGTTAGTGACGGTGAGTGTACTAAAATTGGAAGAAAATGTAATGTCCAGAAGTTTAGAGCAAAAACTATGGAGTCACTATAACCATCTTCAAATCCAGACCCTTATACATTCAAGCTGGGTCGTTTGGGGTAGTCATACCCGTACAAATATTTTTCACATTTTGATTTGTGTATATACTAAAAACATTTAAATATTTACAGATGTCTAAGACAGAACTTAATACATTTTACACAAAATCAATTCTGGATTTAAGGAAGTTTGTCAAGTTATAAATTTACTCTTAGAAGTAACTTACTGTTCAAATATAGAGAATTGGGACTCGATGTCATTTCTACTAGGTTATTTCCGACTATGGGTGCCGCAGCCTTTATTAGACAGTGAGCTGTCACTTTTCAGGCTCAAAACAAAATACAGCATCAGTGCGTAAATTGACTATCAGCTACAGTGTGAAATAAATAGCCAGATCATTTGTTTGCTCAGCATAGGCACAATCTGCTCATGTGTTGATACTTTAGTCATTTGCCAACTTAATACCACAGAACTCTTTGGAGAAAACTTTCACTTCTAAACTTGAGCTGAATGTTTCCTATGTGGGCTTTATATGCGCTTACTTACTTCCCCGTGCAGAATATGGTAACAAACTACTCTGATATTTCCCAGAGAATCTTGTCTGATGTTTTCCAGAAAAGAGCTAAATATATGGTAAATTGCTTCTGCTATTCTCAGTAAAGAGACAGAGAGAGAGAGAGAGAGAGAGAAAGAGAGAGAGAGAGAGAGATTATATTTGGGGTGTAAAACTCTAAAGATTATACATGGCAGCAGATTCTCAATCACAACAATTTGACGCACATAACCATACTTCAAAACATTTAACACTACATGGTATATCTACTGATAAAAGTATCATCTATAAAATTTTTGTGTTGTTATTTATATGCTGAGTATTTTGCTATCAAAAAGTTATAATTCCCATTTAGTATGCTTTTTTAATGTTTGCCAGATTTTCACTTATTTTTCTTTAACTACATTTCAGATTATTTATTTAGATGAAATCTTTGATTTCATAATGGAAGATAGTATGATGAAAGAAGTCACTTAACCAAAATTCACTTTATATCATATTTCTTAAATTATATCTTTTTAAAAATGTGGTAAGAAACACATAACAAAATTTATCATCTCTAGGTATACAGTTCAGTAGTGATCAGTATATTCACAATGTTGTGCAACCAATCTTCAAGACTTTCTCATTCTGCAAATCAGAAACTCTATAACCATTAAGCAACAACTCTCATTTTACCTTACCCCCAGCCCCTGGGAACTACCATTTTACTTTCTGTCCCTATGAATTTGGCTACTTTAGATACCTCATATAATTAGAATCATACAGTATTCGTCTTTTTGTGACTGGCTTATTTTATTTAGCATAATGTTCTCAAGGTTCGTCCTTCTAATACTGGATAATATTCCATTGTATGTATATGAGACATTTTGCTTATTCCTTCATTTATCAGTGGATACTTGGGTTGCTTCTACCTTTTGTGAATAGTGCTGCTATGAACATGGGTGTACAAATATCTCTTTGAGATCCTGCTTTCAATTCTTTTGGATCTATACCCAGAAGTAGAATTACTATGTCATATGGTAATTCTATTTTTAATATTTCGTGAAACTGCCATACTATTTTGCATAGTGGCTGCACCATTTTACATTCTCACCAACAGTGCACAAGAATTTTATTTAGTTCCTCCACATTATTGCCATCAGTTGTTATTTACTTTTTTTTTTTTTTTTGGTGGTAGCTATCCTAATGAGTGTAAGGTAATATCTCATTACGATTTTGATTTGCAGTTCTGTAATGATTAGTTAAGCATATTTTCTTTCATATGCTTGTTGTCAGTGTCTGTGTCTTCTTTGCAGAAATGTCCATTTATATCTTTTGCCCATTTTTTAATCTGCTTATTTGCTTTTTTGTTAAGTTTTAGGAGTTCTGGATATTAACCCCATATTAGACATATAATTTGTAAATATTTTCTCCTGTTCTGTAGGTTGCCTTTTATTCAGTTGACAGTGTCCTTTGATGCATAGATGTTTTCGATATAGTTTAATTTGCCTATTTTTACTTTTGTTGCCTGTTCTTTTGGTGTCATGTCCAGGAAAACCTTGCCAAATCCAATGTCATGAAGTTTTTGGCCTACTACGATTTCTTGTAAGAATGTTATAGTGTTAGGTCTTCTGTTTAGGTCTTTGATCCATTTTGAGTTAATTTTTGTATATGGTGTAAGATATGTGTCCAAATTCATTCTTTTGCATGTCTTAGACTACGGCAAGTCCTCACTTAATGTCATCAATAAGTTCTGCAACTTAAAGCAAAACAACATATAATGAAACCAATTTACAGTAGGCTAACTGATATAAATAAGAGTTAAGTTTCTATGGGGTTGCATCAATATTATAACGAAATGACATTATTCAAAACCTGCCGTATATCCTTTGAAACAAAAGGTTTAAACATGGTTGACATTTCTAATTAAAACCCAAATTGAAGTCTCCCAGACCAAATTTAAATGGGTATATTTATGTTTTTACTATGCATTTATTAAAAGTAACATCAGTAGACTATCTTAATAAGACTGTGAATGTTAGCTCGTTGCCTGAACTTGAGAAAGACTCCACACTTTGCAATTATAGTTCTTAAACCGGCTTCACAGTGGAATCTTGGAGATTTGTTAAAATCTTAAGAACTGGAGTACTGTTTTAAAGATTTGATTTAAAAGTCTAGGATTACACTCAGGCATCTGTTTTATTTGCAGATCTGAAGTTGATTATGATAGTTAGGTAGCTTTAAGAACTATGATCCTAGGAAAATCCATAGACTATTAGTGCTTTTTTTTTTTTCTTTTTGGAAGAAAAACAATTCCAATTCATTTTTATAGTGATAGGAGAATTATGTAAAGTTTTGTCTTTTACATTAACATATTAAAAAGATGCTACACCTATTATTCTGCTTATCACAATGTGTTAGCATAGAGTATGTCTCATAATTTCCTACTTACAGCGGTAACTTTAATTTTGATGGAAGCATAAGCTCAAGAGAAAAATAAATTAGAAAGGAAGAACATCACATCTGACTTTGAAAATAGTCTTTGGCCAAGTCTGATTTTCCACTGTTTTTTCTGAGTGCTGGCTGAGAAAGAAGTAAGGAGAGACATGATTGAATAGATGTAGAGAATACTCTAATTAGTAGCATCGACTTGTGCAGCTAGTTTATTTAGTCAAAATCTCCTTCCCAATGCAGACCACTTAAATTGCACCTTATAGGGTGGCTTCTTTGGTACATTAAGAACTGTGACCTACTGGGCTATGTCTAGGCAAAGCTAGGGAATGGTCTGGCCTTGTAAAGCACAGATAGCTACATCCAGTTTTCTGTGGTAGCTGACGTATCAGGATGCTCTGGAAAACTGCATGCAAGGACCCTCCTCACAATTCACAGTCTGGAAAGTTGCTTATTTCCAAAATGACAGGAGTCATGTTTATTCCTTATTTATAATTTACTAAGTATCATAAGAAATGTGCATTACAGATGCCACAATTGCTACCGGAAGGGGGAAGAAAATTGATTGAAATCCACAGAAGACCCTGTAGACACCATTCCCAGGAATGGCAATTGCAATTAGACCAAGATGGCATGGGATTTCACGGACAGAACAGATTCAGCTTAGATAGAAACTCAGAGCCCTAGTTTTCTGACATGTTAGGAATCCTCCTCTTTGAGATCTCAAGAAATCTTAACTTTCTCCTTCTTTGTCTCGTACATTCTCATAATCTTGTTGAATCTGAGGTCAAGCAAAAGCTCTCCTGACAGCAGAAATAAGGGGACGAAGTTAGACTATCTTTAATGCTCAGATCAGAGAGAACAGCTCATTAGAAAAATGAGGAAGTTTTCTTTCTCAGCACCCATCTTGGGAGCCTGAAATTTTATTTCTAATGTTTTATTGTATTAATGGCAGGTGGTGCAAAGATGACTAAAGGGTTGTCCCATTCTTTAGGAATTTCTAATCTAGAACACAATTACATACAAAGCCTTATGTGAGATTTTATAATAGCGAATTGAACACAGTACAGATAATTACCTGGGACAACCAGGAAAGGCTTTCATCTTTCTATCCACAGTACTTAGCACATAGTATGTGCCCAATAAATATATGTTAATAAATGTAGATTATGATGCTATCTCTATTAGGTCTTGGATATATTCACCACTGGTGCATTCCCAAGGCCATGGGCTGGAGCAGCGAAATGAACCATTTGTAAATTCTCCCATTTGAGTTAAAAAGTATGCTGACATCACAACGTCTTACAAATAGATTCACCTTCTACTCCCATAATGATATGGAAATAAGAAATGTATAGGCATTCCCACATATCTGTGTGCTTGCTGGTGATAAATCTTTTCATTGATTCTCACAGTTGAAAGCTCCCTTTTTCCACTCTTCTTCAATGTTTGGATCTTCTGTTCAACATCCTTGTCAAGTTGTCACCCATTCCAGGCGTGAAGACTTGCAATGATAGACTGTTCTTTTCTTACTTAAGCATCCCTTCTCTTTCTGACAGCTTTATAAGAAATATCTTTTTTCTGATAAGGCAACATCTGTCTCCCAAATGTCCCCTCCTTTGGGGCCTTACAGAATCAATTTGATCCTGTTTTCCTCCCAATTTCTAAAGTTGGTTCTCATGTCTCTCAGAGTTTTCTCTTCCTGGGTTATTCATCCCCATTTTCTTTAGTGTTCCACATATGTCATGCATTCCAGTCAGCTCAACTAGCATATTCTAAGTGCTATGTGCTTGGCAACATGCTAAAGAGAGGATGTTTGTCTCTTCTTAAAAGTAAGCATGTTTGGTCTTTTCCAAGGAGCCTAAAGTATGTATAGTTTTTGTGTTTTTTGTTCGTTTGTTTCTATGTTTTTATTTTCTTGGGATGCAAAAGTGACAAAGAAGATAATCAGCAGTGGATGATTTTTTTAATCTTGTGAAAGTATTTTTTAGTGTCATAAGAGAAATGAAGAAATTTCAATTAAATCTTTAACAACAAAAGAAAACATTATGAAATAAATTATACAACTAAGCTTAGCATTTAAGAAATAAAATTAAGTCTCTTTCAGGATGCTCTGCCCAATTCAAGAGGCTATCTAAACCCATTTTATTTTAGATTATTGGAAATAGTATGCCTGAATTGTGAAGGAAAAAAAAAACCCTATTTATCCTAAATTTAAGCTCTTTTTTTATAAGGTTGAAATTAAACTTTAAACCTTAAAGTCCAAAAATGAGGGCCACTCCCAAGTGCAAAGAAAAACATATGTCAGTTCTTATTCGTCAATTAAGGAAGCAAGGATGGTCTGTATTCATACAAAAGTAAAAAAGAGTCTCCCTTGAAGTAAAAGTTTTACTAGCAACCTTGTAGACTAAAAATAAAACAAGCAACAGTTTTCCTTTCTTAGCAAATGAAACCATGATGCACTTCTTGCATAAATCTACATTAAATTACTTACATTCATTTAACATTAAATAGGAAAGAATCAAATCAGTTGCGAATAGTTACTGTACTTCACAAGTCGCATGGCACTAAACCAAAAACTGCAAGAGATACAAACATAAAAGCATTCATTGCAGGTCATTTGATGACATTTTAATGGATTTTAAGGTTCAGTACATAGGAGATTAATAATTCAAATAAGAAAAATCAGAAGCAACTGTTTCTAATTACAAGTTGCAAACATAGCCTGCAGTAATCATTGATTTGAGAAAGTGCATACATTGGGGAAGAAATTTGGTAATTTTTTATTTAAATAATTTCTGATTTCGTTGAGCTGTGAATTGAGGGAGATTCCATAGAAAGACAGCACAAGATCTTGAGAAACTCTCAGGATGGGTGTTAGGGGGCCTAGCTCAGTCTTCTCTTGGTGACTAGCTGGAAGTATGGATTTAGAGCAGGCATTTCATCAGTCCAGCCTTTTCATGTTCATCTATAAATTGATGCAGTTAAGCTGGATGATCTCTAAGGATCCTTCTAGACCAATGATATTTTACCCTATCATCCATTTTCTGTTCTGTTTTAAATTATTTATGCTGTATTTCTATATGATCTCATTTCTTCTCTTTATGTCTTAGCAACTTTTTCATTTTTAAAAGTCAACAGTTGAATAAAATTGATCTGAAAAACACAGGAGTCCTAAGCTTAGTGTCCCCATTCCTCTGTGCTATATAGAAAATATGAATTGTCTAATAGGGAGAAATATAAGGGAATGGTTCATTTATTCCCAAAAGCTCTATTCTCATCTATAAAATAATAAGGCAAAGTGGTCAAAAAAATGTCTTTACCCTCAAAAAACTTGACTTGGATATGTTTGACTTTGGTCTCCTCTAATGTGTATGCAATGACTGTATCCTTAGCCACCTTTTCTGGTGAGCTTGATTGAAGTAAAATGGAATCACAAGGACCCATTCCCCTTTGGAACCTCCGAGTAAGTGGCCGAGAAGAGCAGGAGGAATGTGACCTTAGGGCGGTGGAGAGGAAACACATCTCCCAATCTAGCAGCGATTCAGGGCAATAATAAACACATTTCTCCAAAGTTCTATGAGATGCTCCATGAAAGTGTCTCATGATCAGTGTTTTTTGGATCAAGAAACCCTGACTATTCTCCTCCTCTAAAAATACACCAATGCACATGAGTGTGTCAGAGGCTCCCAGAACCTTTTGAATAGAACCATTTTTGAATGAAAGGAATACTTAGTCTCATGTTTTTAAAATTCGATCACAGAGACTGGTGTCCCGCCCCCCACCTCCTCGGAATACATATTAACAACCCATGGAGCTAAGGTTCTGCATAAGTTCTTGGGAGAAATACTGAAGAAATTCATTATTCTCTTTTTCCTAAGAAAGATAGCAGACATGGTAGTTATTTCTTGACCCCAAGGGAACACATACAACTCCCAGCTGTATTTAAACTGTTTAAAAAACACTGATGACTTAGACCTGTCCCAAACCAATTAAATCAGGATCTCTGAGATGGGACCCACACATTGGTATTTTTTTAATAAGCTCCCCAGGTAATTCTTACATGTATCTAGTGTCAAGAACCACCAGCTGAAGGAACCACAGAACATAAGTGAGTGCTGTCAAGGCCTTGCTAATGAGTAAATTTCAATGATTTCTAGCCACCAGAGAACTATATGCCTTAATTATGCACCTTAATTAAACTCCATTTTAAAAGCACTTGGGGCCATGGAATAATATAAGCTATGTAGAAAATAAGTATGATCAGCCTGTTTCCCTTTTCCTCTATTTCCTCAGTCAGTTAAGCTACTAAGGATAGTCACCATCAAGTTCTGGGAGGATAAGTCCCAGCTACTCTCCTCAGGGTGAAGTCTCTCTCTAGAGCCTATATTCAGGGTTTGTGCCACTTCGAAGAGATGAAGGGTCTTACCCTCATATCTCTGAAAAGAGTTAAAATTTTGCAGAGAAGACTCAGAATTCTTTGCTGGTGATCTCCAAGGTCTGTTTCCCAGCCTACTGCCCTCACAACTATTCTCTTGAGAGCAAGAAGGCACTTTTCTGGCCACCACCCAAAACTGTAGTGGGAAGTACAGACTGAGCCTCAGGCTACATTTGGATCTAAGCTTGCAGTAGCTGAATAATCCAGGAAGGAAGATAAGGAGGCTTGTCTTCTCTTTAAATCTTGCTACCTGCATGCCTTCTGGAGGCCAAAATGCAGAACTGAAGTTGGTGTCTGCAGAATCTCTATGCTATTCAGGAAGTCAAAGATACATGACACAGCAAACACCCACTGGAATGATGCAACATAACAAAATAATAGGACTAATACCCCAAAGTATTTCAATCTTTGTACACACCAAAAGCGATGGAGGAAGTTGGCCTGTCGAATATTTTCTGGGTGAAAAGTTGATATTTGACAAAGTGAAATTTGCTTTTACTCTAATTGCCTAAATGATGATGGTAGCAGGCTATTTTCTCTTGGGTTTCAGCCTTCTAGTTTATACCATAAGAGTATGTATTACTTCCAGCTTTTTGTACCTCAGAAAGCTACAAAAATCCATCCATGGTTAGCAGACAGAACTGGGTGACCTAGTCTTCAGCCGCATATAGTAATGAGGCTTTCATTTTCTTTTGACTACATATTAAATCAGAGTTTGCTTAGTAGGTGGAAAGAATGCGCTGAAACCCAGCCCAACTCTTGCCAAGATAGAAAGAAAATAGGGGAAGATTCTATAGGAGTTTGCTTTAAGCTATGTTTTAGAAAATTTCTCTAGTGGTTTATTTTAAATTAGTTTAGACAAATCAATTAAAGTAATGAAAAGCATTTCTGAAGGACAATTAGAGCAATATGGAAACAGCTTTGTAACATTCCCCTAGCATACAACAAAGCTAGTGAAATGTAAACATATTTACTTAAATTAAGGAAATTAAAATAGCTCTTGTTCCTCTGGTAGATGTTCACTTAGAATACTATATTAACTTTTATTTCAAATAAACACTGAAGCTTTGGAGATTTTAAAGATAAACATATAAGGCTTTGGCCCCAGGGGAAAAAAAAAGGCTCTTAACCAAGGATCACAAGGTGTGAAGAGAAGTTTGTGAAATGTCTATAGTATGGAAGTTTCTTGATAGTTATTAAAATCAAGGGCAGCCATGCTCTGCTTAACAATGGGATATACATTCTGAAAAATGTATCCTAACGCACAATGTCGTTGTTTGACCATTACAGAGCGCACTTACACCAACCTCGATGGTGTAGCCAACTACACACCTAGGTTTTGTGGTGTGCCACCATTGTCCATGCAGTCCGTCTTCACCAAAATATGCATTATGTGGCACATGACTCTAGTTTATAATTGTAAACACTGTTTGAGTTAAAGATGAGGTGTCACTAACTTCTTTTTAGCAAAACCACACAGGGAAAAAGAATAAATGATTATAATTTATCCTCTGTCAAACAGCAGTCTCTTCTCCCCCATCCTCTATTACCTTTTTCATTTGAGTCTTAATTTTTTCATTTTTAACCCCACTGATAGAGAATACGATTTAAATTGTTGCACTATATTTTTCTTTAAAAAAGTTGGTTTATATCAGTAGAACTTATTCAGATCAAGTTCATTGGTCAAGAAGAGGTTAGGAAACCTCCTAAGAAAAAGACAAAAATAGTATAAGTTCACAGGTATGGGAGCAAGGCATGCATGCACGTTTACACACATACACACACACGCACACACACACACGCACCCCTCCCTAGAAAAGGTTGTTCTACCCTGTGGTGTTCCTTTAATTGCTGAAATGTAAATATATCCTAACACTTAGGAGAAAAGTCAAAAAGTCAAGCTTCACCTCTGGATCCAGCAAACAATTGCTACATCCTGAACTCAGCCAGTTTGAAGAGATGGTTTATGTTGCGGAAAGATACTCTAGAGAATGCTAAATGGGAGGTCTAGCAAAATAGAAGTTTTAAAACCATGAATAAAATTAAGAAGATGAGTGAATGTTAAATGTAAGTTACATTTTCTCTAACATCAGGTACGTAAACTATAGCAGTCTAGATTTTCTCAGCAGGTGATTATATTGCTCACAGTCAGTTGTCAGAAACTTCCTGCACTTCAGTGTGAAATTAGTAATAGAAAAACGAAATCAATGAGCCGGAATCTAGTTAGAGAGAAAGAGAGAGAATAGTTCAAGGTAAATATAGCTTCTAAGCCTGACCAGCTATGATCCAAACCTCAAATCCAACCCTTGCTTTTTCAGTTTAGAGTTACTGATTCGGTAAGAAGTTTCCCTAAGAATTACACTTGAGTCAGATCTCTTTCTCAGTATACTGCAAGTGGATATGTTTTCTTTAATCTCCCCTAAATTTCACATCATTGATTTTGGCCCACCAACTAAGCTTTTTACCACATTAAGGTATTTCTGAACGTTGGTTTTGCTATCCAATGCAGGAATTTTCTTCTCTATTTTAATGCCAGCCATTAAGTTACAAATCCATGATGCCTTCAACCACATTGTCAATTAACATGTTGAGCAGAGTGGAATTAATGAGTCTTGCAGCACTCCACTAGAGATGTCGTTCAAAGATGACAACTGCCCTTAAGTCTACACGTTGGGTAGCATTGTCCAATCAGCTGTGAATCTACTTTATTCTGCTGTCATCTAACTCACTTCCCCTCCCCCCAACTTATTACATGGTATTTTAGGAGAATTTATGAGGTACACTGCTAAAATTCCACAGTAAATTGCATTGTTACTGCTCTAATAACACTTTTATAAAATGAAATAGAACAGTTACATTATTGGGTTCCTTCCTGAACTCATGCAGCAGTTCAGTGATCACCTCTATTTTTTAAATGTTAACATTTCAAATTTGTAATAAGCCATTACATGAACAAATTATGATAAATTCATCCAATGGAATACTTACCAGCAATAAAAAGAAATAATCTATTGATAAACACGACAACGTGGGTGAATCTCACAATTATTATATGAAGTGAAAACAGGCAGTCACAAAAGTCTACAGACTTTTAGTTTAGATGACATTCAGGGGAAAAGTAAAAACTATAGGTATAGAAATTACAGCACTTATTTCCTATAGCTGGGGATGGGGAGAGTGAATTGACTGAAAAGGAGTGCAAGAATACTTTTTGGCTAATAGTGGTGATTACATAACTATATGTGTTTGTCAACATTCAATGAACTATATACCTAAAAAGAGTAAATATTACCATATGTAAATTCAAACTCAATAAACCTGATTTGAAAAAAATATCTCATTACAACAAATTTGTTAAGGGGCTTACTAAATATAATTTAAAAACCTAGAGTTTCTCAAATCTGTCTCTTTCCTCTGCTTTGATTATTAAGGCATGTTTCTCTATTCCAACTCACTACTTCCTCTCTCATCTTCCATGACATTTCAAAGATTACCTAACAACTCCAGTGCCTCAGAAACTCTTGCCTGTGTTTTCTTGATCTTGAAAGAGGAGTTTTCTATATTTGAAAAATCTCAACTCCGTTAAGTATACAGTTGCCAGTTTTAAAGATTCAATACTTTTTTTTTTTAAAGCAAAGTATCCTAATGGCCATTTAATCTTTCATATGCTAAAATAACACTATCTCCCCCAAACCTTGGGCCTGTCTTTGCATTTTTTCTCTTAGTCACTCTTGAAATGTAAATTTAAACTAAATCTTACCAGCCCGGGCATCAGAGATTCCCAAATGAAATCGAGGAAACTTTAGCATTTGTAACTCAATTATTCCAGACACTGGTGTCCCCACCCTTTGTTTCCCAAGGCTGCTGCCTCCTGGAGGTGACTATTATGCAAATGCTGGCAGCAGATGAAATCAGGTAGAGTGTAGGTAAATGATAAAAATGCCTCATCTCAGCTTTGTTTGTTTTCTTATTTGCTTTTGGTTTGTGGTGTGTTTTAACACTCTTTGTATTTTTTAAAGATTAGGCTATAATTTTGATTACTAATTTATAGTAAGATCCCAAACCATAAATTTTTAGAGATGTATATAGCATCTTATTTGTCACTTACACTAAAATCTAGTAGACTTTGATTATCACATATCCTCTAAGGCCACCTATATTGCCCCACTCCTCATATTCACTTTGATAACTGAGATCTTATCCTCACCTGCCTATTTTCTTCCATTGTCTTCTCTCTGTTCTAGTTTTTATGTTTTTGGAGGGAATGCTGCTCCTATGTGCTCAGAATTCTATTTAAGTAAGTCCTCTTGTCACTTGGGCAAGTTTCTAGCCTTTGAAGTAGTGTATCTTTTTCAATATGTTAATCAAGGGATCAGGAAACTAACATCTTTTTTTCAATATCATTCAAGGAACTTTGAAGGGTAAGTGGACTTAATGATTGGCTGAAAAGAGGGAGGATAAGCAGAGTTGCACAAATAAGAATGACCATCATAGGTTTGGGGATGGAAATAAGTCTTCCAAAAATAAAGTAATAGAACATGTAATTACAAAGGGTGAAGGAAGTAGACCTGGGGAATGCAAATGCGTTAAATAATCTGATAGAACATTTGAATTCTCTACTTTAGTTCAGCAAACTTTAAAAAGTTCAGCAAAACTTTTAAAATGCGGCATGAGGACAATACATCTAGCACAATCCTAGTTGTATTTTTCATTTGTCTTGTTGAGGATAAACTTTTAGGTAAATTTGAATTTAGAAGAACTTCTAGATTTTGACTACCTACTTTCAACCATCATGGCTACTATTTAACCTAGGTAATATTTGCTTGTGAAATGCTCTCTGATGTTAATCTGATGAAAACATATGCAAATGCCAAGCATAACTTAAATATTAAGTTTATGGTTGAAAATAGTATTTTCTAAAGGCAAAAGTGATTTTCATTATCCAAGATTTTGGAGATTTGACTATAGTATATTACCTTACAGATAACTTTATTTTCTCTCTAGGAGTGAAAGTCAGCCTTATCATTTCAGTTTTTCTTTAATTTTTCTGTATGTCCTACATTATTCCTTTTCTACTTTTTGTATGTCACTGAGCGAGATATGTACCTATTTTTGTGGTGTGGCTGGAGCTAACAGAATAGCATGACATTCCCAAAAGTTCTTTTTAATCATCCTTGGATTTCACACTTTTTTCAGTGCTATCCCTGTATAATATTAGATTATTTTAATTATTTAGATTCATAAATGTCACTGAAAACTGCTAGAACAGAGGCTATCCCTTGCATTAAATATCATTCTATGCAGTATATCACATATTATTTTTGATATGCAGATAATGTTAACTTAAAGAAACTAAAAAAAAATATGTAATATTTTTCATGTTGAAAGATAACACTTTAAGTAGTTAACTTTTCTTATGTTGCATATTCCAATATCAATTTTATACTCCTCTTTTGAGCTCAGTGGTCCTTCGATATCTATAACCTTCTGTTCATGCCTTGGGTTTTAAGAAGAGCACCATAAGCATTAGTACTGCTGAATTGAAGTTTAGAGTTGCAAAAAAATTTGCAGATGTTCTAGTCAGAACATTGTCATCTTGCAAGGCTAAATGACCTCCCAAATCACAAAGTGTCTAAGCTCAGCGCCAATGTGAAGACTTGTTACACCTGGTTCTCAATTAGGGCAAAGATGACAATACAACCTTCTAATGATCACATACATATTTTAGAAGCAGGAAAGGCCATCAGACAAGAAGGGATATCATCTTAAGAATCTTTCATTATGGCAACAAATCTTCTTGACATGGAGAGTCAAATCATTTATATAGACCTGTCCACTTTGTATTTGATGTTTTAAAATGCTGAACTTGGACAAGAAAATTAAGAAGAAGAATTATCTTCTAGGCTACAAGTCTGCTTAAAGAACAAAGTTAGAAAAACTAAGCTGAAACTGCTAACATAAAGTGATTTCTTAAAGAAAAGGAGAAAAACATACCCTCAGCCTGAGAAAAACATAATCGTGAAGGCAATACAAAATGTCAGATTTCCCAGGCAGATTATTTAACTTATTTGGGCATTAGTTTCTCCATCTGTAAAATGGAAATAATAATATCTACTTCTTAGTGTTAATGCTAGGAATATATGAGGTGATACGGAATAAAGCACTTGGAATACACCTGGCATATAGTCAGAATTCAAATATCAGTTATTAGTGTTAATGTTTAACCTAGTGAAACTAAATTCTGCATACTCAGTTATAGATGAAGAGGGCAGTCACTACAAAGAGAAAGTGGAAGTAAAAAAGGAAAATAAAATTTTTCTAATGGTACAAGGATTCTTAAACAGGTATAAAATATGAGAAAAGAGGCAGTATGGACCTAAAGCCAAGTATCTGGATATCAGCAGATGGCTTCACTCAGTTCTTTTTGTAGGTGCAGCCATGATTAATTCTTCTACCACTCTAATCGATTCCATTTGTTGTCCAGACTCCCTGATAGATCATAAAGTATATGATTCCTCTGTAGTTATCTCATTGTAGATATGGAGCTGAAGTCAGTATTCCCGCTCAGCATTGCAAGACACTGAAGCAAAGATACACATGTGCTTTAACTATGAGGATGTCTTATATTACAAATTTTTGGTGTACGCAGTTGCCCAAGAACTTACCATTCTTGTTTGCTAAATAATTGAAGACTGAAGCCTTTTTCCTTTTAATGTATGTTATGACCTAGGCAAGCTTTGTAAATATCAGATGAAAGACACTAGCAACCTGTGGAGTATACTGAGGAACATGCAGTAAATTTTATCATCACCATAAAAACTCCACAGCCAACAATATCTAATATTTTTTGAACACTTATCATGGGTCTGGCATTATTTTGAGCTCTTTGCATGGATTACTATAAACAAAAATTTCAAGTGGTTAATCCTATTATTATCACCACTGAGGCATATTAGTGGGCTGCCTTAGACCCCAAATCTCTCATTTGCATTTTTTAAAAATGTCATTGTTTTTGTTCCTAAAGATTACATACCTTAAGAGGGGTAACTAGCTAGTTGCCATATTATAGAGCATAGTTCTATCTGATTTAAAAACTGCTAATGTCATAACAATTATAACAACTTAGAACTTATAAGCAATTAATAGTTTCATTTTTTGAATGTACTATATACATATATATATACACACACTTACATACCATGTGTGTATATTATAACATATGTATAATATGTGTCAAGCATGTTTTTCTATATTATTACAAGTATGAATTATAGAGAGCAACCTGGCAGAGTGTAACTTCAGAAACAGTTGACCAAATGAACAACCTGGATGGCTTCTATTCACAAGAGTGAATCCGCAATTATGTATTTGGACATTTGTCATGGTTGGAAGGGCTACCTATGCTGAGGTTGCCACAACGCCCCCTACCTTTGTTATTAGTTAATTAGTTATAGGCTAAAATCTAAACAGAGCGGTTTACATAAAATAGAATTTTATTTTTCTCTCATTTATGAGACTAGAGGTGAGTGAGTTCCTTCCATCTTGTTCTGTCCCCACTGCCAAGGTGATTATCCTCATCTGCATAGCTGCATGATAATTTTGAGAAAAAACAAAGGGCACTCAATTTCCCTTTAAGCAGGTGGGACTCACATACATATAACACTTCCCATCATATTCTATCTGCTGTGGGAGGGTTAGTCCCATGTTCAAACCTAGCTGCAACAGAAGATTGGAAATGTGGTCTCCAGCTGGATGGCCATAGCCATCTTTATTACTATTAGGAAGAGAAGATGAAGTCAGAAAAACAGTTAGCCATCTTTCAGCCAATTTCTATTTCTTCTTATATAATCTATGCCCATACAAGCATGGATACCATTCTTAAAAATGAGATGATTCCCACACATAGAAAGTTGTATTTTCTGACTTTCTTACTGAGATAGAGAATCAGAGTCAAGTCATGAGTTAAACACACAGACTTGCTAATATTGAGTGCATACTAAGTCTGTCAATGACAAGTCTTCCAAATGCATCCTAAATTTCTTATGGTCAAAGCAATAGTCTGACTTGTGTTCTATCTTCTGCAATGCGTGGCACCACTTAGGAACATAATAAATGCCTGTCGAATTGAATGTTCTGGATTAATTGGGGGGTTTGTTGTCCTATATCATACTATAAGTTGTTCATCTCTTTCCCCTACCACTTCTTATTTTCAGTTTGATCACTCATGGTTTTGGGACTCCAGCAATATGTGCAGCCCTAAGCACTTTCCAAACGGTCCTCAGTGAGATGCTAAACTACTTGGAAAAACACACTACCCACAAAAATGGCGGAGCGGCAGATTCTGGCCAAGGACATGCCAATTCGGAGAAAGCCCCCCTGCGGAAAACTTCAGAGGCTGCCGTGAAAGAGGGCAAAACAGAAAAGACAGACTAGCTACATCAAACAGAATCTATTTCCAGAGAGTCTTGCTGCTGATATTTTTTCTAATATATATATCATTGAGGGTTATTAATCTTCAGTGGACCAAATCTCTACCCTTCCCTGACCCTCCATAAAAAAAAAAAAAAAACAAAAATGGAAATGAAAAATGAAACAAAAAAGGACAAAACCACAAAAAAAGAGAAAAAAAAAACAGCAGTGTAACCGTGTGATGAAATTGTCACTTTTTAATTTTATGTTATGATAAACTCCTTTTGTGCACGTAATTTATTGTTCTGAATTATATACATCACAGTTTTTAAGCACTTCTGGACTTTGGAGAGGTAGCACATGCTTTTTCACATCTGACTGATGCACTTTCTTATCCAGTTATGTAGTTAGGGATCAGAAAGCATTACCCAACTGAAATCCATCACCAGTGCTTACAATTCCAGTCTTTCTTGACTTAATTCCCTGTAACAAAAGAGTGCCTCTTTCCAGTAAATAGACTAATCTGGCAATTGATCCATCAATAAATGCTTGGGGAACTGAAAAGGGTAGTCACGAATCTTTGTCCTGTGAACTGACAAAAATTCTAAAATGTTTGTCACCCCTGGCTCATTTAACTACCAGTCCCTTGGTGGTATTGAAAAATTACAGAAAACTCTGTCCCCTCTATGTATGACTATTCCCATCCCACCCTAAGTACTTTTTAATTTTTCCCTGATAGATAAGAAGAGACTCAGCATAATATTGAAGAGATAAGAGATGAACTCTTCTATCCATTCTCCTCACGTGCCCAACCTAACACTTCAAGGAAACAGACTACATGTAGTGTATCAAGGCTGGATGGGTATAGGAAAAGGTAGCTTTGCCGCTCTTGGGCTCCAGAAGGAAAGCAGTAGTTTTGTGTTGCCTGGAAAAGAGTGGAAATATGAGCAGTGATCTTTCCAGGAAGCCCTGCCCTCAGAGACAGGAGAAGAGCCCAGGGGACTAGTGGAGGCCCCTTGAAGCACTGGTGGCCAATGATTGTATGATTGAAATGAGAGCCCTTCTTTTTCTACCTTTGTGCTTCTTCTACCTGCCTAATACCTGTGTTTTAAACCTTTAGAAGCACAGAAACATTCAGGTCTGTGTTCAATAAAGAAAACAAAAACAGAATGATCAGAGAAGACTTTTGCTTTTATGATGCTTCCTTTTTTTCATAGCTTGTTCTTGTAGCTTTGTTGTCCTTTAATTAAGATACCAAAAACAAGACGTACCTGGCTGCAAAGGCCAGGGGCTAACCGAATGAAAATTTTGTTCATTTCAACCTGAAACTGTCAAGAAATCTGATTGGTACCTCATTGTTCTAACCTTTCCACCATTAGCAATTTTCAAACTTCTAAGCAAATAAAGACATAAGCAATCATCTATTAAAAAATTAATAATGTGTAGACTCCCAACACTAAGTTTAACATAAAAATATTGTTAACATATTTCAATTGCTTTCAAAAAGTCCCTGCCATATTATAATCCCATGGGGAATATTAGTATTATTTTTAATTGAGATGAAATTGCTCAAGATTTTTCATGTAGAGATCACAATATTTTTACTTAACAATAATTCTTAAAATTATTTGACCTTTATCTTCAGTCTTGTACAGAAAAGAGGAATCATAACAAATAAGAAACTAAATTTTCTAGAATAAATTCAATTAACATTACTAAGTAATTCTATAATAAAGGGATTTTGTAACTACATAGAAGAGCCTAAAATCAATAAATGAATTGTGACTTTATGTGTTTACATAGACCCATTTAAAAAATTTTAGCATTATCCAAGGCTTTAACTTTTTTAATAAAATAAAGCTGAGATTCTGCTGCAGTTCTAGATTTCATCATAAAATAAAGTATTCCATTTGACATTAAATTTTTCATATTGTAAAATATACATGTGGAAAATGATGACTATTTTAGCTTCATAAGTGGTAGGAAAGCTAAATACAGACAATTTGGGCCACTATTTCCTTTAATGAAATTTTCACATTAACTTTCTTTCATTCCTTTTATTATTAACAATACATATGTACTTAATATGGCATTTTGATATGCATATCTGCTAGATACTTAATGTAGTTATACACCATGTCAAATGTTCACCAATAATCAGGTGAAAAATTAGATCTGGCTTATAACCAGCTTACTTCTTCAGCCATAGCTGTGACTACTTGAGGTTCTTACCACCTCAATGGGGTGTTATTATTTATTAGCCTAAGAAACGAAAGTATAACTATAATTACAGTGCATTTAATTTACCAGGATTTTGGGTGTCTTAAGAGCCTTAAATGGACAGCACCCATCATTTAACTTAACCAGGCATTAGGACATAAATGAATTGATGGACTGGTCATGTTTAGAGTCATTTATTATCATATGCTAATAGACATTGTTAATATACCAGCTTTTGCCTTGTATATAATAGGTACTCAACACTTTTTAAATAAATGAGTAAATGAATGTGTGTGTGTTCTTTGTCCAAAATGGGCCAAAGGACCTTTTACCTTTTATTTTTTTTAATACTCAGTCTTTAAACCTGGCTTGTTTCACCCATGGTAAATCATAGCTAATTCTTTTTATTCGATAAGGAAATATTTCCATTATGTCACATTAGTTGCAAGGAGATATAGTTAATATAGAACAATAAAGAAAATTAGATAGATATCAGAATTTCAACAACTGAGAAGTTATAATCATTATTAGTATCATAGTTTATAGCAAAGGAAGGTAGCTCACAAAAATCTACATGATTTTCAGTGTTATAATAAGGAATAAAGAAATTTCATCTGAAAAAGCTTTTCAGATGAACTATTACTTGCCCAGAAAAATTATCCAAATCTCTCATACTTACCCAAAGTTAATAGTGACAATTAATGTAAAATTTTTATATTTAAACTTGTGAAAGATTAGGTAAATTCCTACAAAAAGAAATGTTTGTTTTAAGGCTGTTTCAATAAATAATTTAAATGCCACATCCTTGGCTATTTCATTAGAATTACCATTTGACTTAAGTTTGGTGGTTCTAGAAAAATAAATGAAAAATCTGAATTACTCTATTTTTCCCCTCTTTGGAAAGATTAGATCACTGGGAATGTGCCTCATCTGTTCTTCCATTTTTTTTTCATATGCTTTAAAATTAGCAATAATTCTTTCCAGCTTTGCAATTTCTTTTTCTTGTCCCTTTTTTGAGGGTATACTCTAGTGTCCAGGACATAACATGACCCTTTAGCAGCTATGAGCATCCTGACCCTAGTGTGACAGTGATAAGAATTTGACTTGTCATCTTGTGCTTTTCAGGTACATATGTCGATAAATTATTCAAGTTAATAATATGTAAAACAATATAATTTTATTTCCTGGTATTTTCTTCCTTTTATGCCTTTTTTGGAGGCATTTTAGGCCAGTGCAATTTTTTAAATGTATAAGAATCCTCCGCACAATGAGAATGCCATCTCCATACAAAAGCCAAGTCAACATATGAGAGGTGGCATGGACTAGTGGCTAAGAACATAGACTCTGAAACAAAATTACCTGAGTTCAAATCATGGCTCTTTCACTTCTTACTATGTGACCTTAGGCAAGTTACTGAACCTCTCTGTTGCTCCATTTCTCCTTCTGTAAAATAAGGAAAATAATAAATATCTACTCAGAATTACCGGCAGAATCAAAGAGTTAATGTATCTAAATAGCTAAGAGCAGAACAGGGGTGTGGTTAGTGCATTGTGTTAGCTACTGTCTTAATACTTGGACAAACCATTTTTATCTAGATATCAGTTTCTCATCAGTTTATTGAATCCTTTCTATATGCCAGGCTCTTTCCTAGAGACTGAATATACAGAGTAAAATAGAACATTTTTTTGCAAGTTTCTCACAGTCTCTATAAAGATTCAGCCATTAGCACATGGTGAGTGCCTTGATGAAAGTGTGCACAAGTTGCCCCAACATGAATGAGACCAGAGTCTCGGGAATTGCGGGGAGGGCATGAAGGGAAGAAGGGAGACTGGAAGAAGGGAGAGTGGAAAATCAAGGAAGGGGGTTGTGATCAGGAAAAAGGAAGGTGAAGATTAGGGGGAAAATGGACTTTTGGTCTGGGTGGGTTAAAAACATTTGGGGCAGGATGCTATTTTGAAAAATAACAGATGTACCTTGTAGTTCTGGTTAAACCTACTTTCCTCCCTCATTTGGGGGCAGCTAACAATTTGTCTGTAATGCCTCAGGACACAAATGTGAGCCAATGGAATGCAGGTAACAAAAGAGTTGAACTATTGTAAAAAATTTCTAGTTTCAAAATCCTAGGCCCTGAGGAGGACTTGCGGTTTAAAAGCTCATCTGTCAGGACCTTTTTCCTTCCTCCCCACAGATACACACAGACACACACAGATACACAGACATAGACACACGGACATACATGAACACACACATTAGAGACTAGAAAATCGTCCCCAGACTGGAGAAAGAAGGAGAAAATAAAAGACTAAATAAAGAAAGCTTAGCTATCATTGCATCTCTCTGAGAAGGGACTGTGTCCTAGGGGGTAAAGTTGGGGACAGTGAGAACTATGTCCTCATCCCTAAGAGCACTCAGCATAGTACAGAAGCAGAGCGGTCTTTGTGGTGTGTGTCTAGGTCGATGGTTTTCAGACAGCGTCCCAGGGTTTCTCCCTCGGAGTTTCTCTCAACATGGCACAATGAGACCAGAATGATGTAGGTGCAAGAAGAAAACAAAGAAGCAGCAATTCCTGCAACCCACAGGGATGCAGCGGCAAACTCAGGACAAACAGAGGCAGCTGACAGGCATGCAAGGTACTCTCAGTTTAGACACAAATTCACACAGGGGAATCCTGAGACATGTGACAGTCAAAGACCAGTGAGAATTCAGGAATATCAGTTACAGTCCAGTCAGGAGACCAGAAATCCCTCTCGGGATTTTAAAAAGAAAGGAATTAACCAAGAGAAGAGGTTAAATCCATGTTAGAAGGCTGAAAGAACAAAAATGAGACCCTGAATTACCTAAGTATTAGTAACTTGAAAAAGTAGCAGCCACCTCTATAGACGGGAGAACAAAAGGAAGGAGGTGGGGTTAGCTGTATCTGGGAGCTTGGTGGGAGATACCCTCCTCTCCATAGTTCTTGCTCTTATCTCTGAGACTAGTGCCTGTGGTACCTCTGAGCAAGCAGAGCCTGGCTAATGCTGAGAATGCAAAAGAAGCTAAAGGCCGGAGTCATACTTTTCTCTTCTGCTGGAGGAATGCTGACAGAAACTGGAAATATGTGGAGTATTGTTTCTCCTACTTCTTCCTTCAAATTCCCACCAGTGTCTTCCATTGTCAGAACCTAATTAGAAGCCAGCTGGCAAAGGGTTATGAAAAAGATAGTTTCAGACTTCCAACCCGAGCATCATACATTACAGAAGGATGGGCATCTCTGCAAATGCCAGCATCAGTAGATGAAGATACAGGACAATTTTCCACACATGACTTGGTGCTACATAAGCCCTCCCCACCCAAACTCTGCACATAGATGCAACTCTGACACTGTAGCATAGCCACAGACAATATGTAAACAAACGGACATGACCGTTCCAATAAATCTTTATTTACAAAAATAGGCATTGGGCTCATTGGTCCTGAGGGCTGTAGTTTGCTAACCCCCGACCTAGATTAAATTTCTCAGTATTTCTTGCCGTCTATAGCTATGTGATTAAGTTCTCTCCAGTGAGGAAGCGAAAGTAATGTTTGCCACTTCCAGATTTTACCAGTGAAAACCAGCCATGCACTTGCCTCTATTTCATGTTCTCTTTTAAAAGATGCATGAGATGATGATGAGGCCCGAGGGCAAGGATTCTCAACCTTGGCACAACTGACATTTGGGGCAAGATAATTCCTTGTTGTGAGGGGCTGTTCTGTGTATTGTGAGATGTGTAGCAGATCCTTAATTTCCATGTATTGGACGCCAGTAGCATCTTTCCTAATTGTGGCAAACAAAATTGCCTCCAGACATTGCTAAATGTCTCCTGGGGAACAAAAATCACTCCGACTTAAGAACCACTATCTCAGGGATGCCAGAAACACAAGATAGAAAGTACTTGGATCCCTAAATGACCACATGGAAGAGAAGTGCACATAACTCTGACCTAAAATTGTATTATGTTAAACTGCTAGAATTGTGAGGGTATGTGAGGTTCTACTTGTTAGCTTAGTCTAATCCAGCGCAGATGAATTACTAGTCCATATCTTCATTCCAGACTATCTTCCTGCACTCCAGATCCATGTAATCAACTTTCTATGGGTATCTCCTTATGAGAAAAGCATCTTCAAACTCAGCGTATATCAAAATATAGATTCCCAATCAATCTCCTTCTTCAACCGACTCTTCCTCTTCCTGTTTTCTATTTCTGTTAATGATGCCCTCATACAGTTGCCCAAGACAGAAACCTATGATTCATCTTAAATGTCTCATTCTCTCTAATTTTTCCTATAGTTAATCACTAGGTCCTGACAAATTAATATTATAATATTACAATTAATTAAGTAGTCAGGTCAGGGCCTAGTAATTGCATGAGGTAGCATTCCTTTAGTTCAGGGCATCATCAACTTATGATTGCATTATTACAGTAGCCTCCTAACTAGTTTGCCTGCCTCCAGTCCTGCTCTCCTTTATTCCATTCTTCACACGGTAGAGAATTATTCTAAAAAGTAAATCTGATTTCCACATCCCAAATAAAACTCTTTAGGGCTTGCTGTTGCCCTTAAAATAAAGTCAAACTTTTCTATAGGATTTACAGTATTCTTCTGAAGTGGCCTTTTCTCAACTCCCGAGCCTTCTCTAGCTTTATTTTGTAAAACTGCTTCCTCCATCACATTCCCTCCTCCTCCACCATATAAGCATTCCATGGTCCTGTCACATTAAGCTATTTGAATTCTTGAAACTCTCTGCAATCTAAGACTTTGCCTATATAGTCCTCTTAGCTTGAAACATTATGGTCTACCTAATCTCCTACACCAAGCCAGCCCTTATTCATCTTTCAGGTATCAACTTTAAAGTCACAAATTCAATGCAACTCTGTGAGTTTTCTATTGCTGTATATCATTACCTCAAATGTAATGGCTTAAATCGGCATCTATTTATTAGTACATGTAAGTCCAGCCAGGCTCAACTGGGTCTCTGCTTAGCTTTTCATAAGGCTGAACTCAAAATGAAAACCAGGCTGGGCTCTTACCTAGAACCTCTAGGGAAGAATCCACTTCCAAGCTTATCCAGGTAGTTGGCAAAGTTTATTTCCTTGTGGTTGTCAAACTAAAGTCCTTGTTTCCTTGCTGGCTATTGGCCAAGGGTCAGTCACAGCTCCCAGAATCCGCTCTCAGATGTTTATCTCATGATCCTCTCCATGTTCAAAGCCAGTGACAGTTCTTCAAATCAACAAGTTATCTCTCTGACTTTCTCTTCTGCTACCAGGTAAAGAAAATGCTCTGCTTTTAAAGGGCTCACATGTTAGATTGTGTCCATCAGATGATCTCCCTTTTAATTAACTCAAAGTCAATAGATTAGTAGTAGTAATTACATCTGAAAATTTTCTTTATCAGCTAAGGTAACATAATTATGAATGTGATATCACATGATATTCAGAGCAGAGTCCCAGGGATTAGGGTTTGAAATCTTGGGAGTTTGTCTTTAGAATTCTACCTACCACAGAGGTCTTTTCTGATTCTCTAAACCAGGATGCTTTTCTCTCCTTTGTTCTCCCCTACCATCATTTATCCCAGTCATGTAACTTATTAAAGACTTTTTAAATAACCATTTGCTTAATTATCTTCCCTAATAGACCATTGATCCCCAGTTTCCACAAAAGTGAAATGAGAATAATCATGCCATTTACATCATTAAGCTGTTATAAGGATTAAAAGAACTTTTCCAGTTTAAACAATAATAACAGTGCCTGCTATATACTAAGGACAAAAATAATGTTAGTTTTTTGTATTATTGCAAATATTGGAATTGTTAGTATTAAATAACATTAAGTTTTGAAGAGGGACTCCATGTATCTTCCTATCATTGTATTCCCAGCAGCTACCTAGTGCCTACCTGGCATATTACTACCTGGTAGAAATGAATGATGGGCAAATGAATGAATATGAAATTCAAGGACCAAACCAAGGTCTATAAAGAATATGTGATAGTCTCTGGAAGAAATGGAGACAATCATAAATTACTGGAAGCCTTGGAAGTGTTTTCTGATTCACAATGCCAGAGTGAAAAGTGATAGGTGTAAAATATCTTATTCAGTAACACAGAAAATCATTATCACACTCAGTCTCCAATGCATAAATCCTATAAGTACATTGTTAAAACTAAGGTTTTAAATAAAAGAGTAATCGAAAATAAAACTGGCAACTTATTGTCTCATCTACAGCAAAGCATTCTTTGTACAAATTATTATATCTTCAAACAGCACTGAAATGAGTATAAATGCTTATTGTTCCTAATTATCCTAATTTTCTATGTGAAGTCTATTTACTAGCACAGTCAAAATGTTGTTGTGTTTTTCTGAGGGTAGTTGAGGGGGTATGGAAAAGCTGCATTTCCTCTCTGGCTTCATAAATGTTTTCTCTAATTAGTTAACTTCCATTTTATAGTGGGTAAGTTTTTGTTTTCTTAATGAATGACAGAATTCCACTGGAACTTATAGTCCCTTATCCTAGAGGTTATAAAGCTATAATAATAACTTTGAGATAAAAGACTTTTGTAATGGTTGTATTGAAAGGGTTTTGAAGAAGATTGTCTAAGACTGCCTTAGAACATGGAGGAAACAGCAGTACTATGTGCACAGCATACCACTTATAAGTTTTCTCCTATTGCCTGGCTAAACTTACCCTTTATGAAAGCATGTATTTAGTTGTTATATGAACATATAAGCCCTAGAACATGTAATAGTAACTTTGGAAATTCCAGATTTCTATGCACATTGGTCAAGCTAAAATTCTAACCATCAGCAACAAATCGCATTTAACCAATAGAGACTTTCTTGAACCCAGAAAATTTCACATAAAATCCTTTCACAGTTTTAGTCAAAATAGAGTTAAATTAAATTTATTCATTCTTTCACTTATTCATCACTTATTTAGAATTTAGTATATGCCAGTCACTATAACAGAAGATACTGAATAAGTTCAGCATTATAACTTTAAATCTTATTCAATCATTTGTTTTCATTAATCTTGTTTCTTTAAGATTCAGATTAATTTCAAGTTGTGGATCTGGGAGCTCATGCTCATTTCCAGTGACTAGAAATAGCAATTCTCATTATGTATTTTTTAGTAAATCCTTCATCATAGACTATAAATACTTTATTTTATTTTATGCATTTACTTATTTATGCTTCTAGATTGTTCAAAAATATGATTTAATACAGCTTTCAGGAACTTATACAAATAATAAAAAACTATAAATAGACATAGATGAGAAAGAAAAAGGTAAATTAATAGTAAATTACAAAATAGAACCAGAAACGAGACTAATAAAAAATAGAGTTGTAAATGTTTGCTGCATACAGATAGATAACGAGTTTAACTGACTTTTCTAATAATTATTACAAAATGGAAAATTCGATCATTTTATTCAATTCGCTATGTTTGCTTCTAAGACTAAGCCAAAACAATTGCTCAGCAGAAATACAATTATTTCTGACACTTAGATTAAGAAAAAATACACCTTTTCAAAAGAATCCTTGGAAAAAGAACTGTGAGCAACATTCTTTCAGTAGATTAGAGTTTCTCAACCTCTGCACCTGTGACATGTTGACTGGATGATTCTTTACTGTGAGGAGATGTCTTGTGCATCGTAGAGTATTTAGCAGCAATTCCTGGACTCTCTCCACCCCTATCCCCATTGGGAAAATTAAATATATCTCCAGACATTGCTAGACATCTGAAGGCTAAAATTTCACACCACCTCCCATGCCCTGTCTCTTAAGAACCACTGTAGTAGATCCATCAAGGAGAAACACTGTTGTTTAGACAAATGACATTATATAAAAACACAATTCAGTGAAAACAAAGTTCTTTGGTCAAAACAATAATAGTCCAGTTACTCAGCCCTCTACTGGCCTAACTTAATCCTGGGTTATATTTAGAGTGACTAAGGTATCTATCAGTCAGGACCTTAAGAAGACTGTTCCTCTCAGCTAACCTTCTGATAAGTATTGGATCTGATAGGTAGTGAATTCCAGATTGTCCTTTAGGTAAATATTGTTCCATGTTGCATTTCTTGATCACACTAAGGGCCCTTATTTTCCCACCTTCTGTTCCCACACCCTTTGGTAGTGCTCTCCCATACCAACTCTGGGCTTAGCCATGTGCCATGCAGCTTTCCTTAGCCAAGGGTAACGTCAAAAATGATGCAAGTGGAGGCTTGAAAAAGTACTACTTGCTTATCCTCCCTCTCTCTCTCTCTCTCTCTCTCTCTCTCTCTCTCTCTCTCTCTCTCTCTTTCTCCCTCTCTCTATTCCTGCCAAGAGGACAAATCCAGGCTAGCCTACTGAAGAAGATTTGTTTTGTGGAAAAGAAATGAGTTACCAGCCAACATGCCAGGGAATCATCTGTTCGTGCCAACTTGCTCATGCCAGATGCATGAGCAAGACAAAGCAAGCACAGTGGAGATAAACCCACATCAGAGGAATGTCCCAGGCAACCCTTAGACTTACAAGAAATAACAAATGGTTGCTGTTTATATCCACTAAGTTTTGGGTTTGTTACCCAGCAATATATAAATGATACAGATGCCAATTAAACATTGCTATACCAGAAACAGGTCGACATCCTTTCTGAAAAACTGAGGGGCCAGTGAAGGGCTTCTCACCTTTGCTCTGAGTGAGCTAACATCGTGCCTACTAGAAATGCTCCGTAGAGTCACCAAAAGCCTTGGACCAGTGATTAGCTTAATACAACAAATGTATTTGTAAGTTTTGGAGAACAATTTTTCATGATAAAATGTTTATTTAAGCAAACAAAATTTTCAGCCATGATTGAAAAGAACAACACTGTCTTTTCATTCACAGGACAAATGTATATTGATACACTCTTCTGACCTTAGCCTTGTTCTGGATATGTGGTGCTAAACAGAAGACACCATGGAGCCAGAAGGGGACAGCAGCACTGGAGGCCACATATAAGGCTGGTTTAAAGCAGCGACTGGATCGAGTGGGCTGGGTGCTGATCTTGGCGTGGCCATTTTCCAGTGAGGTCCCTTGCTTGTGCAAATATATGCTTTCGAGTTGGATAAAACCTTAGGCAAATTACTTTCCATGCTTTGGTTTTCTTAGCTATAAAATAAGGATGATTATGCTAATAGTACTACCTTCCAGGATTGTTATGAGGTTCACAAATGTTGTGAATTGCTTACCTAACACAGAGAGTCATTTGGGGAGCCTAACACAGAGAGTCATTTGGGGAGCCAGTTTTTGAAAGAGTCAGGAGTAGAGTCGGGCTGCTTCAGTTTGGATTTGGGCTCAACCACTTTCCTAACTGTGTGCCTTGGGAAAGTTCCATTTCTCCCTAAATCTTGTGTAAAGTAGAATATATAATATAGGGAGAATTAAAGGAGATAAACCTTTAATTTAGCATATGCCTGACTTACAGTAAATATTCATTAATCTATAATTTTATTTCAATTAATTATAACACAAGTTATAAATGCTATTATGAAGGCAAAAATGGCAGAGATTTCAAACAAGGAGAGGTTTGTCCTGGAAAAATAGAAGAAAGAATGACCTGAAGGAGTCATAGTTAATTAGTCCAAAGAGAAAAGGAAGCACATTCCTAGTGATGAGAACTTGGAGTATGTAGAAACTGTCAGAGGCCAGTAAGTGCAATACAGTGAGCTAGGAGCAGGTGAGCCCGGGGCAGGGTAGAGATGAGGCTCAGAAATGTTTCGGGTTTGTGTGACCCCACTAAAAATCCCTTATTTCATCATAAATGCATTAGGGAGCCAGAGAGGGTTTTTTATCCAGGAAGTGATGAAACCAATGCAGGTTTTCAGTCCTTGACACCTTTTAATATCTTCCCTTTAGACCTATTATCTCACTCCTTTTTTTTTTCTTCCTTCAGATTCCCTTCCAGTTGAAAAACAGGTGGTTGACTTGGGAATCTTAGAAATAAGTCTTTAAAAATCTTATTAGGAACCAGGTGTGTGCTGGTGGGACTAGGTAGACAAGGAGTGTTGGTAAGATACTGAGGAGAGGCTCTATACTTGCCCTGCCCCCAGCACCTATACTAACCCTTAGACAGAGGTGAGCAAGATAATCCTCCTCTTCAAAAACAAAGGTTGCTGAAGCTTTCAGTGAAAACGCCCAAGCAAAGATCATCACGGATCTGCTTCTTTCAGTACATGGGTTCTAATTTTCTAGAACGAGATTGTGGATAATGGATCTCACCACCAATTGATTTGTAGGCATTAGCTATGTCATGTTTCATCTTCAGTGTGGATTCCTTTAACAGTGAACTTAACATATATTCCAAGTATTTGTGGAAACAATAGTCAAGTGCTGTTTTGTTTTAAATTGAAATGTAATTGACACATGACATTATATTAGTTTCAGGTGTGCAACATAATGATTAGATGATTGTATATACTAAGAAATGATTAGCAAAATATGTCTAGTTAATATCCATCACCATACACAGTCAAGTGTTTTGAACGTGTCTGTGAATTTCCCATATCAACAAGGTTCACAATTTTTTTGAAGAGTGGTGAGAAAAACAATATGTTAACATGTGTTAAATAAAAACTAATCTGAGCTTAGTTAAAGATTAACTTCATTCAAAGGTATCATTGCAAGAAGGGAAGGGGGCCTAGTGCAATAGGAAGAATACCCCAACTGTAAGACCTTATGGGTCTCAGAATTTAAGCAGAAAAGGACTTTTCTTTAATATGAAGGGGTAAACATAGCTGAAAAAATCTGGCATGGGAGAATGCGTGAAGTGACAGGACAGTTAACCCAAGAATGTCTTTCCTTTTGGTCAGCCAATTCAGAGGGACTGTTACAGAAGGGTCCACACTGGCTCAGGATGAGAGTGAGTCAAAGTTCAGGGGCATGGGGGAAAGAGAGCAGCTTAACTACAGTTTGGTCATGTCAGCTATTTTGTTCAGATTAGTCAGTGTGTACAAACATTTCGACTAATCATTTATGAGACAAGGAATGGGAATTTGGAGGGTGTGTATCTGACATTGTCATAGGTCAGCAAAATCATATGGGGAAAGGTGTTTCTTTGCCGTAAGCCATTTCCCCAAAAATAAGAGTGGGAAGATTTCTTAACTGTTGCTGTTTTCCAAAACACAAGACTCAAGTATGCTTTCATGTTGTAACATTAGTGAGGTTATTAACAAAATTGATACACAAAATAAGCAGAAAAACTCAAAGACTGGCCTAAAGAACTCCAGCCCATGATGTGTTATTTTTAGAACTATGAACATTCTTGTGATATCAAAAAATATAAACATTGATAAGATCACTATTAAAATACCAACCCTATTGTCCTTTAGGGGAAAAAAAATTAAAAAGCTATTCCCATTGAAATTCTTGAAGTAAAAGTCATCTACATTTACTATGCAATTTTTTATCTAAAAAAGACAAAGGATTTTAGGAAAATTTAGTATTTAAAGTTGAATGTTGTTTTGGATTGATTGATGGTTTTAAACAAAATCAACCTATCAAATGTAATATTTTTCTAAAAAACCCTAGGCCTACCTAATTCAGCCATTGGTCCTATCTCTTCTAGTATCTTGAAAATACTTTTATCCATGCAACCCCCAAAATTGGATGTTTTTGTATGTTTGACAAGTGTAGCATTTCTTGGTTTTAAAATTAATAATAATTATTGCATAAAGAACTAAATATAAGTTCTATGAAAATAGTTCAATATTAAATTTTAAATTAGGCACACTTCTAGAGTTCAAAGTAGTAAGTAATAATTAAAATGCTATTTATACGATTGAAAATTCCTTGAAGGCACTGACAAGTAGCCATCAAAAAGGATCTCTAATTTGAGCCAGAAAATTCTCTGTGACAATTTAAGAGCTTCCACCTTGATAGTTTAAGAAATTAATTTTTGAGGAGAAATTTATTTCTGACTATATTTTATCATACCTAATTCTTATCTTTTTACTTAGGCACATAAACTCAATATAAACTTGAAGTGTGCTAAAAGGTATAATAAACTTCAAGCAGTCATAAAAGGGAGTATATAAAATCCTTAAACCTCCCAACTACTGTGAAAACAAGTCTATAGATAGGACCAAACTTACTGAGGCCAGCTATTCACAAAAGCTCACCTGTGCAGACCAAATAAGGATATATCCAGATGGACTATTTCTGATAAAAGAAGCAGATGAGCTTTCAGTCTTATTTTGGCCATGTAATAATTTTGTGGCCCATGTTTTAAGTTGATCAAAGTAAAGACAAATTTGCTGGAAGACAATTCTCCATGTCTCTTGTGTTTCTATACATCTTTTGCAATGACGACTTTGGCCTGAATGATCTCTTCAAGGATTTTTACAATGTGAACAGTTGGGGGAGGGTATCTCCCTCTGGAGCAAGGGATAGTCGTGCTTTTGTTTAGGTTTCCTCTCTTAAAATACAACCCACTGCATGTATAGGTATCATCTGACTCTTGTCACACTGTCCCTTATGAACTGGAGACTGGTACAAATGCTTAACACTCTGGATACTGTTGTTACCATGAGTAATAAAATCTTTTGTCTCTGACCTAGGAGCCTCATGTTTTCTGTCAGCTTCAGTGGAACTATAGCAGGCTAACTTGTTACTTTGTAAGTAAGGTAAGATCTCACACTCTTCACAGTTCTTGGCAAAACTATTTCCTAAGGAATTCTCTTCTAATTTATGCCTTCAAATGAACCTGCATGTGTGGGGAAATTTAATCTGTTTTGTTCACTGATGTATCCCCATCACCCAAAACAGTACCTGATGTGAAGTATTCGCTTATCTATCGATGGGTAAATGAATGAAATTGACAGCATTTTTTGGTCCGCCATCACCACTGTTATTTAATATAACATTGGAGGTCCTAGCAAGTGCAATCAGGCAAGAGAAAAATATAAAAGGCATCCAAATAGGAAACAAAGAAGTCAAACTGTCACTATTTGCGAATGAAATGATTCTCTATATAGAAAACTCTAGAGACTCCACAAGAACACTACTAGAAACAATAAGCAAATATAGTAAAGTTTCTGGGTACAAAATCAACATTCAAAAATCCATAGGGTTCCTATTTTCTAATAATGAATTGTCAGAAAAAGAAGTAGAAAAAATAATTCATTTTTCAATTGCAACAAAAAGAATAAAATATCTAGAAATAAATTTAACGAAACATGTGAAGGACCTACACAATGAAAACTATAAGATCCTATCAAAAAAAAATTGAAGAAGATGTAAAGAAATGGAAAGATAGTCCGTGTTCTTAGATTGGAAGAATCAACATAGTTAAAATGACCATATTACTTAAAGCATTATACAGAGTTAATGCAATCCCCATCAAAATCCCATTGGCATTTTTTAAAGAAATAGGACAAAAAAATCATGAGATTTGTATGAAAACACAAAAGACCCCAAATTGCCAAAGCCATCCTGAGAAAGAAGAACGAGGCTGGAGGCATCACTTTGCCTGACTCCAAATTATACTACAAAGTGACAGTAATCAAAATGGCATGGTGTTGGTGGAAAAACAGATATACAAACCAGTAGAACAGGATTGAGAGTCCAGAAGTAAACTCATATTTATATGGGTAAATAATTTTCAACAAAAAAGCCAAAAACTTACAGTGCAGAAAGGAAAGCCTCTTCAATAAATGGTGCTGGGAAAACTGGAAAGCCACCCACAAAAGAATGAAACTAGACTGTTGTCTATCACCACACACCAAAATTAACTCAAAATGGATTAAAGACCTGAATATAAGACCTGAAACAATAAAATGCATAGAAGAAAACATAGGAACTAAACTCAAGGACTTTGCACTTAAAGAGGATTTTACGAATTTGATCTCAAAAGCAAGAGAAGTAAAAACAAAAAATAATGAATGGGACTACATCAAACTAAAAAGCTTCTGCTCAGCAAAAGAAATTATCAACAAGGTAAAGAAACAACCATCCAAATGGGAAAATATGTTTGCAAGCAACGCCACCGATAAGGGCCTAATATCCAAAATATACAAAGAACTCATACATCTCAATAACAACAAAAAATCAATGATCCAATCAAAAAATGGGCAGAGGACCTGAACAGACACTTCTCCCTAGAGGACATACAAATGGCCAACAAATGTTTAAAAAGATGCTCGACATCACTAGCTATTAGAGAAATGCAAATCAAAACCACAATGAGGTAACATCTCACACCTGTTAGAATAGCTATAATCAACAGGACAAATAATAACAAATGTTGCAAAGGATGCGGAGAAAAAGGAACCCTCATACACTGCTGGTGGGACTGCAAATTGGTACAGCCACTGTGGAAAACAGTATGGAGGTTCTTCAAAAAACTAGGAATTGATCTACCTTATGATCCAGCAATCCCTCTACTGGGATTTACTCCAAAGACTTGAAAACCCATATCCAAAAAGATATTTGCACACCAATGTTCATAGCAGCATTATTCACAATGGCTAGGACATAGAAGCAACCGAAATGTCCTACAATAGATGATTGGATAAAGAAGCTATGGTACATGCATACAATGGACTATTACTCAGCCATAAGAAGACATGAAATACTGACATTTGTGACAACGTGGATGGACCTCAAGGTAATTATGCTAAGCGAAATAAGCCAGACAGAAAAAGTTGAAAATCACATTATATCACTTATATGTGGGATATAAACCTAAAAGCAACAAATGAGCAGGACAAACAAACAGAGACTTATGGACATGGACTATAGGCTAGTGGTTACTAGTGGGGTAGGGGAGGAGGGCGGAGGTAAATGAGGTAAAGGGGGTCAAATATAGGGTTTAGGGGGAGGGTGAAGTGGATAAAGGGGATCAAATATATGGTAGCTGAAGGAAATTAGACTTTAGGTGGTAAACACACAAAAGAATATACAGATGTCAAATGGTAATGTACACTTGAAAATTATATAATTGTATTAACCAATGTTACCCCAGTAAACTTAATTTAAAAAATAAAATAAAATAAATAAATAAAAAGAAAATCATATGGTATCACTTATATGTGGGATGTAAACCTAAAAGCAACAAATGAACAGGACAAACGTGGACATGGACTATAGACCAGTGGTTACCAGAGGGTTGGGAGTGGGGTTGGGGGGAGGTAGACAGGGTAAAGTGGATCAAATATGTGGTGACAGAAAGAAATCTAACTATGGGAGGTGAACACACAGTGTAAATATATATATGCCTTATCGTTAAAGTGTACAGCTGAAACTTATTGGATTTCGTTAACCATTTTCACCATAAAAACAAACAAACAAACAGATACCAAAGTTACAGAAAAAAAATTAATAAAATAAAACTTTTATTTTATTATGGACAAGACATTTTTAATACATTTTTCCCTGTCAGCCTCTTTCTAGCCCCACCACCCACTACATTCTCTCAGAGCTCCTGAGAAGATTCTGAACATCTTCAATAACTTGAAAGGGCAAGGCATGCCATCAAGATCTGGAACAAACTGGAAAACTCTCCACCCACCAACTCTTCCTTTACCTCTGCACCTATGAATCCTTTGGGTCTTAGTTTATATATCACATCTTTTGGTAAGCATTCTGTGGTGTCCCTCACAGTTACCAAATCTACCATCTAAATCAAGTTTGGATCAATTAGATAACACTCTTCTCTCATTCACCCCATATTACTCTGTTTACTTTTTCCATAGCACCTATTACTATCTGAAATTATCTTCTTCATTTGTTTAATGATTTATTTTCTGTCTCCATGGGACTGAGGTACCTAACACAGAATAGCTCATCAATAAATATTAGCCAAATAAATAAATAAAAGTTAAATGGAAGGACATTATAATTCTTTATTACATAATTCCTTTCATTTATGAGCTGTATTGGACTGCAACATCCACAAGAGAGACAGGAACTCATCTACTTTATTTCTACAGTGCTGGGGACAGCAGGAAACGTTGTTGAGGATTGTTACATCAGACCACTCAAACAAACACTCAGGTAAGAGGAACGACTTAGAGAATTTGGAGTTAGAATGAATCCACAGGTGTAATACAATCCAGCCTCTTAGCCCTAAAGTAATAATTAATACAATATATGCGATGGTATAAACTTTAAATCTTATCCAGGACAGCTATTTTAAAATGATGAGTAAGTGACTTTGCTCAGTAAACTCTTCCTATCTCTTTTATTGTGGCTCATTCTTCCTTCCTACACACTGTTCCCCCAAATTCAAGTTTCACCTTCATCATGACTAAGAAGCAGCTGAATATCTCCAACACCAGGATACTTCAAGGAGTTGTGATCTGGGAGAACATTTAGATTTTTCTCACTCCTTTTACCTTCTATCTTCTTAATTGAAAATTGGCACAGACAGTGATAACCGCAGTGGAAGGAGGGACAATGGCAGTGTGGATGTTTGTGGATGATAGAGATGTGTACATGTGAGTGACTGGGTATGAAAATATGATTAAACAGGTAATAAGATTAAAGGGCGAGGGCTGAGGAAACTTTCTGCATATCCTAACACGTTTATAGGCACGGCATGAGTAAACAGTTTGGGGAAAAAATTATCGATAGCACTGAGGCTCTGGAAAAGGATCTCTGCTCTAAAGTTATTTTAAATGTTTAAAGTTATTTTTAAATGTTTCTTGAATAACTAATGAATAAACTAATAATGATAGAGCACAGATTTATCTGACTATTAAACATTTTAGTAAATATAAGTCTCAGGTTTGCCTTTCTAAATAAACAAGTAACCGTAGGGGTAGATTTATATGCCCTTTAACCCATTTCACAATGAAATACAATATGGACAAAACATTCTTTAAATACAGAAGATAATTACTGAAGATACTTGAAAAGTACAGGATTATGTGGCGATGAATACTTTTGAGTCACACACCAATTCCCAATTCGCTGAAGAAGAAAAAAGTTACGATGAGAAATCATTTTTATTCTGCTTTATAACAAGAATCTATTTAACCCCCACTCTTTCTCTAAAAATTGTTTTTAACCAAAATATGTCACATTACTCTTTCTTCAAACATATCTGAACAAAGTACTTCCTTTCAAAATATCAGTTGTAGCTCCCAAGGCCTTGGTAAGCTAGAGAGCATATTCTACTGCCCTCTGCTGGAAGATGGAGAGAGTTATCACCCATCAATTATTGCTAGAGCAAGCAGAGGAAATGGCTGATCTCTCCATAATTCATTCAACAACCAGTTATTTATTACCTGCCAGCCAATGTGCCATCTAATATAGATGATATATAGATATATGATAATGATGATAGACATAGATGATAGATATAGGTAGATGATAGATAGATAGATAGATAGATAATAGAATATTATTCAGAGACAAGACTGCGGTTATATTAGATTACTTACAAAACTAAGTTAAAATTCTACAAACCTGCAAAATAAAATTAGTATGATCCATTAAAAATCATAAGCATTTGACGGGTAGGAGCATGAAAGAAGCTGATTCTAATCACTGTGCAGATAATTGATGAACTAAAGCTGCTTAGTAGAGGAAAAAGATCTTGGTTAAAACAGGAAAATTGGTGTCAAATTAAAAAAACAAACAAACAAAGAATAAGTGGATGGGTAAAGATGATCCTATCACAACGGTATAATTCTTTATTATATTTCTCTATTCACTTATGAGCCCTACTGGACTATAAAGTTCATGAGAGCACTTAACCGCAATCAGTAAATAATTTCATTGCTCTGTACCGAATTCATCAACCTCTAAAGTAAAAGTTTTTATTCCAACATTACAAGCTTATGAAGCATGACAAATAAACAATGTGTGTTTCTGTGTGGATTTCTTAAAATATGGATGTTATATTTATTCTCATAATTTTATTTGAATCATAGATTTCATTCAAAGTTTCCCAAAGTTTTGTGTAAAATATAATGGCTTAACATTTTAATCGACCCTAACTTGGGTACATGTTATAACCTCCCTTGGCAGCTACTGTTGACGTTCACTTTTATGTCTGAATGATGCATCTTGACTCACTGGGGTTGTGTTTGGGCTTGAACACTGGCTCAGCAGTGTTATTTCAATCATTGGGCAAGGAACTAGCATAAATTTGAGATTCAAACAAACTAGGTACACACGTACACACTCCTCATACACCACCCCCTACATAGTTTCATAGGACCACCTGAATCTGAATTTTCCGAAGTCTGTTAAAAGGACAATTCCTAAGCCTTACTCGTAATTTATTGAATCAATATTTTAGGATTGTAACCTGAAAATATGTATTAACTCTGCACTTTCCCATTAAAGCACCTTAAAGTTTGAGCAGAGAACTAAGATCAGACATAAGGACAGCACAGTACACTTCTGAAGCCTGCACTCCCAGGACTGAGGTGTCTGGATTCTCTGACTTTCTTCTCTACTCCTACCACCCTTCTACCCCTTCCTACCATAGTGACTCTCTGTCTCTCTCTGTCTCTGTCTCTCTGTCTCTATCTCTCTGTCTCTGTTTGTCTGTCTGTCTCTCTCTCCTTATTGCCTTTGCCCTTCTTAATAAAAATGGAATCTGTGTAGGCTAGAAGATGCCTATGAATTTCAGAGCAGTATTTATGGTTACGTCTAAGGATGTGCTAAGGATCGTTGGTTTTAATCACATTTTTAAATCTGTTGCAACATATTAGATTCAAAATCATAATTCCTTTCTGAGACTGACAAAATCTCCATGGAAATCAGTAGGCAGTTTGGGGTGAGTTAATCACACAGAATAAGGTCATCTCAGGACTCCGTAGGGTGAGTGGGTTTCAAGGACCCCTCTCTGGCCAGTCTACTGAGAAAATAGATCAGAGGTGAAAAAAGAAGCATGGAAAAGTACACCTATCTTCCTCAAGCAGCTCGAGCACAGTGAGTCCAGGCTAAAGGAAAGATAGGGGCAAGGATATGGAAAGGATAATTGAAGGTTGGTGGATAACGGTGAGAATGTGACCAGCTGTGAGAAAATGAAGTTCCCATGGATTATCAGAAAGAGAGAAAAACATCCTTCTCTTATCATGTGCTAGGACTTCCCCAGCTCTTCTTGTCCATAAATGACTTGTTTGGTTAGATGCAACTCTAAGATGGTTTCCCCTTCCCCTACCTAACTGACATTTTTACACAACCAAAATGGCTATGAAGATAAAGTATTTCTACCTCCAGCACTCACACCTTAACTAATGGCATGATCCCATCATTTACCTATATCTGGACCAGCCCACTCTATTTGAACTTCTTAGTTATTATAAGAATCTACATGTCCCAAGTGTATAGAACAGGTGAAAATCAATTTATTCTCATGAGTCATTTTTAAGATGCAATGTGAGACCTGGAGACCACAGTAGAAAGATCTTAGAGCTCCCGATTCATCGAGCATATTAGGCAATGCAAGTGTCCTTCCTGCAGTCTCAGTGGTTTTAGGGGAGACATCTTTTGTTTCCTTGCAGAACGTCTTCAGCCCTGATTACCCCATTAACCATTCCATAATGTCTCCTCCTGTATAGAATGTTTACACTCCTTGGTCGGCTCAGCCATTGAGGTGGTTCTGCCAAAGGATCAAAATGCTGTTCTTCAGATCTTTCCTCATTTCTCTGCTGCTTCAATCTGTGTAAGTAAATAACAAATGAAAAGGCATCATACTACTCCTTACTTGTGAGCCACAAAATTACATGGTTTGTTCATAAACCCTCTTGTGAAATAGGCTTTAACGATTATAAGTTGGAAAATTTGAGGGGATTTCCATTTAACTTCAGGTTAGTTTCCATGATACTGATTAGGACATTTCAGCTGCATGTGATCTCTCTCTCTCTCTCAATCTCTCTCTCTCTCTCTCTCTCTCTCTCTATATATATATGTGCACACACACACACACACACACACACATATACACACAAACGCACACATATACATATACACTAAATGACTACTCTTGTAAATTTTCCATCTAGGACCCCTACCAGGTATCAATTATGAAGAATTATCAATATAGGTGTAATGTTTGTAGAAGGTTAATAAGTAAAAGAATCTAGTCCCTATTCTCCCAGTATCAATCTGCCATACTTCAAGTAAACCAGTCATGTTGGTGTACAAATTTTCTAGTAATAAAGTCACCTTTGTAGAAAATTCTTTGCTTCTCAAAATAAATGATCAGTTTCCTTTTTTATCAATGATCTCTTAAGTATTTTAAAAAGGACTTTGTTTCACAAACACAAAAATTAGCAATTTTATGAACCTGTTTATTGAAGGCTCACTTTTTCAGCTAATTAAGAACATGAAAGAAATAGGTGCTTTATATATATTTATTTTAGGCACGTTTTTCTTTGTTGTAAATATACTTTTTATTTTTATTCACTTCCCATAATCAAATAGA
Source organism: Pteropus medius (assembly GCF_902729225.1). NCBI lineage: Eukaryota > Metazoa > Chordata > Mammalia > Chiroptera > Pteropodidae > Pteropus > Pteropus medius. The sequence goes on along the minus strand of NW_024354500.1, from coordinate 33,136,244 downwards.
CTAAACTTCTTCTGGAATCTTCTTGAAGATATAGAAAAATCAGCTATATATCTATGGACCTTTTTAATAAAAGGCCGAATTATTGTCCAGACTCAAAAGCCCCCTTTCAGTTAATCAATAATGTTTATTGAAGACCAACTATATTCCAGACACTCTTCTAGACACTAGAGGATATGTCAGAAAAAAAAAAATACACAAAAAACCCTAACATTCCTGCCTTCATGGAGCTTACATTCTAACTTGTGCTAAGTAATGGAAAAGAAAAAGCTAAGAAATAAGATTTGGGTTCTAATCCATATTTTCCAACTTATTCTCTATGAAACTTTTCACTTCTACTAGTCTCACAGCTTTCCTTCCTATCAAATGATTGTTTTTTGGCATACCTTTTAACTACCTCATTCAGGTTTTTTGAAATTTAATGGAACAGCATGGATACAGAAAGCCAGGTATACAAGAGAATATAAGAGGCCTATACAGGGTATGCTGAGGAATAAATCATGTTGTCTACTCTCAAGGAAGTGTTAATTTCCCCAAGGAGATGGCTATACTCTGCAAGATATAATGGTGATTAACTAGTAAACGTGTGCTGTTGACTCTAACTGCAATTGGAGAAATCAATAAGCATTCAGCTAACTGGGGGATGATTCCAGGAGAAGGTGGAACTTGGGCTAGTTTCTAAATAATATTAAAATCAGGCAGAAAATAAGAAAAGTCTAGAGATAGAAATTGGAATGGTGAAACTAATATACAATGATGAGAACTGCTGGATAGGACTGAGACAAATAATCACCCAAATAAGAGGAATGGAAAACATTTTGGAGGTCTTAAAGTGCAGACAGAGGGTTTGATGCTATAAAGAGTCAGTCGAATCCTCAAGAATGAAGGAGAGATGCTGACAGTGCTGTCTTAGAAGGGTCTGTGCTGGATGCTGATTTGACTGTAGATTTCTAGGAATAGTCATGTCATGACATTGTCAGCCTCTCTCAATGATTGGAAGTTTTCCCTTTCCACACCTAGTGAACTTTTGAAGTCTTGGAGGAAGGAGGAGAAACATACATACCCCCGTGTCCCAGAAGAAAGCTGTCGTCACTACATCTCTCATCCTCCACCTGTATCTATTTGGGAAGATCCAAATGGTAAAGCAAAACTTTTAACTCAATCTTCTTCTATCAAGCTAAAGAAGACTGCCTTAGTCTTCAGTCATATACTCATTCCATAAGGCATGCCAAATTTGAAAGGTTGGGGAAAATATAATTAATATAGGTTTGAGTCTTTAATATAGTAAGTGCCTGGGAGAAATTATCTTCTCGAGCATCTCAAAGTAATATGCAATCAGTTAGGAAAAGGTTTAACAGAAAATCCAAAGTATCAATGGATTAAGTGAGGTAAAAGTTTATTTCTCTCTTATAAAAAAGAAATCCAGAGTTAGGTAGCCCAGGGTTGATGCAGTGACTCCAGTTGTGAATAGCCCAGACTCTTTCTATCCCTCAACTCCACCACCCAAGCCCTGGCTTTCATCTTTAAGATTCCATTCATGTTCCAGGATGGCTGCCATCACACCCACAAAAGCAGGCAAGAGGAATGGGGAAGAGATTTTAGAAAAGTCTAAATGCACCCTTTCGGGCTGAGTGTGCTCTCTTTGAGCACCCTTCCTGAAGTCTCACGCCACACTGCACTTACAGCTCACGGGCCATATAACTATATAGGACCTTCGGAGGCTAGGAAAGACAGCTTCTCATCAAGATTTATTCCTAGTAAAATTGAGCTCACTAAAGCTATAAAGTAACTGCATTTCAAAGTCTGAAATAAATTATTTACAAATGGGAACAGAACAAAGTGGAAAATAGTGAGAGTGATAGTTGAAGTAAGTAAAGAACAAGATGTCTAAGTATTTTTCCCAGGATTAGACAAGAAGTCAAAGCAAGGACCAGCTGCCAGAACTGGGCTTTTTCTTCTGTCTTATAGATTTCTGAAGTGTGTGTTAATATACACTTCATTCAGATTCTCCAAATATTAATATTCTATGTCATTTGCTTTATATACATCCATTTGAGAATAAATTGCAGAAAATGCTGCTTTATCCTGAAATACTTCAGGATGTGTTTCCTAAATGCAAAGACATTCTCCTATATAACCACAATACAATTTTCAAAATCAAGAACTGAATATTGATAGAACACTATTTATAATCTACAACTTGATATAGATTTTGCAATTATACCAATAACGTCTGTTATAGCAAAAGAAAGTATCAGATCAAGCATTGCATTCCTTCATCTCCTTTAATATAGAACAGTTTTTCAGTCTTTATTTTACGATATTAGCAGTTATTTTGAAGTATATCTCTCAAATTTCCTTTTTACACTGTTTCCTCCTCATAAGGGGAAAAGAGTGACATATAGTGCAGACACCTGGCAGACATCATTTGAGCCAAAAAAGATTTTTAAAGTATTCATTAAAGTGAGTTCTCTCTTTTCCTGGGAATGCCCAAGGTATAATATTACTGTCATTTGCATAAAGAATGAAAGCTATATAGTTCCCATTGTCCAATAGCAAACAATGCCAAAATTCAAATTTTTGGAGCCATATGAAGTCTCATTCCTCATAAAACCCAAGCTGCATGGTAATGAAAAGAAATGTTTTCTTTAACAGCACTTGTTATTTTTCTTCCTTCACCATATTTTATTCATTTTATTTATTTCATTTTGTTTCATAAATTAATCTGGAATGTCTGATTTTAATTACAAATCCTCTTTATACAAAACTTTTAAATATAATTTTAAAATATCATTTATTCCTAACTTTAAATTATGTGGACAGGGAGCATCAACAGCTTCTAATAACTTCCTTTTAAAGATTAAATGAATAATAATCTAGGGAATGGGGCAAATGACAACTACTGGGGGAAAAAATCCAAGATGTAAAAGCCAACATAAATCAATAAGTGAAAACAGCCAGATTTGCTTTCAAAATGGAATAGTCTACTCTCTAATGACACACAAGAGGTGCCTCTCGCTCACTGCATGGATCCAGGTGGTCACTTAACTTTGCCATTCTTCCCAGTTTCCTTACGTAACTAAGATGATAACCAAGCCTCTCCTTATTTGTTCAACTAGAGGTAGCCCTCCCCTCCCTCCAAAAAAATTATTATGGTAAATTAGTAGAACATATTTTACCATATTTTTAATGAAGCACATAATGAAATTTCATACCTTGGCTTTAGTATTTTGTTATAATTTATCTAAAATATTGTTTTAAAGTAATTAAGTCATGTTATTAAAACAAAAGTGGTATTATAACTGCTTTTAAAACAATCTACTCACTCCGTATAATATTTGAGTAAATTACACCTCTGATCAAAAATATTTGACTATACCAGTGAGCTCATTTATCTACCATCCTATGCACATTCCTGGTTACCAGGAAATTCAATAATGTTTTTCTTTTTTATCCCCACTGAATGAGATTTTTGACTGTATGTAGAAACAAACTACTAGATGCACTTGAAGGTGTGGACTGACTTCTTAACACCATCCTGGAAGGAAAATTCTATTCATTTCCATATCCAGAAAGATCTGCCGTCCCTCTGGTAGGGCCCCTTCCTAGCTCTGGCTGGCTCCCTCTGGCTTGTGTACAAAAGCTTCTGGTCTCAAATTCAGGAGCATCAAACTGAATCCGATTTATCTGGATTCCTTTCATTAGCTTTAGAATTGCACTTTCAAATATAACTGTGGAAAAATATCAATCAATCAAATGCACCTTTCTATATCATGAACATAATTTCCATTTGCAGTTGGGAGGTTGTTTCTTTATATTTTCACAATGCCTGGCACTCCTTCCTCTCGTGTATCTCTGTTTTTCCATTTCCTCTACTTCCTTTAAGTTTTAGCTGTATACCCTGCTTCTTCTAGAGATCCACTCTGATTAAAATCATGCTCTGACTAGTACTGGCTTTCCCTCCTATCCATTTCTCTTTTAGACAAGGTCAGGCATTGCTATATATAAGTGGGTTTTAGCTTCGTATGCATTGCTTCCTTAATTAAATACATAGTCCCAAAGGACAAAGGAATCCTGCTTCAATTTCTTCTCATCTCCAGGCCGTACAATAGCTAGGGAGGTACATGAGATAACACATACAACAAATACACTTAAAACTTTGCCTGGCACAGAGAAGCACCTAATACATGTTAACCATCATTATCATTACTTAAGGTGCTGAAGACAAGTAATAGGCATCTAACAAATGTTTGTATATTAATGCATAGTTCATTCATATATTTTATTTTAATTGTTGAGCTGCGGTCTCCCATGGTTAAGTTACACTGATAAGGAAGTTAGACATATTTGAAAACCTCATTAAAGGAAGAGAAACAGCGAATTAGTAGCACTTTCCTCAGTTACTGTGAGTTCTAAAAGTTCACAAACTACCATCATAGCAAAACTATAACCTGGTTCAATCTAATGCAGTACCTCATTATTACTACATTTCTCTTCTCAGAAGAAAGAGCAAATATTTTATCACTGACCACAAAACTTTAAAGAGAGTCTGTAAATGTTAATGTGTGTGTTAGGGTATGTGCTTGTATCCTTGGGTGCTTTTAAACAGTAGACCTGAGGAATTAAAGAGAAAGACGCTTAACTCGTTTCCAAGGTGAGGTTTAGTAGTGACTTGCAGAAGCAAACTTAGTGAAGGGGAAAAACTAAGATTTAGGAAGTAGAAGAACTGGGGTTTTGTCCCAATCCAGCCACATATGACCTTAGGCAAATCGCTTCACCTTTCTGAGCCCCAACTTCTTCCTCTGTAAAATGATGGGCCTGGCATTATCAGTTCCTTATATTCCTCCCAGTTCTGATGCTGGCCTTCTAAAGTCCTCACACAAAATAGAACTGACTGTTCAGCTCAGTTCTGCTTCCTTAGCACTGACTAAATTTAGTTGAACTGAAATTTATATTGAATAATATATTTTTAAATTTATACTTAAAATATAAAATATATCACTCTAAAACTACATTGTAGATTCTTTTTCTCTCAAATCTTGCTTGAAAAAACAAAAAGATTAATAGTACTAAGGCTTCTCTCTTTTGTGTACCCTAGACTTGCGAGAGATTATGATTTAAAATCTCTTAGAAAATTACAAAGTTATTCTAAAATGTCCCATCTTAATGGCAGGACCAGCAAACCCTTGACCAAGGTTTCTCACCCTTAGGATGTTTTGATAATTCTTTGTTGCAGAAGTTGTCCTACGCATCATTTAATGTTCAGCAGCATTCCTGGTCTCTATGCACTAAATGCCAGTGTCACCCTCATACCCCAAATTGTGACAATTAAAAAATGTCTCCAGGCATTTCCAAATGTCTTCGGGGATCAAGATTATCCCCACATTGAGAACCGCTGCCTAGACAAAAATTCAAAAGCCCACCACATGCTGTATCTGTTTTTCTTTTTCCTTTTCTGCCCATTTTCTCACTTTCTCCATTCATCTCTCTTTCCTTTCTTCCATTTGATTTCTCTTTTCTCTCCCTTTTATTCTTCTTCATTCTTTTCTCTGTCTCTACTACATATAATTTAGTCTCACCATTTCCAAACCACTGGCCTGAGCAAGTCAAAGAAAAGCTAACTCTGGGCCTTGATGAATACTGGCTCTAAGACTACAGGGATAGCTCTGAAGTCAAAGTTGAGCTCAAATCCTATTTCTGTCATTTACTGGTCTTATGACAATTTGGGAAAGCTGCTTAATCTCTTTAGGGCTTTGTTTTCTCATCTTAAAAAAAAATGAAGAAATAATGCCTTTTCCATAGACCTTGTGAAGATTAAATTAAGTGAGCTGAAATATTTAATGTGCTTAGCTTAGGGTACCAGACATGGTAAGGTCTCAGTAGGTGAGAGCTACTATTTAATAATACTAGGTTATTAGAAAGAAGGAAGCTAGACTTTAATCACAGTGAAATATTTTGAGAGTAGAAGAGCTCATAATAGAAATTAAAGCGTTATTGTTAGTTGTCAAAATAGGTGGAATCTAATCAGTCTGAAGAAAGTAAATGTAGAATCAATGGCAAAGTTAATAATGGTTATCCTTTGAGTCTTTCTGCCCAATTAAATCCAAATATTGCCAAATTAATCAGTGTCTGTAACATGACCTTTCACATAGGAACAATTGAATTTATTATGAAATGTAAGTCAGTGATACTAGAATATGTTAATATAATAATCATTCCAAAAATAATGGCTCCTTTCTTCTACTGGAGGAAAAAATAGTTAGCTGGAAACAATAGTTTAACTCACCAAATGTTTGGAGAAAATTTGAAACACCCTGATTTCACAAGGTTATTGCTGATATGCTACTTCCCTTCAAATCTAATATGAATTAGAAGGCTTTAGATCTCTGGTCCTCTTTGTAGCCAACGTCGTTTTGCTTCTCTGGAGTCACTTGGGCAAAAGGTCACTTTGCAGCCAACATCATCACATGGTCTAAAATGATGTTCTTCATTTTTTAGTACTGTCCCCATGACTAGAACTGAAATAAAAATATTTACAAAAATAACATCAAGGTCACTTATTTAAAGAAAGAAAGGAAAAAAAAAAAAGAGCCATTCCCCCAAGATACAAAGTTACGAATAAACCATGGTCAGGTTAGCATCGCAGTTTTGTAAAACTCAGAGAAGTTTCTGCCAGGTAAAGCTGTAAGCCCCAGAACAGATCCTTTTTAGCATCTCTAAGTAACTGACTACTTGCTGCCTGACCCAGCTCTCTCCATGAGCTGTCATTCAACACTCGAGCATATCCAGTCACAGAATCCCCAATCCTGGATTCTGAGACCCAAGAAGATAAAAAAAGACCAGCCAAGTCCAAATAGCACATTGATATCCAGGCCAAGACTAGCCTCCTCGTCGGTTCACAATTGAATGCTCTTTATTTTTCTTGGGCCAAGGGCCAAAAGATACAAAGGTGATACAAGATGTGGCCCTGAAGGTAGGCTTTCACTGCTAACTGTGAACTTCGAGACCTGGGAACACAGAGAGTGAGACTTCATGGGACGAAGTCACCACTGGCAGAATACGAAGTCACCTACTAAAAAATGAAAAGTCTGGGGATTTGGAGCCTGACAGGGAACAAATAGACCCTCTTCCTCACATATATACATACACGTATACCTTCTATTTATAATTACTAATTATGATTTTTACTTAAAACAAAACCCCTAAGCAAAAAGGTAAAATTTGTCAGAACTGGAGTATCTAAACACTTGATGGAATATAGTAAGTTACTTAAGGCTTTAACTTAGAAACTAAAATACCACTTAATGTAGTTTCCTTGTCAAGATCACAAACTCTTCTCATTCTATATTTCATTTCCTTTACTAAGACAGTAAAATCTTTCCAAGTAATTTCCTTCTCTGATTTTTCTTTATATCTGCATAATGCATTGCAAAAAAAAAAAAAAGAATAGGCCAATAAATATGTATTGGAAGAATGAGCCCCACAAAAGCATCAGATGACTTCAGAAGCTGCAAATATGATCCAATTCAAGTTCCCATTTCAATTCCCTGGAAGCTTTCACATAGTTTTTATGCTGAAAACTCCACATTTCATGTATTCACCAAAATTCTGAAGGGAACTGGTAAGAGAAAGAGAATTAAAAACTGACTGCCCATGTTTAATTGGGTCTTCAAATATTTTTTCACTCTTTGTTTAGGTTGCAATGGTGGAGTTAATAAAAATATTTTACGCTACAGTAGGACAAAACATACTTAATAATTTGTCTATAAATAATAGTGAAAATTGTATAAAGAATCAACATTCCTCTGCAATTAAGGAAAGATATAAAAAGAATTGCTTTTCTGTTAGTTGTGTGTTTATTAAATTGCCTAAAGATTTTTTGTTGTTCTTCTAGTTGTTTTAAAATTATTTATTTATTTAATATACATTTCTGTGAGTTAAATTGACACATGTAGTATAAAGAGCAAAAAGATTGTTTATGCAAAATAACCCACGAATTAAAGTAACTATTCATTGTTTAAAGAAAAAACACTCTAATAACTTAACAATTTTTGAAACTTGCTCAAAGGGAGTCAGACTTGGTTTGCGATCATTGGATACATCTTTCGCAAAGAATTTATATCTTTTAGGGATCAAACGAATGTCCCTCAAAAATAATTGCAAATGATAGCCTAAAAGGCCCTTCATCCATACTTTAAATAAGTAAATAAAAAAATATCCTCTTTTTAGAATTCTGTAAAGCCACCCGCAGAAATCCTACTAGGTATTGGGTCGGGGGAGGAGTGATAATGACAGAAGCAAAACAGAGACTGAAAGACCAATACAGCTATTGAGTATAATTACTGTGTGTTGTTATTTCTACTAATAGAAATCAGATAACATATGCAGTACATAGACACATGGGCTCAGTAAATGTACAATTCCCCAATTAGATAATACTTATACAGATGCAGAAATAATGGAATCTTCCATGTACATTTCTCAATGCCAGTCATTTACAGTTAGTAATCTGCTAAACTTGCGATGCAATATCAAGCTGAGCCCATGAAGTATAATCACAATATCTTGGCATTGTAAAGGCCCTCCTGCGCAGTGTTACTCCACCCCTGACAGAGGTCGTTCAGGCTGTACTTGTATCCTGCAGGGACTGGCAGCTCACAATCAAAGCCGCCTTGTCCAATACTTCAAATTTTTAGAAAAATTTTTTCTCACGCTGAGTTAAATCGGCCTCCTAGTAACACCTCTCCATTGATCTTTATCCTGTATCTTTAGAGGGAAGGAGAGTTATTTCACTTAAAATGATTTGAGCCCATTTGGGCCAGCCACTTTGCTCTATGTTGGCACTATAGCAGTGAACAAGACAAATGCCAGTATTTTTTTTCTAGTCCTTCTTCCCCCAAGACCAACCCCAAGTATTAGAAGACAATTCATATCCTCAAATTCTCTCTGATCTAAAATGACTATCCCAGATTTCTTAACTCTTTCTCCCTTGACATGACTTCCAGGACATTCTTTATTCTGATTGCTTTCTTTTAGAGAACTTTGGCTTATCAGGAACAGTCTTAAAGCAGGCCAGACAATTGAATACAACACCTGAAATCCAGTTTGGCCAGCATAGAGCCCTGTGGGACTGCAATTTCTCTAGACCTGAACACAAGACCTTTACTAACGCAACCGGGGGTTTCACTTACTATCTGTGTTTATCAGTATCAATAAGCTATTGTGCACGATGCTGATGCAACTACTGTGTTTCAGAAACAATAAAGACCTTGAGCAGCAGGAAAACTGTAGATATCTTCATGTCTTCCTCTGTCAGTTTCTGATCCTCCCCTTCACACTATGTTTTTGTTGCTTCTATCTTTGTTAAATTATAGCTTTGGGGATTTGTTCCAGGCTATTATCCTGTCAAAATATTTTTGAATCCTCATCCTGTAATCCGATGTACTATTCTTCCCAACATTAAGCACCTGAAAAATAATGAATATGTTCTCTACTTTTTTTTCCCGAGTCACCCTTTTTGTAAATATTAGAAACAATAAGACTAAGTACAAAGTCCCATGGCAAACTTTTGAAGCAATTACCTCAAATTTGTTCTTATTAATCAACCAATTTCTTTGGTAGAGAATTATTCAGATAGCTGCAGATTTGTGACGGTAAAACAGTAGATTCAACATACTGAGTGGTTTCCTTATGCTGGAGGCAATAATGAGCATTTTGTGTGTGTTAGCTCATCATCATGATCACCTCATGCAATAGTTATTGCTGTGTACATGTATCATATAATGAATATGTCTCATCTATGGAAGCACATTTCAAATGTTTCATATAAGTAAATTGAGGATTGGGGGGTTAAGTAATTTTCCTAATATCCAAGAGAGTAAGTGGCAGATCTGGAATTTACACATATCAATCCCACTTCAAAGCTCATGTCTTTAGTCAAAAGGCAGACTACCTCCCAATACCAGGGCATCACTCAACTTAGACTGGGGAGCCAATGAGAAATTTTTGCGATGTCTCCATGAGCTGCAGATACATTATATCCCCAGTCTAGTAAATCTATCACAAAAGGAAATAAAAGCATGGAAGGAATCCATGCTGGTTTCTAGGGATTTCCTCTTTCCCTTTCAGAGTAAATGACCAACCACTCTGACAACCTGAACTATCATTTTTTGGAGGAAATAATAGCATGATTCCTCATCCGTTGTTTCTAGGACCCATCTTTTCCCCTCTCTCTGAAAATGAAGTGCTTTTCAGCCTTTGCTATTGGACATTGCTTCCCTTTCGTTTACTTTATCAAAGGTTACTGACTATAATTTCAAGATCAAAACTGCCAACTCTTTTACTACATTAGGATGTCATTCTTCTAGACTTAGATGCTTGGCCTTTTTCAAAGTGCTTATTAGGTGCTATTAAAATGATATCCTCTACCCTCAAGATATATTCTTATCCTTTTTTTTTTGTTTACTTTCTTCTAAGACGATATTCGTAAAAAGTTTCTCTGTGCGTGTGTGATTAGCATTTATCAAAAGATTGGGGTCAATTCTCATAAACTGTCCCCCAGAAGATCCCAGGGAGCTGAAATTTTGCAGCAACATGTTCAGAAAGGAACGCTTTCATTTTAAACTTTTAAATTACTATTTGATGCTTTCATAAATCTAATCAAGTCCATTTCTAAGGAAAAAACTTGGCTATCACACAGTAAATTTGCCTCATTTTATAGATGAAAAAAAAACAGGCTTAAAAATGTCAAAGGACTTGTCCAAGATAACATAGCTGGTAAGTGAAAGAATCGTCTTATGTTAAAGAAATAAAAAGGGTCATAAAATGAATATCATTCTCTATGTTGATCGAAATGCATAAACGTGAGTTTTAGGAAGTAGTTCCAATGTAATGCTAATTTCTACTAAATGTCCTTCATACTTAAGAGACACTTCAGCTCTGATGTACATTGTATGTGTGTATTCATGCTTTAAAGGTTATATTTCTGCTCTACATCTTTCCACATCTTTATTTGCAAAATTTTCCTCACAGATAGGTATTGGTCTATTGGTTGCATTTTGAAACCAGATTGTTTAGTGTCTCACCCTTTGAGATTGCTCCTTCTTAAAGCAATAACATAGAAAATGTCCACAGTGATGGAAATACCTGTCCTCCCGCATTAGTCACGCTGGGGAAGAGGTGCACCTCTCCATTTCGTATACGAAATATCCACTGATATGGGAAACAATTGTTCTATGGCTGTTTGCATCATTTACTCCAAATCCCCCATCTGCCTTTCCCTAACCTCTCTATTTCCAGAAGATGGAAATTTGAAAACTGTCCTCTTTGCAACTTCATATCCCCACAATTAAACAGAAAAGCCTAAGGACTTCAGAATATCTAAAATATGTAATAAAATCACCGCTGCTCCTCACAAGTCCGAGAGACAGTAGAAGTTTCCACAATCACAATGATTTTCATTCTGACAAGTGATTCCAACTAAATATCACCTCTTCACAAATGTATAATTGACTGAATGCTGTGGTTAAAGTAAGAAATGCTATCTCCTTTGCAATGTTTGACTCAATCTGTATAATCATGAAGAGTCAATCAAGAGATAATTCCCCTTTCATTTAATTTTTTAAACACTCATTTAAACATTGGTCCTTCCTATTTTGTTTTCTCATACCTAGATCACTGAAACCTAGGTTGTAGCAAAGTCCTATAAATCCAAGAGCAGGTCTTTGAATTCTAATTTCACACACTCAACAGTAAGTTTTCCAAAAAGAGGTTAAAAATACATAATCAAAATTCTTAAAAATATGATCGTGAGAAATCTTGAAGATAGAATCATGGTAGAAAAATAGAGTCAGACTGTCACCATAAAAAGTACAGCTGTCATGACATATTAATCAATTCAGTGAACAATAATGCTTCTGATGGGTAAAAGGTGGGGGTAGTATCTGAGTATGTCAAAGTAAGTCAATGCTCTCTTTTCTCTTTTCTTTTTGCTTATTTATAAATCCAGGACAAAAATAACTCTGGAAAAACTTAATCGTCCCCAAATACTTTCTTCTTAATGTCAAAAGAAGATGGCATCATGATGCTATGGAGTAAATGCTGAGTACATAGTGGATAGACCTAAATTGGGATTCTTACCTCCACTTTCTAACTAGGAGCTCAGCAAGTCTCTGGATGATGGAAGTCTTCACTTTCCTGACACGCGGCTCCGTGTCTTGAGTCAATGTTGAGAAATTAAGTTGATTTACAAAGCTACCGTATGAAATATAGTCCTTCCCAAATGTTATGTTAATGAACTGTCACAATCATTCCCATTTCATAGCTCAGTACACTGTGGTTCAGGCTTTTAAAGAGCTTGCGCCATCCCTCAGAATAAGAAGACACAATAATCCTAATTCTAAGTCTTTTCTTTTCTCATTTTATTATTTTTGTATTTGAGGAAGATGAAAAAGAGAAACTCAGGTGAACCGTGTAACGTGTAAAAGAAAAGGTCGTCCATCAGGCAGTCCCTAGGAGAGATAGCTTATGAAACTTTAAATCATAGGTGCCAAGGTAAAGAATAGAGGAAGAAAGTCTGAAAATTTGGATAATTCGTAATTAGATTTTTAGAACAAAGAAGAAATGAGACATGACAGTGCTAATAGTTGACCTTGATTGAATGTAATTATATTTTCGGTAAGAAAAAAAAAAAAATTTTTTTTAAAGACGTTATAAACCTACTCCTAAAATCGCCAGCAGAGGGCTCCATACTAAGAGCTTTCGCTTCTTTTTAGTGGCTTCTAAGTTTATCAAAAAATATTCCTTCTATCTGAGTCTGAGAAAAGGAAGGTATTATTAACTCTCCTGCTGTTATAAACGGAAATAAATATAAGTGAAAAGGGAAAGCACAAATAAAAGTATCTGGGAGGTCTCCAGCGCGCTTCTACCTAAGCGAGTGTATGCGTGCCCTAAAAAAGAAATACGGGCACAAAGCAAGACAAAATGAAAAACGAAATGAGGATGAAAATGCATATTTTACTCTCTTAACTTCCCTTCGAAACCAGAGTTTGTTTCTCCTATGAGTTTGCATTTACTGAGTCCTTGCAGGAATCTTTTCTTACATTGCGTAATTGTGGAATAACTCACAATGCAACAGAAAATTAAGGGCGAGAAAAACCGGCTCAAGTTAGGAAAATACTCTCAGTAAAGATTGAGTTTCTATTTGTACCCTTTTGAGGCCCTCAAACTTTTTAGATGCTGAAACAATCGTTTCTAAAATTAGTGGATCTAACAGAAACTGAACTTTTAAAATGCTCTGAGTGATAACAGGTTTTCAAGAACCGAAAGAAATAGCTGGAAAATAATCGAGCGGCCGTGCAGGATTTGTTTATTTAAAAAATCCCGACAGAGGGCGCTGTTGCCCGTTCAATGACAGAGACGGCGCCCTAGGAAAGATTTCCCTTGCAATTTCTAGGATTTTTTTAATAAAGCCCACGTTGAAATATTGACTCGGGTTTTAATTATTGTTATGTATTTCTTTGGGTATCTCTCTATATGTATATATTTTTAAATTTATGTTTCATTCTTATAAAGCCAGATTGGTTATTTTTCAGTTTTCCTAAAGAATTTATATAATTTTAACCAAATATTTCAAGACGTTTCTAATTTTAAAAATACTTAACATTAGCATAAAATAAAGCTACATATGCAAAATTTGAAATGATACACATATAAGGATACAAAGTAGCTATACTTATAATTTATTTTTAAATTGTTTTTATACAAAAGTATCTTTTATGAGGTTTTTTATATTTGGTTTAAGCTTCACAATTTGTTTTAGACTAATCGATGATATACGAAAAAGATGAAAAATCTGTTAAAGCATTCAGAAAAAAAAATTAAGATTATTTTTCCAAATGGGTTGAAATGATCTTTAGGTAAAAAAGATAATAGAGTTATTGATTTGAAAGGGAGAAGACAACTATTCTCAATAATACATTTGTGTCTAGAGAATCTGAATTTCCAAGTCTGTAACATTTATCTTGCAAAATATTGATCTGGGACTGATTTCACTTATGGAAAGGGCGGAAAGGTAGGGTAAAACCCGTTTGAAATCCCATCACACAATAAAATTAGGAAGAACGTCTTCCCATGTTCAAATCAGCTGTAAGGGCAAAGGAGAAAATCTTTGCTCATGCTCCCAGTGGAAAATCTGTATAGATTTTGTATAATTTAAGGTGCCAATATTTAAAGTAGAGGAAAGGGAAAAGGGAGGGAGAGAAGGAGGGAGAAAAGAAAGAAGGGAGGAAGAGGGAAGAAATAAAAGGTAGGGAAGGATGAAAGGAAAGGCAAAACAGAAAAATTAGAAGTGGAAATAAGTATGAGGTTTATTTCTGAAGTTCCTTCTGAAGCACCTTCTTTGTGTTCCTTTCATTTCATCTACTGTTTAAAAACTTAAATGATAAATCTGCTGAAGTGTTCGTTGTTCACTATATGAAGCATCTTTTTGGTTTTTATCGAGTCGATATCCACCGCCGTTGTCCGGGGCCCTCTCTTCGAAGGGTGTCCGTCTCTGCTCGCGCCCGGCAGCACTCAGCAATCCTGAGATTTACAGACAATCGCCCTTTGCAGATTCACTCTTATCAGGTTTAATAACTTCCACCCAAAATTGCCCTGGTCCTTCCTCATTCCCTCCTGTCATTTATTTTCTGCCCCAGGGGCAGAGATCTTCTGTCGGACTTCCCTTCTGGCCGTGGGGATCCTTCCGCGCACCCTGAAAGGGTGTAGGAAAATAGAAGGGGTGAGAAAAAGGGGAATGATGAGGTGAATAGTCACTTCGTGATGCAATTCTGAATCCCTGTGTCTTAAAGGGCGCTCATTTTTTGAGGTTTGGTTAACTTCGTTCTTCTTGTTGTTTATGTTGTCCTTTTATAAAAAACTGTACCTTACTATGAAAAAATACACTCAAAACAGACAAACAAAATCCTGCAAATTCCAAAATATTTTTTCACTGTGTCTTTGAAGAACATTCTGCTAAGCCTTCCAAAGGTTTGAGTGACCATTTCTTGACTCTCCATGATTAAAACCACTTAAAAGTTATAGACAACAGATGCAAATATAAAATGTCCTGAGTCTCTGCAAAGAAGGCTACAAATTCATTCATCGTGTAAATGTGTGCATGTGAATATGTTACTCCCAACATCTGAAAAAAGAAAAACTTCATAAAATGGAGATTCCAGCCAAGAAAAGGATGGCACATGGAATCTGTTGAAAATACATTCAAACGACCCCTAAAACAAATGGTACAGAATGAGGTGTTCATACAGTATTTGTTACCAAATGTGTTAGGCAAAATGACCAGAAAATATTAGACGTGGTGACTGTGGCGAGCTGGCTTTTTTGTTCTACAGTGATAGAGGTACAGTTTTTTAAAAAAGTTGCGCAGCCATCAACACAGAGAGATCACCCTTAAAATATCAAAATCCAGATTTCAAACTACCCTCCTGCTGAACAAACATGAATAGGAGCTTTCGTGTATAAAAATCTCTGTAATGATCCCCTTTTTAAAATCTAGATGGAAATGGGGGGCTGTTGGCTCCCTGATTTCTCATTATGAATTTTAAAGACTTTAGTTAGTGCCTACAATGATTCATCATTTTCAATATAGAGGTTTTTAAATGTGTATATTTATATTAATCACACTGAAGAACCATCTATCCTTTAAATGCATGTTTAGAGTCTGTAGACTCTGTGTGACCCAGGGGTGCTTATATAACTAAATGTGGATGTTTGGGTGAAAATTCGTGTTTATGATTTTTATAATATATATGTCCATGGGTTGCATCTAACTCCTGTGTGTGTAATAATGTTTTTCTCTCTGCTGAGGCTTACTTCTCCAGCCTATTGTTTGAGACAACAGATATAAGTTGCGATGGGAGAGGAGCGTCGGATTTGGTGTGTATCCCCCATTTCCAATTATAGATGGATCATTACAGACAGCGGAGTCCTGAGAAGCCAGACATCTGCTCCTCACATGAATGCACTCACCTCCTAGAGACCAGGCTGCCATCATGCTCTGGAAGCTCGTGGAGAATGTCAAGTACGAAGATATCTATGAGGTGAGCCGACACCCCCAGATGCATCTTAGAGCTTTGCAGATAGAGAATTTGAGCTTCTTGACAACCCAACTGATATATATTTTTAAGCTATTTACTCGTAGATTTCCGGTCGGTTTTCTCAGCTTCCTCTAACTTTTAGAAAAGCTGGCTTGGGGAGACTTCGCTATTCTGAAAAAGGACTTTAAGGTTGAAATCTGACTACTTTAACTTAGAAGATTTCTCTTCCTTTCTTTTATTTTTCTTTCTCTCTTCCTCGCCCCCCCCCACACCCCCCTTAGATTTTGATGGGGAATGTGGTGCTACTGAATATGGGCAGAGAAAATAGAGACTGTATAAAGGCAGAGGTTCCACGTTTTGAGCGTGGAAGAGAATTAGGTTTTCAGCCCTCATTCATAACAAACTCGGGCTTTAAATTTTTATTTTCAATTAAATTTCTGAAATCGATAGCAAACAGATCCAAGCAGAGGACGGAAAAGCAGAAAGAGCGAGATAGATGGATAGAGGGATGTCGATAGAGCACAAGCCAAGGAGCCGTATTTTTTAAAAAAAATTATTCTCTTTTCTTGTGTTTTGCTTCTTTGAGGGTCAGTGCGTCCAAACCACTCTATGTTTGGACATTTTTAGCGAAATGTTCTGAGGGTATTCAGTGCGTACGGTTCTCTAGCGCCGAGGCTAGCGCAACTCTCCCTCTGGCTGGAGAAGTTGCTCGCAGCCCGGGGAGCCTGCAGCTGGTGGGGCCGGGCCGTGCCCGCGATGCCCTCTCGGTCTCGGGCGCCGAGCGACGCGGCAGCGGGGTGGCCCGCGGGCCAGCCGGGCGGCCGGGAGGGGCGCGGGGTACGCGGCAGCGGGACGGGGAGGGACGGCCGGCGGCGGCCCGTGGAGCCTCGCTCTGGAGCGGGCTGGCCTCGGAGACCCGAATTAGGTGCAAGAGGACGGAAAAAAAAGAGAAGACTCCGAGGGGACGTCGAGGGAGGGGAAAGAAAGGAAAGCTTGGAGAAAGTCTAAAGGAAAGGCGAGGAGGAGTTAGGGAAGAAGGTCGAAGCTGGAGACCAGGCAGTGGGGATTGCAAAGGGGAAAAGTCGGAGAGAGGAAAGAGGAAGGGAAACAAAGTCCAGGGCGGCGAGCGCGGGCAGTGGTCGGTCACATGAAGCGGTCGCGGCGGGACGCACAGTGGCTCCCGCAGCCAGTGGGGGCAACACGACCCCGCCGCTCCGGGACGACTCCGGAAAGCCGGGTCCCCGAGCCGCCCTGCGGATTCCAGGAACCAGCCGCGCACAGAACACAAGTGGCGGCGACCGACACCGCTGGCCCAGTCCTACCGGACAGATGGGCTCTCTCGCCGCGTCCCGCAGACAGCGCCGCCGCCCAGGGACCCCCAGCCCTGTCTAGCCCTGAATCCTTTTTTCTTTTTTCCTTTTTCTCTTTTTTCTTTGAGGGGGGGGCACTCTTCTTTTTTGCAAATGATTGGGGTTTTCCTTTCCTCTTTGTGGTTGTGTATTGATTGTAACGAAGAGCCGCGCCTCCGCCTTGTGGGGTTTGTTTCGGTTCGGCCTCCTCTTCTTTCCTGGCCAGGAGGGATGACAGTAAAGTAGAAGGCGATAGAAGTACTCTAAAGAATGTGAGCGGCTTTTGTGTGCATGACAGTGGCGGGGATGGGGCCGCGGTGTAAATCGCTAGGGGTATACGTGGAGGGATTTCACTGGGTTCTAAAAAGTAAGCAAGATATAACTCGTTCTTTGATTATGAAAACTAAACTAGGTAAATGAGAAAGTCAGGGAGAAAGAAGGGAGGGAGAGAGGAAGAGGAAGGGGTGGAGTGGAAGAGGGGAAGAGAATAAAGTGGGAGGGAGAGAGGAGCGAGGAAGACGGAGAAAACGACAGAATATTGCAGGTATTCCTAGCTGCCTCGATTTTCTGCTCAAAAATATAGGAGACCCCGCAGCCTGGTGGAAGAAGCTTATTTAAGTCCGGAGGAAGGTTGAACTTTAACAGAAATGGCAGTCAAGCCAGTTGAACGGGTTCCTGAAACATCCGAAAAGGTTTTCTGTTGCCCCTGGCTTTGCCTGGAAACGATAAGTTTACTGTACTTGAAGATTGATTGCATATACTTTAAATTGAGGTAAAAAGCACAGGCTGTATGAGCATTAAAGAGGGGGGAGACTGCATAAGGTATGAAAAGCCCCCATTTGCCTCTGTCCTTTAATAAATAAGCATAATCTCCAATATTCAGTGAAGGTCTGTGAACGTCATGCAAACAACCTGGCCCACCGGTGTACTTTTCTCTCACCTCCAAATGACGAGGCAACGCCTTTTTGTTTTGTTTTTTAATCTGCACACAAAGCACCTAGGGCGATCAGTTCTTCCCATCGGGAAAGTCCCTCTCCAGGAACAAGGACACCTACGTTCCATACAAGCCCCCAGCGACGTTCTCCCTTGGACATTGCCTTGTCCAAGGAAGCAGAGACTGCTCTATGCGTGTCCCCAGCTCAGTTAATTGAAGTTCTGCCTCTTTCCTGCTAAACTTTTTCCCCAGTCCGCCTTTGCCAGCCCCCTCGTCTGATTACATCTAGTAATTCTCCACTGAATGAACGTCATTTACAATAGTAGGGGAGCTCTGCGCTCACTGCTGCTTCACGCTCCATTTGTCCTCCATTCTCCCTTTAAAGTACTCGTGTAATATTAATAGTCATGAATATCAATTATTATGAGGCGGTGTAGGCAAGCGGAGGGAGGAAGGGGCGCCGGAGCAGTCTGAGCCCAGCTTCGGGTGGAAGAGGACTGCATCTGGAGCCCCTAGGAACGGCAGAAGAAAAAAGGCCAAAAAGACAGCAAGAGACTGATGAGCAGCTCTGTCTGTGTGTGACAGGCAGCGCCTATCTTGTTTGAGGGTGGGCAGAGGGGACCATTTTTTTTTTTTTTTTGATGGCTTGTCCTGGAAACACCTCAAGCTCGGTTCCTGTGTCCAGCTCGTTTCTCTGCTGGACTCCTTAAATTTTTTTTTTTTTAAATCATTGTTTGATTTTGAGCAGTAACCAGGCTTTTTTTTCCAGATGTTAGTCCACACCTATTCATCCATGGTGAGTTTGGATTCACGTTGTACCAGAATTGCATGCTCCCTCCTCTCAATGTCTCTTTCTGTCTCTCCGTCTCTGTGTGCGTGTCTCACTCTCTCTGTCTCTGTCTTCCTTTGAGCGCCTTTGGCTTGGTAATTTAGCACCATAATTGGACGAGGCTGCAGCTGCTTCTCTCTGCATTGTGTGTTCTCCGTCTGAGCTCCATGAGTCAGCTGGGGAGGGGGAAGGCCGTACAGAAAAACTTTTTATTTGCCATCACAGTTTGGAAATTTAGGTGACTATTTCTCCAAAAAGAACCGTGGGGACTTTACCGTGGCACTTCCACAGAGGAGAGGGAGAAACTTAAACTCCCTTATCACACACACCTCCTTCTTTCACTTAGTTTACCACTCCAGATAGGACCAACAATAAGTTGTCTGGGCTTTCCCCGCCCCCCCACTCTTCTAACCTCAGGTCCTTCGTTTTCACACCTTGAGGTATAATAGCATTAGATATAGAAAAGCAACATTAGAAATAACTCCTGTGAACCACAACTCAACTTAACATGTGCTCAGGATATGACTTCCAGTGAGATCCATTTCAATCAAACACTATTTAAATTAATTCTTCTTGAGGACGGAGTGGTAGCAGGAAACTCAAATCGAGCAGATTCCTTGGAGCTCCTGGAATTATCAGGTTGTGTGGGGAGCTCCTGGATAGCCGGCTAGGTTGCCAGGGAAGACAGAGGTTGGTTTTGAATTGGAGGAACAGCACAGCAAACAGTATGAAGTTTTATTTGTTATGCTTTAGACCTCTGGAAGAGTTAGGAAAAGGTAGTTAAAACATCCAGAAGAGCAAATTCTCTATGTAAGATTTCTATATTTTTAATTAAGAAGTTTAGACTCTCTCACTCCTTTTGCCGGCTTTGCACCCCCACATGAAGGCTCAGATGTTGGCTAAGTGGATGATTCTCCCCATTTCCCCCCCACCAAAGCCTTGCGTGTGGAATTGCTGAAATCCTGTGCCCTCTGAGTCAACTTGGCAGTATTAGTTTCAGACTCTTACTTCCCCTGTCCCGAGAAAAACATAGGGAAGCTGGGCTTCTCCATTTGTCGCTTGTATTTTTTTTTCCTTCTCTCTCTCTCTCCTCTCTCTCTCTCTCTCTCTCTCTCTCTCTCTGTCTCTCTCTGTCTCTCTCTCTTCTCTGCTCCCAGGACCGGCACGATGGCGTCCCGAGCCACAGCTCGCGGCTCTCCCAGCTGGGCTCGGTGTCCCAAGGACCTTACTCGAGCGCCCCACCGCTGTCCCACACTCCGTCATCAGACTTTCAGCCGCCCTACTTCCCGCCCCCCGACCAACCGCTCCCC
>NW_024354500.1:32973752-33115720 GCF_902729225.1 Pteropus medius | reverse complement strand
GAGGCGGTGTAGGCAAGCGGAGGGAGGAAGGGGCGCCGGAGCAGTCTGAGCCCAGCTTCGGGTGGAAGAGGACTGCATCTGGAGCCCCTAGGAACGGCAGAAGAAAAAAGGCCAAAAAGACAGCAAGAGACTGATGAGCAGCTCTGTCTGTGTGTGACAGGCAGCGCCTATCTTGTTTGTGAGGTGTGCTGGAAATTTTTTTTTTTTTTTTGATGATGGCGATACTGGAAGCTTACCTCATAAAGCTCGGTTCCTGTGTCCAGCTCGTTTCTCTGCTGGACTCCTTAAATTTTTTTTTTTTTAAATCATTGTTTGATTTTGAGCAGTAACCAGGCTTTTTTTTCCAGATGTTAGTCCACACCTATTCATCCATGGTGAGTTTGGATTCACGTTGTACCAGAATTGCATGCTCCCTCCTCTCAATGTCTCTTTCTGTCTCTCCGTCTCTGTGTGCGTGTCTCACTCTCTCTGTCTCTGTCTTCCTTTGAGCGCCTTTGGCTTGGTAATTTAGCACCATAATTGGACGAGGCTGCAGCTGCTTCTCTCTGCATTGTGTGTTCTCCGTCTGAGCTCCATGAGTCAGCTGGGGAGGGGGAAGGCCGTACAGAAAAACTTTTTATTTGCCATCACAGTTTGGAAATTTAGGTGACTATTTCTCCAAAAAGAACCGTGGGGACTTTACCGTGGCACTTCCACAGAGGAGAGGGAGAAACTTAAACTCCCTTATCACACACACCTCCTTCTTTCACTTAGTTTACCACTCCAGATAGGACCAACAATAAGTTGTCTGGGCTTTCCCCGCCCCCCCACTCTTCTAACCTCAGGTCCTTCGTTTTCACACCTTGAGGTATAATAGCATTAGATATAGAAAAGCAACATTAGAAATAACTCCTGTGAACCACAACTCAACTTAACATGTGCTCAGGATATGACTTCCAGTGAGATCCATTTCAATCAAACACTATTTAAATTAATTCTTCTTGAGGACGGAGTGGTAGCAGGAAACTCAAATCGAGCAGATTCCTTGGAGCTCCTGGAATTATCAGGTTGTGTGGGGAGCTCCTGGATAGCCGGCTAGGTTGCCAGGGAAGACAGAGGTTGGTTTTGAATTGGAGGAACAGCACAGCAAACAGTATGAAGTTTTATTTGTTATGCTTTAGACCTCTGGAAGAGTTAGGAAAAGGTAGTTAAAACATCCAGAAGAGCAAATTCTCTATGTAAGATTTCTATATTTTTAATTAAGAAGTTTAGACTCTCTCACTCCTTTTGCCGGCTTTGCACCCCCACATGAAGGCTCAGATGTTGGCTAAGTGGATGATTCTCCCCATTTCCCCCCCACCAAAGCCTTGCGTGTGGAATTGCTGAAATCCTGTGCCCTCTGAGTCAACTTGGCAGTATTAGTTTCAGACTCTTACTTCCCCTGTCCCGAGAAAAACATAGGGAAGCTGGGCTTCTCCATTTGTCGCTTGTATTTTTTTTTCCTTCTCTCTCTCTCTCTCTCTCTCTCTACTCTCTCTCTCTCTCTCCTACTCTCTCTGTCTCTCTCACTCTCTGCCATCTCTCTTTCTCTTCTCTGCTCCAGGACCGACACTGATGGGGAGTCGAGCCACAGCTGTGGCTCCTCCCAGCTGGGCTCCGGTCCCAAGGACAACCTCAGTGCCCCACCGCTGTCCCCACTCCCGAGTGGCATCAGACTTTCAGCCGCCCTACTTCCCGCCCCCCTACCAACCGCTCCCCTACCATCAGAGCCAGGACCCCTACTCCCACGTCAACGATCCCTACTCCTTGAACCCACTGCACCAGCCCCAGCAGCATCCCTGGGGGCAACGGCAGCGGCAAGAAGTGGGTTCCGAAGCCGGCTCTCTCCTGCCCCAGCCTCGGGCCGCCTTGCCACAGCTCTCGGGCCTCGACCCCCGGAGGGACTACCACTCGGTCCGCCGGCCGGACGTGCTGTTGCATTCGGCGCATCACGGCCTGGACGCGGGCATGGGTGACAGCCTCTCGCTGCACGGCCTCGGCCATCCGGGAATGGAAGACGTCCAGGTAACCACAAACAAACAAACAAAAAAGACAATAAATAAATAATGAATGCCCCAGGGAGGGGAAGGGAGGAGCGACAGCGGTGGGGCAATTCTCTCTTCTTTTGGGGGAGGTAGTGTACACCTTTAGAACAGGATCAGCTGGACACGACATACATAACTTTATGTGTGTACGTGTATCACTACATAGTGGTGATTTCTGGAGGTCCAATTATGAATAGAAGAACCACAAGAAATGAAATCATTAAGGAGAAAAATATTTTTATGTAGTTCGTAATTTAGGATAATCAGAATCAAGGCTACATGTTTTTGTCTTGCCATAGCTACACCTCCTTCCGTTCTCTTGCGCTTTGTGTGAGCAAGCTGGGTACCCTCCCCAATGCACCCCCACCATGCATGTCCCATAGTAGGCCTGGCTTGATGACATGGCAGGTGAAGACCCAGCTGCCTAAGGTCTGGGGCTGCAGCATGGAGGCACAGGGTCCTCTGTAAGCTCCAGAGGTTCCTGCTGGATTTGCGAAAACTTTAAGCATGACAGTGCGCATTGGAAGAAAACCATGTGCTATGTTTGTCAAAGCTAGGTAATACTTTGGATGTCCCATAGGCTGCAGAGCCCTTTTCCAAGATACCTGAGTTCCAGAGTCATCACCTGAGAAAAGGAATATTTGTGGGGAGAGACCTAGAAAGCTATAATTCTGTTTGGAAGTCCATGAGGACACATACAATTTTAGAGATTCTTTTTCAGCTTTTGGTCCATTAAACGACTGTGGAGCAATATTCTTCATGTCCCTTATCAGTCCTCCCCTTCCATTAATACTTTCCTCTCTCCAGTGCCACCATCCCAATTGAAGAGACATCACGTGTTTATTTCTTAAAACAAAAGGCTCAAAACAGTCTCCCTACTCACCCGCTATCCCATCTGCAACCTACACAATGGAGCCTGATTTGGTTGAGAATACTTGGTTAAACTAAACAAAGAAACATCAAAGAAATGATTTCTAAAAACTGTCTGTGTGAATTTGATCAGGTCTTCTTTTGCTCCTTAGTTTAAATAGTCTCCAGAAAAGGTAAATATGGTTGAAAGATATTTAATTGACACTTCAGTCACATTGGCATAGTTGCAGACATTAGGTATCATTTTAGATATAGCTCTAAAGCAAAGGAAAATAAAATAGAAAAGGAGAAAGAGCACAAGTCCTTCTTCCTTACCTTTATGGAAAAAAAATGTATTTTGAACAGTTAAAATGTGGTGACAGCATCAAATGCTGTCTGTGTGTAGTGTGTGGTGCTTTATTGTTTTAAAGGAAATTCAGTTATTTATTATTTCCAAAAATGACGGTGTCACCTGATTTGTGGCTGTATTTACCCATAGTAATAAGAATAATAGTTTTGTTGATTTAACCGAGTTTGGCTGTCCCTGTCTGGAAATATTGCTCATTTCAGAATATCATATGAGAAAGGAGATATTTAATAGTTGTGTGTGTGTGTGTGTGTGTTTTAATGCATTGGAGTAATGTGCGTCTTGGAGGGGGTAGTTTTTAAATTAACCTTTCTGAGTACGGTTCAAAGTGCTAGGTAATGAAAGTGGATCAGCTCATCACCATTGCTGTCGGCAATGCTAACACTGGCTGTGTCACCCCAACCCTGCAGACTGAGTGGCTCAGGTGACTGAACCCAGGAAACCCCCACAAAGAGGGAATGGATTTATTTGGTTTTCTAAAGAAGATATAATTGTGAGAGGTTTTGAGTGTTTGACCAAATACAAAAGGCAAGAGGAAAACAGGGCCAGGTCAGTGTGCATTTGAGAGAATGCTGTTGTCAAAGCGTCGTGCAGCAGGCGGAGTTGTTGCGTCAGAACACAGACCACGGATGTGGAGAGAGCCAGGACCCGAGAAGGTGCAGGCCCTGGCCCTCGCATCCTCCTCCTTCCCCCACCTTTGCCCTGTTTCTTCCCGAGAAAAGTCCCAGCCGGTCGTCTGGTGAGTCAGGAAGGCCTGCGGGACTTTCTCTGGGTGACCCCCAGTGTAGGGAGTCGCGGGCTATACACCCCGTATCTTTCCCAGACAAGAACCATCTCAGTCCCTACCACGGTGATGATAGGCTTCCTGTGGCCGAGGCGTGCTTCACGTGACACAGGACAGGTGACAAAGAAAGGGGAGGAGATGTGCCTAGGAACAGACCCCGAATCCACTTCTGACTTTGGAATCTAGAGGACAGGAGCTAAAGTTACGCTAATGGGCCGAGGGTTCAATGTTTCCTGCAGCTACGGAATGGGTTGGTCTTTGTCGGGTTTTTAAAAGGGACCAAAGTGCCTCAGCCTCGACCTCAGTTACTTGCTGCATGTCAAGGGCCTAGTGTGTGTTCCAGATCCCCTCTACTTGCTCCCCAGCCACGGACCAGACATCCCGAGGGCGCTGCCAGACGGGTGGGCCAGACAATGAGGGGTACTCACCTGGCTGAAGGTTGAGGGGGTCTGTTATGTGAAACATTTTACACACACACACACACACACACACTCACTGCCAAAGCCCCGACCGTGAGAGAAGAAAAGAGCTAGTGTAAATGCTTCAATATTTTTTTTAAATGAAACTATAAAACCCTGTCAATTTCTACTTCAATTTACTCAGGGGGGCTATTAAACTCTGCAAATCGCTGTTTAGTTCTAGAATGCTACATTTCACCCAGGTTGTGTGTGCATGTGTGTGTGTGTGTGTGTGTGTGTATTGTGTGTGTGTGTGTGTGTGTATGAGAGAGAGAGAGAGAGAGAGGTGGTAGGAATGAACGGTGCTAAAACCTCAGAAAAACGACATAAGAAAGGGAGTTGAGATGACACCTAGTTTGGAGCTGGTTTAGTTGCCATGAACATCTTTTCTTCTTCCAATCTTAGCTCTCTAACCTCTCATCACCTCTACCACCCGTGAGTATAAACATATAGGGATGTTAAGTCAACCCCCCAACGCGCGCGGGTGCGCGCGGGCGCGCGCACACACACACACACACACATACATACACACACACATTCAAAACACACCCTAGTGTCTTAAAGCAACCCCTGGTATCACTTTTAACTAAAGAAGTCTAGTAATTACGAGTCTGAGTTGTTTTTCTGCGCTTCCGCATGCAGTCCTAATTAAATCTTTACGATCCTCCCTGTGACGATTAAGCGCCAGCATGCTGCGTGAATATCCTGTACAAAAACCCAGCAGGCGGCCGTAATTAGATAGAAAATCAGACAAGAGCCTTCTCATTAACTACCACAACTACCCCACGTCGCTGATGAGGCGTATATACATATTTACGTACCGACGTGAGTGTGAGGTGTGGGGGCGCACGGGTCCCGGCCCGTGAGATCGGGATCTGCCCGCCCACAGACACAGGCAAATGTTTCTGTCCTGCGTGGACACGTTGCCACTGTAGACACGTGAGCATAGAAAGCGTGAATCTTGTGTGTGCCTGCACGTGTGCGTGGTGAGGTCTCCTGAGGAGTTTGGAACTAGTTACATGAAGTATTTTTTAAAGGTTTTTAAGTATTTCTTAAGATGCACATGGCATGTTGTAACATGGAAAACGGTTCTTATTGAGAATAACAATGTTTCTTACCTTTCTGAGAACAAAAGAGTGACTATCAAAAACGAAAAGAAACAAATTAACATGTCCCTTCATGATTAGATCTTTCGTTTCTAATATGCTGCTTGTTTGAGGTAGGGAGTCTCTCTCCCTGTGATGACCACACACCCTGTCTGGGGATGCAGCATGAGTGGGTGGGAAGTGCTGGAAAACTCTCAACTCTCACTCTCATCTCTTTGCTTTTCACTTCTCTGTACAGTGGGTGACAACTTGGTCCAAACTTAGGTTTCTGTAGATTAAGAAAAGCAGCTGTACATTTCGAAAAGACCTAGCATTTATTTTTATTGGGAGTTAAGAGAGGGAATCCTCTGCTTTTGGAGGTCCTGGGATGTACAACCGGAATTCTGTTCTCCTGCATCCCGACAGTAAGAAACCCATTCCAACAGCTATTTCCCTTCAGAAGTGCTGCCAACACCCATGGTGGAAACTTTCCTTCTCAGAGATGAAACTGTGGCACAGAAGATGAATGCTTTTTGCCATTACCTAGGTGCTGACTGGGAACATCCGGGCCTCTGTGTGTGTCTGTGGTTACTCCCTTCCTAACAGGTGTGCTCCTTGCTTGGAAGCAGCAGAAACAGAGTTGGGAGGGGGAGCAAACTGTGCAGGTTCTTCATAGGGACTGTTGTACAGCAAGAAGTTTATAGTGCACAAGGATGTGTATGGAGACCAGTGGGTGTGCGGTCCTGGCGGCTTACAGATATGTTCCTATGTGTTGCTGTTTGCATTCCATTCCAAATTGCTCAGCCTTTAATTAAAATCCCATAATATAAACTATTACGTATTTGTAAAATGACTCTGGAGTTAAGATGCACTGGGACAGAATAGAAAACTTCAATTGCTCTTACTAATATTGGTGAAAATCTTTCAGCTGTTGCCAAATTTTTACAATTCATAAGAACGAATGATATAAAAAGTTTATATGTTTGTGTAATATCTGTGTTTAATATAATAACTAAACCAATGCTGCATCCCAGGTGTCTCTCACACTTTCCTTTTCTTCCATTGGAAAAATTTATAATTTGAGTGAATTTCATCTCTATGTCGATTTGGAGGTAATAATGATAATAATAAAACCTCCCTTTGTGAATTAATATAAATGGAAATAACAGAAACTCCAGTTTAGAATGACATGATTTATGTGTGTGATTCTTTAATATCCAGTCAATTTGAATAGTGATGTTTTTATATTCACAGTCGGTTGAAGATGCCAATAACAGCGGCATGAATCTATTGGACCAGTCTGTCATAAAAAAAGGTATGGATTATTCCCATTCAAAAGTAAACAAAATTTCCTGTGCATTCGTGTCTTTATGATGAGTTTTCACTTTGGGGGAATTCATTATTTTATAAGACACAAATGTTTGTTCACAATTATAGGACAATGGCTGTCTGGGTGAAAGGGTGTGTCGGGGAGAAGGACACGGGGAAGAGGAAGGGAAATCTCAGGCAGAAACCCGGATGAGAGACAGAGGGACAGAGACTATTGCCATTTTTCTCATGATACATTTGGTAGCAATTCTACATACAATCTTAAATAATTGAACTACCATAATGTATGGAACTATCTGGGAAATACTACTTTCAAAAATGTGCCATAATTATTTCATTGATAACTGGAGTTTGCTGAACTAAACTCTATGTCATTGAGACGGTTCCTTCTCTCCTTGTTATTGTATTTGATTTTTTGGTGGTAATTTTGTTCCCAGTTCTCTGTGTTTTATGAGTTGTTTCTCATTTTTTTAATTGTGCCAAATGTGTTGCTAAATATGCGCATCCTTAGAAGCTGAGACAGCCTATGTACATTTCTAAATCTTCCTACATATGCGTTCATGATTTAGTGTGACTGTGGAATCACCCCATACTGTTAAAGGGCATGTGATATTAACAAATGTTTGCAGTCTCTTGTACAGCTGTAAGCAAAATAATTAACTAATTAAACTAATTAAATGTAATTACAATAACTCATTGCGGGCGTATTGCAGCTGCTTAATTTCCCCCCTCTTCTCTGACAGTCACTGAGAGGATGCTTGGCAATTAGTGTGGCTGTCGAAAGGCCCGAATGTCACTCACATGCCACAAATTTAGGAGCTCGAATGTGTAAACAGTACAATCTTTAATCATCACAAGAACTGGTGTTTGGAGATACAGTTTTAACTACAGTAACCCTATATTATCGATGGTGGAGAAGACCTGTCCTTATGTTTGGTGTCAAGAATCCTGGCTTCAGTCATTTATGATTCATTGGAGCCACATGACATTCACAAAAACGATGAAAAGATGCTTTGGAAAGTAATCCAGAGTCAAGCTGGCAGTGAAGTAAGGATTTCAAAAAGGGTGAGGTATTCTAAATTTTCTTCTTTTAAAAGGCAGAAAAAGTAGCTTTGAGAAGTGGGAGAGGGAAACTACACTTGAAATGATGCCATTTGGCTTTGGAATGTAATATCCTGAAAAAGACTAATAAGATTCGAAGTAGAACTATTTAAGTGTTGCTTCAAACCTCTCTCCCTTTCTCCATCAGATAGTATCGTTTCGGTTTTTAATGCCAGCTTTTGGTTTTGCATTGGTGTCTCCAGTGCTTAGATTTGCAACTGTGCTGACAGCTCACTTTCACCATTTCCTCTTGAGTCTTCTCTTTTTGGTTAATTGCTGGTTGATGAGGAGATGGGGGGAGGGAAGCACGTCTCCACTGGCTTTTTTTTTTTTTTTTTTTTTTGCTGTTTCTTATTTGTTTTAGTTCCTCCTCCCTTGTCACAGAAAGCTAGAACTTCTCAGCTTAGGGTTCCATGTTCTAGAAACAGCATGTGGGCTGATAGTGGGGCATGCCCAAAAGATGACCAATCAGAAATGTTATTAATAGATTAACAGCCAGGCCAATAAAAATATTTGCAGTTTAGGTTGCCTAACAGAAGGGAGCTGAAAATGTTCTTAGATGTGGGATGCTTTCGTTTCAGGGCTTGTATGTGTTTGTCAGCGGAATGTGAGCAGTCACATACAAGGGCACCGCCAGGAATAAGGAGAATCTTGACTAAAGTTGCCGGTTCTGTTTTGGAAAACTGGAGTACTTTCTTTGGCCCAACAAGCTTTTTCTTTTTTCTTTTCTTTTCTTTTCTTTTCTCTTCTCTTCTCTTCTTCTTTTCTTTTCTTTCATTCATTCATTCATTCTTTCTTTCTTTTTTAATGAGCAGCTTAAAACGTCTAAGTGGTACCCTAATGACTTTGTTGTTTTAGGGGATATGTTATGAATATGAAGTGTTAGATCAATTCCATTATTTCGTATTTCAGGTATTTGCTTTACTACATGAAGAAAAAATCCTAATATATTTTTATCTTTGGAGAGCCATAAACAAAATAGGAATAAGTGGTTGATTTATTTTATTTTAAATCTCTGTAAACCACTTAAAATAAGGTTATTGGTTCATTAGCTCCTTCCTTCCTTTCTGGTCTCCCATCTTTGTCCCTTTTTCCACCTTTATGAAGAATGGCTCCAAGAGATTAATTTCATAAAAGAGGAGGTGAGCAAGTTTTCTGAACTAAACATTCTAAATTTAACAACTGGCAGGGGACTCGGTTGCTTAACTTATTTTCTAATGGGCTTTTAAAGAGATTTTTAAGTTCTACCTCATTAATAAAAGTGCCCGAATTGGCTCAGGTTTAGGTGTCTCTGCCTCTATGTTTATGAAGCCAGAAGATTTAGGCATAAGGATCTCTCTCGCTCTCTCTCTCATGCTCTCTCTCTCACGCTCTCTGGCGCGTGCTCGCTTTCCTCTCGCTCTCGCTCTCCCTCTCTTGCTCTCTCTCTTTCTCTCTAATATTTAAGGATCCTCTTCTAAAATTTAACCTGTCCAATTTTTCACCCATGTTGATATCACTCCATAGATTATAGGCTAGCTCTCTCGTTATGTTTGCTATCTGGGCTTAGCTGACATTTCTGAAGTAATTTAGTTAAGAGGAAATGAGTTGTTCCCAGTAGAGAGAGCAAACGAGTGGAGTGAAGGTAGCCAGCGTGATAAATGGCTCTTTCATTTGAAGATCTCCAGAGCTCGTTTACGGCTAATTTTCTGTATTGGCCCCCTTTGAGCTATTAATGCAATCGGCAGGGACCGTGGCCCCTCTCTTCTTAGCTGCCCCATTAGAGCTCCCATTAAGCTGCCGAGTCTCAACTCCATGGCAGGAGTGGGGGGGAGTAATGAAAGGTGCTTTTTAAACCTTCCTAATCTAAACCGGCAGAGGGTGGTTAATACGATTTGAAGGGGGCTGGTCAATGAGCAATCAATAAAGTAATAATGAGAAGGATTCGGTACATTAACAGTCTAAAAATCCAACAAGACATTAAAAAATCATTCTTAACTCTCAGTCCTATTAAGATTGGGAATCTGGGTTGGGGGAGGGGGCAAGGTGGTGCCCAGCTAATATAAATGATCACTGCCAACATCTTATAGCTTAACTTCAAAAAAGGCTTACCTAGGCTTTAAGAAAAAGTTTTTGGTGTGATCGGAGGCCAATATGCAATTGGTCTGACACCTTAGGCAGCAGAAAAAATGCTGGGATTTCTTGGAAAGGCTAGCGTGGCTGGGGTCCAAGGTTCAAATGTTGTGACTGTGGGGCATTTTCATTGGTCTTAGGGATATCCTGTTTGGTTAGTTTCAGTTCAACCTCCGTTCTCTCCCACTTTTTTTTCCAGTTAGTTCTGGCCCCTTCCCCACATAAACACTTTGATTGGTGTAGATTTTCTTTTGGGGTGGGGAGAGAATAAAAAATTGGCCAATTTCAATTATAATGGGTTTTGTTGGTATTCTTCCTTCTGACTTAAAAGGTAAAAAGCACCGAGAATCTGTCATGTCAGAGCCTTTGAAAAGATATGTTTTCTCTCAAATGAATAAGTTTGCCTTTCCAGAGCTGACTTGGATCCCAATAAGTATTTATTCAACTAGGAACTGGAACTCTGACATACATGCCAGCCACCCAGGGAGCAATCAGAACTCATAGATTTTCAAAACTAGAAAGGTTAGACACTCTTCTTCAACACCTTCACCACCCCCCTCCCCAAGTGTGGAAACTCAGGCAGAGAAAAGATAAAATGACTTTCTCAAGGTCCCACATGTCAAGTATGTGATGCGACCCAACTCTGTTTCCAGCCTCTTACTTAGACTTTGCCCCTTAAGGATGGCAACACTGGATGATTGTATATTTTGTGTGTGTGTGTTCCGGCTTTCTTTGTGGGAATCCTTTTATTTTTCTCTCCAATATTTCAGTACTCACATTTATATACTTGTTATATATACATGTGGAATAAAATTTAGCCTTCAGGTAGATTAGGAATGACGCAAGTGTGAGGAAAGGGGTTATCTGCTGGTAAGACAATTTATTACAAGCGATGTTCTACCTCTAGGAGTCTTCCCAGTATAGTTTACGTATTTAAGTCTGAGTACCTTTCAGAGGGACTTACCCTTGAATCTATTTCTCCCTTTCTCCACCCCTGGGAGATTAGATTCACGGAGGGTTTGTTTCCAGTCAAACACAAAGATCTCAAAGCTATAATTTTACACTTATGTTTAAAGAAAAAGATTAAGAGCTAGCCTGTTAACACCTTGGCTCTATATAGTCCACTAATGAATGATATTTTTTCTAATCAGTTTTTTCCTCTTCCTTAAACAAAACTCTAGTCACTGTAATGAAGTATCGACCAGTTTTTAAACCTTTTTCTTCTCTCCAAAATAATGCAAGGAAAAAGGAAAGAGGGGAGCAAGTTTTGTGGGTATTATATCCAGAAGTTGGCTATGCTATCTAACTGAGAACTGAAGAGAAAAAAAAAAACAGTTTTAATGTATGCACAGAAAATTGTAAACATGTAAAGAACTGAAAGCTTCATGCTGAGTTTCGCTATGCTCCATTTCCTTACCATTTCCTGCTGTCGCTTTAAACCTATCTTAGTCATCTCTGGGTTCCTTGAGCAGAAACAGTGTACTCATAATTACTAACAAATCAACCGAGGCCCTGTTGCTCTCTGGGTTTATTGATAAACTGGAGGAAAGCATAAGAAAAAAGACCAAGAGAATAAAATATGGGGTTAATCAGCTGAGCTAAGCAGGTGTGAGAATGGAGGAGAAGGTAGATGATAACGGTGCCATGGAGTTGAAGGAAAGTTAAGACAAGAAATGTGTAGGCTCTAGTCTAAAGCACCAATGCTAACGTTAGGATGATAACCCGAGGATGAGAGAGCTGAGGATAGAAATATGGTTGATACTTAAATTTAAAAATGGAAACATAGTCTGAAGCGTGTCTGTTCAAATAGTTTTTGTCTATGGATAAAAAAACAAAAACAAAAACAAACAAAAAAAAACTCTGCCCCCACCACCAGCAGTGCGCTGACAGAAGCTGACTGATTGGTGATATTTAGATGATAAGTGTATGTATAGAAATGAAGGTACAGCTCACAGGAGGGAGCAATATGCATTCCCCAAAGGAAATAGCTCTTGTCAGGTAAATCAGGCAATTAACAATAGTGAAATTAGAGGGCAAGTTATAAAGTGTCTCTAAACGCCTGGCTTTTTAAGAGATTTGGCCTCTGGGACTGTGAGAAGCAGGTAAAATTCCCATCCTTGGGAGATATTCAGTTATCTGATATGGGAAATAGCAACTGAACTTACTATTTTCAGCTTAGTAGGAGTTTTTTTTCTGTTAAAATATTCTAAGTAGTATTTAAATATAAAAATCTTGCTGAGTATCAAAGATAAGATTTTTATACAATTTATTTCTATATTTTATGCCATGTTAAAACTACAAAGGGCCATTGATATTTTGGGGAAAAGTTTTCCAAGTTTATTTAATGTCAGTTCCCATGATCATAATTATCTGTTTATAGTGCTTAAATCTGAATCTGAAATACAGAAATCAGGACAGCCATGAGGAATTAGATACATTAAAACAGATATGGATGTTCTATATGAGAGTTAAATGATAGGTGTTCCCACCCCAATCACTGTCTGCTAAGTAAATTTAACTCCATATTTTCCTTAAATTTAATTAATACTCACACTTCAGCTTTTCATTGGTTCACTCTTAACTGGGAAGCAGCATCACTGATGAGACTATGGTGAGGAGAATGAGAAAAAAGCAAGCCCCCTCTGTGACTCACCCCCACCACCACATGTCAGTGCAGAAGATCCACTCTGTTATCTGACATCATTTATCTGCCCTGGAATAAGGTCTTGGACTCTGTGGACAGAGGTCCTAAATGTCTACTAAGAAGTAGCAAAAGAGAATGCTACAGTTCCCCCATCCATTCACCTATGGAGCTGTTTTCCACAAGATGTTTGTAAAAGGCCTAAGTGCAATTCATAGTAAATAAAAGATTTAGGACCTAACTGGCTTTTGGAAGTCTCTAAACAATCTTGGTGGTCTGAATGCTGGAATCTGTGGTACAGAGAATAAGCCAATACAAAAATACTTAGTGTTGGTTAGTTTGTTCTATACAAGGGAGATTATGCAACTTGTTTGATATATAGAGTTCTAGGCTCCAGATGGTAGAAAGAGCATATTTTTTACTACAAGGATTATAGGGTGAGACAGAGTCTTTATTTAAAAGGGAGAATAGAAGCCTCCTTTTTCATGCCAGATTCGTGTTTCAGTAAATCCTCTGGACTGGGGATCAACAAATACTGTTTGAAGATTTGGGGGCTTCATAGCCTAGTGGGAGACACTAAAGTGTAGGGCAAGTCAGTGGCTGCTAGAGCCTGCAGAAAGAAAATGGATTTCAGCAGTGTAAAAGTCCAGGGGAGGGAGACTGCCAGGGCACTGGGAGGAGGCTGTTCACTGTTCTTCATTCCCTGCCTTCTGGTTCTACTGCGCCCTGCATCTTCCTGAGGTGCAGATGACACTAAAACGCAATTAAACAGAAATACAGGCTGGAGAGACTGAGTAAGCCTGGGTAGCAGTGGCAACCAGCTGTCAGCTCTTATTAACTTCTGCATAAAACATACCTTGAGTGCGGTTTGTTATCAATTACTTGCCGAAATGAAACAACTGGGGCAAGGCAAGACCGCAGCTCATATGAATTAGAGTGATTGGTTGATTGATCAGGGCACCTGTTGTAAATCATAACTACTCTGAACAATCACCAGCCAGTACTTTATGTTAATTTGTAAACAAAATTCATGTCACTGTGGAATTGCTGTCACTGGAGAGGAGCATTTGGGTTCATTTCTAAATGAATCTGTTATCCTATAAGAAAGAATGGGATCTACTTTAGAGAAATGAGCAGCTCTTTTGGGCCCAACTCTACAGCTTAATGGTGTTACTTGTCTATTCTTGGGCTCAGCATTTGGTGGGGCGGGCACTCCCTATCCTCTCCAGAGACAGCCATGGTTTGGGTTTATCAGGAGAGGAGGAAGGGGCTCAGATAAAGACCACTGGTAGTACCATTTTATATCATTCATAACGATAGTCACTTTCATGCTTCAGCACCAAATGTGATTATTATTTTCAGGAAACTAAGATTCAAAGAGGTTCAAAGAGATGTCTAAGGTCACACAGCCAGCATGTGATGGAATAGGATTTGTCAGGTTTCATACACATCACAACCCAAACTCTCCAGTTGCATGTTTATTGATTTGTATAGTAAGCAGGACTGTGGCAATCGACACTCATATGTCTACACACATGGGTAAATTTCCAGAAGAGTGATGGCTTTTCCATTTGTTTGTACACAGTGCTCTGAATGCACCATAGCTCCACTGGAACAAACATTTCCTTCTCCAGCTTTCCACTTGGCACCTGTCCTGTGGCCTCACCCCTGCACGCGGACCGACTCATTCTATCCACTGGTCACCAGGATCGAAACTCGGTCACCTTTATGGCATTTTTTTCTCTCTCTAGTTCCGGTTCCTCCCAAATCTGTGACTTCTCTGATGATGAATAAAGATGGCTTCCTGGGAGGGATGTCAGTCAACACCGGCGAAGTGTTTTGCTCTGTCCCTGGACGTTTGTCTCTGCTCAGTTCAACTTCAAAGTACAAAGTAACTGTAGGAGAAGTTCAGAGACGGCTTTCGCCCCCTGAATGCCTCAATGCGTCTCTTCTCGGCGGCGTCCTCAGAAGGTAACCCCCGCCCAAAGCGGTTTTTATGGGGTGGGGGAAAAGGGC
The DNA here is from genome assembly GCF_902729225.1 of Pteropus medius. Lineage (NCBI taxonomy): Eukaryota > Metazoa > Chordata > Mammalia > Chiroptera > Pteropodidae > Pteropus > Pteropus medius. Next base: position 33,100,915 of record NW_024354500.1, on the reverse strand, counting down.
TCGCGTGGAAACTGACTTGAAGCTGGACGCAGTTGCCTAGCAACCAGGTGGCCTGAGCGCTGAGAGTGCAGGGAGCAGCGGCCGACATGTGCTTGGAGCCGCACGCGCCAACATTGCCGCCCTCGGACCGGAGCGGCGGGATCAAGCTGCGCACTCACACCCTGTCGCAGCCGCGCCGCGAGCCTGGGAACCTTACACTTTCCCAGACTGTGCCGCGGCGTCCGGCTCCTTCCTACCCTCAGGACACTTTCAGGGCATTCACTAGCCTGAGTGAGACCTAGAAGCTAAAGTGCAGTTGGTGGCTAAGTTGGTCATGAAGGACCCACTAATGCATTGACCCCCGCAGTTTGAAAAACTGTTATGGACGCGTAACCTCCTTTCTTCAGTAACATCACTACTAGTAATAATAATGATACCATTTTAGAATTATTAATAGTTATTCCTTGGAGCCATTCAGATGCTCCCCAATATTGGAGGAAGACAATCCGTAGACACCTTGTGGAAAATGGGGGAGGGGCAGCCTTTATCTTAAGATTTAAAATCTCAGCAAGAGTCCCTGCCAACGTCTGTACTCTTTGGTAGTGTCCCTGGTTATGAAGGTGACATTGTATGAGATGAACTTTTCAAGTTAGTCCGTGTTAGGGTTTGAAAGTCTTCTTTCCTAAAAGTGGCTGTGTGAACAGTACAGCAAGAGATCAGAGTAACTGGGTTTTTTTCTTGTATTTTTGTTCAGACCTTAGCACATACAGGGAGAGCCTTAGGAGGAAGTAAGGGTGTGACCCATGGACTTTTCTCACTTTGAACCCTCTTAGTCTGCTCTACTTTGGTTCAGTTTTCAAGTGAGTTCTTTGAGCCCCAGAATGTGGAAGTTTTTTCCAATCACCCCCTAGGCATTGAGCGTGTGTGTATAAAACTTGCTATGAGATTAAGTGAGATAATCAATATGAAGTGCTTATCACATAACTAAACTCCCTAAAGTGTTAGTTTTACTGTTGTTATGATTACCATCATCATTAGTTTCATGTTTCAGTCTTCCTTCCCTTTTAACCCAACTCCATTTTACAGCGACTCCTGACCCCTTCCTTGCAAAGCCCACCTGTTTCAGCTAGTGCCTTCTCTTCTCTGAACCACCCAGTACTTTCCTCTTTCTGCACCGTTCTGCTGCTCACCTACCTGGCTTCATGACAAGAAAGGAACTTGTGTATGTGCATGTGTAGCTTCTACCTTCTCTAGACCCATAGCCTATACCCTAATTATTCCCATCTGGCATCGTTTTTTTTCCTCACCAGATAAAAAAAGGAACGACTCCTTTTTTAATGCTCTGTATTACAGAAATTAAGCAAACCTCAGCAAACTATCAGCAAATAACCAAAAGGAGGGGGGAGAATGTGCTAACCTCAAGTTAAAACCTCTTCAAGCTCCACTGGGCTTTAGATTGCTAAGTCTAAACTTTGTTTCAGAAACACTCTGAGGTTAATCAGAATGTTAATTCTTGCAATTTCAGAGCCAAATCGAAAAATGGGGGGAGATCTTTGCGAGAAAGGCTAGAAAAAATCGGTTTGAATTTACCCGCGGGCAGGCGCAAAGCAGCAAATGTCACGTTACTCACCTCCCTGGTGGAAGGTAAGCAAGACATGTGGCCATTTCATGAAGTGGCTGAGCTTAACTGTCGGCTGAAGGCTGACATTTTACACATTTCATGATTAACTGGAAATCACTGAAATTGTTGTGCCCTTATGAGTGGGTGTCAAGCAACTGCCTGAGAGAAGTTCAAAGGTCTTTTTACTTAGAGGGAGCTAGCAATTGTAGAGAAGCCAAGGGACAGCGATGAGGGTCCCTGTGCTGTGAAGAGTGCTCAGGTCCAGCCTCCAAGTCAGGGCAGGGGTCACCTCTGCCACCAGATGCAGTACACAGTGTCTGAAATACCCTCTGTATGAACTCTTGCAAGAGTAACTCTGTATGCATCAATCCATTCTATATCCCTTCTCCTCAGATTTTACCTTTGAATTAGTAATAGAAAACACATTGTCTCTTTATGAAACTAGTATTACATTCATAATCCATAATGGTTATTTTAAAACTCATGTCACGCCCAGGGCCCATCTCTTGCTGATTATGTGGGACTTACTGTTATTGAACTATAGCTTAGTAAGGCCAATGATGCCTAGTAGAAAATTGGTGGGGGAGGGGTGAGAAAATATGGAGAGGAGTCACAAATGAGCTTCAATGTAGATTCATCTGTTAAAGGGACATAATTATAACAATCACATTATAATTTGCTCATCATTTTGGGTTTGGGGATCATATTTATGGTATGCAATAAAGAGGATCTTCTACACAGTCTAAAACCAGAGGATCTGCAATTGGGAAAACACAGGAAATACAGCCAGATAGTCATAATGGAGGAAGTTGTAGAAGTTTCTCTAGACTTTTTTTTTCTTTTATTTTCATGGGTATGATATTATGACACTCCTGTAGAGAGTTAGTTTTTAAAGGAGGGGGGTCTTAAAATATTTAAGCAGCAACCGTAAGTCATCACATTTATAGGCATTGCACTTTGCCAGCTTTAAGTAAAGTTGCCTGGCCCAAATTTACCCTCCAGGGGCAGCAGTCACCAAATATTCAGCCCATACTTATTAGTGGTTGACTGTTAGCCTAGGGGTTTTACTTTTTGCCCTTTGGGAAATTGCTAATATCACAATCCTCATTTTGAAACAGCAGTCAAGGTAATCTCAGCCCAAGACAGGGATTTAGGTGGAGAAGGGAGGAAACTGAAAAGCGCACTGAAATTTTAATATTTGGTTGGCAGTTTTCAGTTTTATGAATTGTTGTAAGCATTATGTCTGAGGTCTTGCCATTATTATAATACTGATGATTAAAACTAAGACATGGTCTTTAAAAATAAAGTAGTTCTGGGCTAATTCACCATATTTGTTTTTCATGTTTGGGATATTTCCTCGAACCCCTAAGGCTGTGCTTTGAAGGGTAATAATGCTTTATTCCACATAAGCAGAAGACTTTCTCAGATTGTGTAGCTGCTATGTCACCTTTGTGCAGTAGAAAGTCCTGAAGTAGGAGAATGATGACAGGAACCTCTGAAGAGGAGAAACCTGAAAGTTAGCCGGAAACTGAAATGGAGAATAACTTATATTTCTTTGCTGAATAGAAATACTTGTTCCATACACATTTTACACATATACTTGAATGTAAATAGACATATATACACATGGATTCATGTTTATGTTAGTTACTAATAAGGGATTCCCCCCAATACAATTATAAGAAAATACAAAAGGTAACACAAAAGATAGGAAGACTTTTACATTTATTTAAAGCAGTATAACAGATGCTACTAAGAAGAGGGGAATCTGGCTTGAATACTCAGCCTGGTGTCTAGGCGCAATTGTAAGGTGGCTCTTGAATTTATTGGCCCACCTTTCCCTCAAGACAAAGCATGGGGTGTGGGAGACCTGAAGCTATTCAGGGACTGTCTAGCTAGAATTTGGCGGGAAGGATGATCAGGGAGCGGTTGGGAAGAGCGGTAGAAGCAAAGTTTGTTCTGCCAAATTCAATTACAGCCTGAGAATCATTTTAACTTAGGGAATCTGTCTCACCTTTGCTTTTGCCCCAACAGCTGGCCTCTTCTATAAATAACTAGGGAGAAAGTTGACCAGGGAGCATCTCCTGCCCTGGGATGATTAGGGACTGGGCGCTGATTACTACCTCTGCTGCTGTCTTTTCAGGAGAAGCTGTTCACTTAGCTCGAGATTTTGGGTACATCTGCGAAACAGAGTTTCCCGCCAAAGCAGTTTCTGAGTATTTGAATCGGCAGCACACAGACCCCAGTGATCTGCACTCCCGAAAGAATATGCTGCTGGCCACCAAGTGAGTGTCCTAAACCCTTGGTCTTTGTCCCTGTCTCCTACTTTGCTGACCCACCTAGCTTAGGAGGAGGCAGAGCAAAATGCAGACCTCTTTAGTGGTAAAGGTAGCATTTGCAGCCTGTCCATTGCTGGCTAGGAAGCTCTCCCCACTTGCTGGCTGCCCCTCTTCTGCACACTTCACACCCATGCCCCTAGGCTGTGAGTTTGTCTCTGTCTCCTCTAGTTCAGACTTTGGGGTGAGAGAAGATGGTTTTATGAATCTGAATCCAGGCATTTTACAGTTCTCTTCCCCACCCTGGAATGTCAGGCAGACCTTTTCCAGGTTTCTTCCCTAGATCCCGACGTGTATATTTCTGCCTGGGTTTCACCCCTCCCTGTCATAGCCGCACATGCACGTGTGCTCACTCTGGGTGTCTATCTGTCACCCGTGTGTGCCCATCTCTACCCGCAGCTCTAATTACTCTTTCCAACTTGCTGTTTGGCATCTTCCACAGACCTAAAATTTACTACAACTCCAGAGGGAAAAATAGTAAATCTCTGGCTAAATTTAGGTCTAGAGCTCATTTGAACTTTTACAGTGGGTTTTCTATTTATTTGATTTACTCCCGTCTTTGGCTTCCGTGTCATATTGTTGGTGTTTTATGGCCGGCTCAGGCCTGCAGTGGGTGGCGCTGCGTGCGCCCGCACGTTTCTCTCGCAGGCGCGGCCTGAACAGCGGCGCTCATTTATTTAGTGCTGGAGGACGCGGTTTGTTCCGTTGACAGCGTAATTTAAAGAAATATATGGAAGGCTGAAAAATCATTTGCTCAAATTTGTCCAGATGTTTTTGAGACGTGATTGGAATTTGATTGCCCCTTTCCGCAGGGTCAAAAAATATTAATGTCCCAGAACTTTAATTGCTTACAGACCCTGGTTTGGGCTTTGAAGATTTAAAATGTTTGACTCTAAGCATTTGTTCTCCCCAGTTCAGAATTTCCTTTTTGGCACTTCGGTAATGGGTGCAAACTTAAGGAAAAACTTCAACCATCTCTTCCAACCATCAAAACCTAGTACTTACTCTCTTTTTAGAAGATTTTTCTCTGATGTAACAACTAGCAATATAATAGATCTTTGTCAATAAATTGCCCTCCTACCCCTTGCCCTGGTGTCTGGTGGCAGGGGACCAGTTGATGCTTTATAAACGAGGAAAGGTACTTTGGGGGGAAAAAATAAAATCAAACTGCATAAATTAGATAATAGGATTCCACAAACGACTGTCATTTCCCTAAGGAATGCTTGTAACTTCCCCCTTAAAGCCTTGTGGCTCCTCTTAGGCCAGCATTTCCTAACCTGGAGTAAGTATCAGAATCATCTGGGGGAGCTTTTTCAAGATATTTATTCATGGACCTGGCCCCAAGCCCCCTGGATTGAAATCAGTGGGGGCCTGGACGTGTGCATTTGAACCCCACAGGTGATTCTAAGGTACCACTGGCTTAAGAACTGCCTATTTAGGTCAGAACTGTTACCTGTTTCTTTCTGAGTGTGAAGATGTATGTGTGCATTTTGAACGGAGAAACCAGTAGAGAGTGTAGAGAGAGGATGCCTGGTGGGTGGAGGTATTCACCATCTAGGTTAGCCATTACACTGGGAGTAATCCCCTGGGAAAGGATGCCTGAGGGTCACTCACATTGGTTCTCCAGGTACCTGCCCTGTTTACCTGTTGGCCAGGCTAGGTGTCTGCAAGTGTCAGGCCATCCCAGGGTGATTCCATAGTTTTGTTTTTTTTTTTCCTCGATGATTGTGTAGAGGCAGGCTGATGGGATAAGTTTGCCAGTCTGTGAAAGTCTGGAATGCCATGCCTCTGACCACCAGCAGATCCAAGCCATTGGACCTTGTGGGCTAAAACCCTCCTTCTACCTCTTATAATAAAAAGTTCTCAAGTAAGCGTAATCTACAGACCCACTGGATTTCTAAGGCTGGGAGATTCCTCTAAATTGTAGGTGCCTTGAAGAAATTAAAAAAAACCCTTCAGCAAATAAAAATCTACCCTTCTCCGTGTGTTAACCATCTAACTTTAGGTTTTACCTAAACAATGCAGGAATCCTTTTACATGGACAACAATCCTGTAGTACAAAGGTTTTCAGTCACCTACACTTGAAAGAAAAAATAAGGGGTGGGGAGAAAAAATACCTCCCTTCCCAAATACTGCATGTAAACAGATTTTTGCTTTGAATGGAATCAGCATTCTCTTCTGCAATTAACAGTTGCTTGCCCTGGGCCATGCAAAGCTCTAGCAATCTGCTTCTGTGCTAGGGATGGGCTTGTGGCCGAGGGGTCTAAATCTTTCAGGGCTTTTTGAGCTTGATCACCAAGAGGTTGGAGAGGCAGGGGAGAGGAGGAGAAAAGTGATTTTAAAAGAACTGCCAGGTAAGAGCTAAAAATGACTGAATATTCCAAAATCGAATGCTATAGCCTAGTGGATTGTCCAAAGCAGAGTCTAAGCGGTCCTGGAATGAAGGAGAAAAGACTGGAAGGGGGAGGGGGGGAGGCTAGCCTTTGGGATGGAAGGGGTGCATAACCTCCCCACATCTTCTTTCCTTTTAGTCCCAGCTGCTCTAGAGAAGCGAGCGCTGAGAAAGGAAACAGAGCGGAATCGCTCACATTAGCCTCGCTCTTGGGTCTCTACGGTGACCGGGTGCCTCTGGGTTTGTGTGAGCGTCTCCTTTCTAATGCCGATGACAACGACACTAAGGGGTAATTTTTGTTCCTCTCCCACCTCTTTACAGGCAACTTTGTAAAGAATTTACGGATCTGCTGGCGCAGGACCGGACGCCCATCGGGAACAGCCGGCCCAGCCCCATCCTGGAGCCAGGGATCCAGAGCTGCCTCACGCACTTCAGCCTCATCACGCACGGCTTCGGCGCCCCGGCCATTTGCGCCGCGCTCACGGCCCTGCAGAACTATCTCACTGAGGCGCTCAAAGGCATGGACAAGATGTTCTTGAACAACACCACCACTAACAGGCACACGTCTGGGGAAGGCCCAGGTAGTAAAACTGGCGACAAGGAGGAGAAACACAGGAAATGAAAATTTTAAAAAAAGGAAAAATGTTTTAAATACAAAAGAAAAACAGGAAAAAAATAATTTTAGCTTTAAAATATTGGATTGGCTTTGGAAGAATAATATTAGATAGAATACACATACAATCAAAATTAAAACAAAATAAAAAGCTAAGTAACTTAAAAACTGAGGCATACAACGGAGCAACAGTATCGGTTCTCAGTGTCTATTTCAAGATACACTTGGAGACAACCGTCCGGATTTTCCACTTCGGTTCTTTCGAGCTTAGTAATACTGATAATAAAAGAAAACCATGATTTTTTTTTCCCCCTTTGGAAAATAAACATAAGACTAAACATGAGAAAACGCTAACTTATTGGAAGGAAATCGGAGAAACTGTTGGTGTCAGTGCTTTGACAGCTGGTTGACTGAGACGCACGAACTTTTTAATTTTTAATATTTTTTTAGGAAACTGTCTCGATGTCCCTGCCCTCCCCCCCTTAACTCACCCCTCTCCCAACCACCCTTTCACCCTTTTCTATGTTGCCCTTCCTTCCTCAAGCTGTCACGGGAATCTTCCAGGATGAACATGATTGTGGTTAGCCCTTTTGCGTTGTGTTTCAGTCCCCTTGGTCCTCCTGCTCCCGCCCCATCCCGCTCTGCATTTTAAACTCACCGGTGCCCAGCTCCTCGGCCGTTTGTGTACTTAGGGAAGACGAGGGCGGGCGGGGCGGGAGGCCGGCGGAGTTGCAGGCGTTGGCTGCTGCTTTTGGTGCGGGCCGGCGGAGCAGAGGCTCCCGCGGCTGAGGAAAATCCGGACCAATAAGTTGATTCAGACTCATCATCAGTTCCTTTCAGAAATGTTACTAGTTCCCAGCCTTGCCAGCATCTGCATACAGAGAATCTTGCATTTGTTATATTTGTGTCATCTACCAATTTTAAGAATAGTAAAACAAAACAAAACAAAACAATATGAATACGTTGATTAGTATGTAATTCCTTCAAAGGGGTATGTACCATTTCATTCTCTTCTGTTTTCCAAAGCTTTGCCCGCATGGTTTATGAGCTTCTTCAAAGAGGACTGGGGCTTCCTACACAATCTATAAGGTACAGAGAAAAAAAAAAATCTGATCCCTTTTTAATCAAAGCCTGTATGTCAGAATTCTGCAGGTGCACTTCTTTAAAGAAGCTCAAAGGGAATAATTTAGAAAGTGGCCAATAAGATTGAAGCATCTTTTGAGTCTAGTTGCCAACAGATACCTCAACACGGAATTCTGGGGGACGGGGAAATTGCAAAATGAATTTTAAGGTAGACGAGTAAAGGTCTTGGAACCCAATATTTTAATAATATTGCCCTGCCTTTAAAATGGATTCTACTTCCTTGGGCTCTTTGATGATTGCTCTTTTAGTCGGGAATGAAGCCGCTTTGGGGGTGGTGGTGGGGAGGAGGATGGTGCAAGCTCCTGTGTTTCAACAACGATTGCTTTCTTACAAGATAATTTATGAATGAGGCATTCCCCCCTCCCCACCCCCAGACGTGCACTTGTTTGGGCGTATAATGGTAAAATAATGCAAAGTGAAAGGAGATGTATTTCAGCTTTGAATTTACCGTCTGGATACACTGACTATTCCCAGTGGGTAAAGTTTTATACATTTAATATCTTCACTTCTGTCAGCTCAGCTCCTTTCTCAGGCTTCATCTGAGCATTATTATGAAATAAGATCTGGAACCCTTTGTCCCCACCCTTTCAAAAACAGTGGGAAATCCCCAGGGGATGGGGTGGGTGAGATAGGTCTCTGAATTTAGTATCGATACACCGCACCTCTTTATACAAAGAGGACCTTTGCAACATCCCTTGAAGATAAAGTGCCAGATGTCTGTTCTGCAGGATTTACAGTTAAACCCTATGGGACTCTCAGTTCTGCTGTGTGGGTCTTAGCCTTGGAGGAGGTTGAAGGGTGGGGTTTAGGAGCCTGCTGAGGCACCTTCTTTGACAGGGCTGGGGGGCGGGGATTGGGAGCTGGTTTCCAGTCACCTAGAGGGCCAAAGCAACGATTATAGTCACACTCCAGCCCATCTATTGCCAGCTCCTTTGGGGGTGGGGGTGGGGGCTCCGAGTGTGCCCGGCTCAGCCCTAGACGAGTTGAAGGAGCACCAAGGCCGGGAACTAGACCTTAAGGAGAATGTAGACATTCCACTTCTTCCCAGCTCAGAAGCCTGCGCCTTTGTCCGAGGGCCTGGCCACTTGCTTTAGATGTATTCTTATTGCGAAAGGCCGGCAGAAACCACACTGAAAACCATCGTCTCCTTTCCTTGCAGGGCAACGCGCCCCACGCGTGTGACGTGCGAGAGACGCGATGGACGCGCCTTGCTCTTACTGTGCAGGTGCTGAGAGCGTGTGGGCCACTCGTGCCCAGTCGTGTTGAGGACATAGAATCAGCTGCTGGAGGGGCCGCAGGCCGCGTAGGCCCTTCCCGCTCTGGGTTTCATCTTAGGGGCTAAAGGGCCCGAGAAAACCCCATTCTCCAGTAGGTAATGGGGCGGCACCCAGAGAGCTGCAGGAGCACGGAGGGGTCTCAGCGCTGCCTAGGCCCTTGGCTACCCCCAGGCCCCTGCTCCCAGAGGGCGAGTGGCCTAGAAAAATCCAGGGAATCGGAAGCTTCCCTCACCTTTGCCAAGACAAAAACTCCACCTTCACACTCCTGAAGGCGGATTATAGGATAGAAATTGGCTTACTTGGCAAAGCAGGCTCCCTCAGTCGCCCTTCGTCCTCATTCGTGCGTTTCTCCCACGCCCCAGCTAAGTAGAGCCCCTTGCGCGTCTCCTCCGCCCCCGCCCCTTCCGCCGCCCTCCCCGCGTGGAGAGAGCGGGCTGCTCCCTCTCCCTCCCTCACTTCTCCTTTCATGTACCACCCCCTGCCCCTTGCTTTCGTTAGCAAGGCCCGCTACGTTTATCTGATAATTGAGTTATTAAAAGATTTGGTTTCCTTGGGCCCATAAATCAATAAACAGTAGGATTAACGCAAGAGTTTGCCTTTTAAGTCAAGGGAAACGTTTAAAGAAAGCGTTTTGAACTTTGTTTTCATATCAAATAGGTGAGTTGCAGTGTCCCCCTACCCTACACCCTTTAGACAATTTCTCATGCCCCTCCTAAATGCTGGGTCCCAAAATAAAAGAGCTTAAGTGAGAAAGGAGGAGTCAGGACGTGGCAGCGCTGCCCTCATACTTTTCACTCTGCAAGTTCCTTTGCGGTTCTAAAGAGAATGTCCACACTGCTTCTTCCTACAGGTACTGTGGGTCTCAAGGGGGGAGCGGGGGGGGACAACAAAAAAGAAATGCTGTTCTGGTGATGATTCCATCTCAAAGTGATCTTTAACTGCTCCCCAAAACTGGGAAGGTAAACCACCCTCTAACCCCGCCCCGCCCCGCCCCGCCCCAGTTATCTTGTATTTTCTTTCCTACTCTCTGGTTCCACATTCTTAGCTTTTTCCATCCTTCTATTAAGAACCGATAGAGGCTTTTCAAAGACCTGGCTGTTTTATTTTCTTTGGCCAAAGAAACCATTTTCTCTCAAGCAATTATTTCATAACCTAAGAAAACTTTGGTCGAATGGAAAACCCGAAACCCTGAGCTTATCAACACACTGCTCCTCTGGTACAAAGCCTTACTGAAAAGGGCAACTCCTTCTTACTAGGAGTGTTTATAGAGAATTTATCATCACATCTGATACCCTGTATGCGTAATACATTATATGGAAAGGAAATAACCCTAAACCATCTGATGTTGCCTCAAGAGCCCAAACAGTGTTTCCCCTCCTGTGCCGATGTATGTTAAATTATGGGGGTGGAGGGAAGAAGAGAAAGAAAAAACATCAAAATTTGTTTTCTTTTAAAAGTGGAATGGATGCTATTCTTCTTTAAATGCCCAAATCAACTCCTCTGTTGAGTTGGTCTCTAATTCACTAACGTTTTTTGCCACACAATCAAGAAATATCAATCTATTGACTCTTCAGGAGAAGAGCTCCGGAGGATATCCGTGTTAAGTTTGTATATATTTATTTATGTTTAATTTAATGAGAATGTGTAAATATGGCGAGCAAGTAGTTTGGGATTATTTATCTGTGAATCTATACCTCTGTGAATGGGTGGTAAAACAAAACAAAACAAACAACAACAAAATAATGCTTGACCCTAGGTAGAATCCTATCTGAATTTTTCTGTTCTTTATAGACAAGCTGTTATGGTAATGGGTAGAAATTGGTTTATTGTCCAGTGTTGATCTGATTTACATAAATAAAAAGATTGTTGTGTTTTTTGTGTGTTTTCATTTTCAGTTTCTTGAATATGGATATTGTTTAATTCTACAGACCAAAAAAATAAGTATAGCCAAGAAGGTTTTTTTTGTCCCCCCTCATTGAAACACAGGCAATGTTTTTATTGCATCATAAAGACAATAAATTTTTCTTCTCAGAAAAATGGACACTTTTGTTTTTACTAGGTGTTTTTTAAATTTTTAAAATTCCAAATGGACACTCTTCTCTCTTATTGCTAACCAGATTTACAATAAAAGCTGATGTTAATGGTATCTCTTGTTTTATTTTGCCCTTTAAAAAATGAGGTGTAAAATTTACTTCCCAGGTAACTAAAAGACTCCCTGTCCCAGTAACTAAAGGGCTCTGGGTCCAAGTTAAAGATGATGCTCCCCTCCCACTGCTAGTGGGATAGCATTCCACACGGTGTTCCTCAAAGAAGATGGTTCAGGAAAGATGCCCACAGAACCATGTATCAGCTGCTGTACCCCATACTTGGGATCTGGGGGAGTTAACTGGCTCATTTCAGGATTGAACCCAACCCTGACCTCACTAGCATGCAAGGCCCTCCGTAAACAAATGAGGAAAAGTTCTCTTGACCCAGAGAAGGAAAGAAACATAGCTGTCTTAGGAGGCTGGTTCATACCTCAGGCTCAGAGGCTTCTTAGAGAAGCCAGAGCTTTTCTCATTTGGGTTAATGGGCTGCAGCCCAGTCAGTCCTAATGGGCCGCAGTGATCAAACATCATCTCAATCTGCATTTCATCCCAAGCAAGGCTTGGGCGTCTTCCCTGAGGCTAAGAAAATAAAGTCGTCCAAGATGTTACACAGTTTGGACGAGTCAGTGTTTCTCTTTGGACCTCAAGGTCTTTATCTATAAAATGTGGGCCTCCTAAGATCCTTTCCAACATCAACATTGCCTAGTTTAATTATAAAAAGCAGAAACAGCAATGTGTATATAAATTTGAGGATAATCAGCAAAGTTAAATCTTGATAACCCCAGATTCTGAAAGTACTTAACATGTAGTTGGTGCTCAGTTAATTAATAATATGCCTCCCATATCCCATATCAATTTTCTGTTTTTCAGGTAATCATTCCTAGTTAGACTTCCTTATAGGGAAAGACAGAAGGAACAATGGAATCTGCTTTATGTGAGATTTTCCACTTCATGGCTTCCTTATTAATGAAAAAAAAAAAGGCGAGGTATCATAGAACTATAAATGACTGATTCATGAAAAGCACTCAAGAAGGAAAGGAAATGGAAGAAAGGAAAGAAAACCAAAGTAATTGTGATTAAGAAGGTATGCAATGCGTTTATCTAGAAAAAAATAGGTATATGTTTTTGGCTCAACTATTACATTGAGTTTCCTTTTCATTTGCTTTTTGGAAAGAGAGGTTTTAGTTACCACTGGGATCACACAAAGGGGGTGGTGAGTGGTTTCCGTAACTTATGGCAAATTTTCCTACAGAAGGGTTAGCTCTAGCTCTGGAGAAACAGATCTGCATCTATTATCTCATATGTAAATTATAGACCTCCTTCCCCATTCCCACCAACTGAAAGGAGAGGATCTGAGACAATCATCTTTATTAGGTAAAACTCAAGGTCTTGAGGGGCTGTAACGTGGCAAAAGAACTGGAGGAAATACCTGGAAGGAAAAACTGGAAAGGGAAGGAAAGGGTAGGAAGCCTGAGGCAATCTTGGTTAACAAAATGGCCCTGGGCTGCCTGTCACAGCTCCTCAGACCCTTTGTTGCTGTCTTACTAGGCTGTGGAGGAAATGAGAGAGCCACAGCTGGAACAGCTAGGCCGTGGATCCTGATCACAAGTCCAGCGCAGGAACCCTAAGTGACCTTGGAGGAGGTGCTGCTGACGCTCCTGCCAGCCAGGAGGCAGCCAGCGCGGAAACCCGCCTGTTCGCCCGCCGCTTAAGGGCCCTGATTAAAAATAATGCTAGGAGGAAGACCCGATTACTTTTTTTTGAGGCCACATTCTTTTTCTTCGTTTGCAAATAACAGCCCCGTGGGGTACTTCTCCAGGGACAAGGGCCGCCTGAGTTTAGAGCCACTAGAGAAATGCTGGCCCGATGGGACCTGTCCTGAGGGCGGTCAGCCCTCCCCGACGCAAGCTGCCTTCCATGCTTGGGCTTGGACTTTGAGGGCGGTTGTCTGTCATGTTGAAGACTCAGAAATTAAACATGCAGCTCACAAGTCCATTAATTTTAGTTTCCCATTAGTCCATTTATAAGTGAGCCAGCATTGGCTCTATAAATACGGTCCTATAAAATTGAACTCCTTCTCATAAATCTTCCAAGTTGTTTATTTACATGTATTCCCTCTCACGCTCTAACAAACCTCAGTTTAAACTTAGGGAAGACCATGGCAGACCCGACAGGCAACGAGCTGGGGTCACCGCTCCCCAGCTTCCCTGCTGGAATCGTGGGCTCCTGGGCAAGGAAGGAATTATGCGGGGATGGGAGGAGGCGGAAAACAGGACAAAAACTCATTTTTCCGTTTTGACTTTCCTTGTTTTTATCCCAAACTCAGGCTCTCCATATTTCCCATCACAAGCTCCATGTTGATTTATATTGTCATAAACAGCATTCTTGCGACTATAGCTCTCATAGCTTGGGGTGAGCTCCTTTTTCACTTTCCTGGCAGCCACTACTTTTAAATCAGGCCTCATAAATAACCCCGCCGCTTCCTTTGGGTGAGGCCAGACATCTCCCCGGGTCCACTTTCTCCGCCTGAGTCCCTGCATGCCCCTCCCCCAGGTCATAGGTCGGTGCACTCCCACCGCCCCTCCCGCACGTTGCCAGAACGCAGCCGCCGAGTGGAGACTGGGCAGGAGCGCAAAGACACTCACACCCAGGCACAGTGTCTGCGAGCGCACGTACCACGCGTGCGCCGCCCCAGCCTGCTCCAAGCAAACGCACAAGCTCACGCGCACGGCGTCCCGAGTTAGCAGGGCAGGGTGTCAAGAACCGCGCACGCGTGGACGCCCACGCACGCACACGCACGCACGAACGCACCGCGGCGCCCTGGGGCGTAACTCCATCCCCCGCGGCGACCCCGGAGGGCGAGGTGCCCGCTCACCTGCCCGCGAGGGTTTCTGCTGCGCGCCTTCGGGGGTCAGGGCGTAGAGTTTGCAAATGAGTGCCGTGTGGGCAAGCTGTTTGTGCTCAGAATGAGGGAGCAGTTTTTGACACAGAAGTTCAGCACGTTCCACGCTGCTCAGAAGCTAGCAAGGTCAGGCCGCTACTTTTTGCCCACTTGTTTGAAACCTATTGGTTCCTACCCACCCTGCGTCTTTTCGCTTTTTCTCTCTTTCGTAAGGGCTGCAGCCTTCTGGAGCAGGCGAAAGGCTTCCAAGCCCAAATAGGGGTCACACCTGCTGCCGGGAGAGGCCTCTGCATAAAAATGTTCTTAAAAAAAAAAAATTTAAAGCAGCATAATAGCCAATGAACTTAGCAAAGCGTGACTTGCCCAGGCCGCACGGAGGGCAGTTCTGGCAATCATCTGTGACTCCACCACCAGTTAACGTCCTGGACGTGCCTGTTCGCGGAGATATTAGCAAACATTTCAAGGATGTGTCTGTCAGATGTCATTAGCCAAATCACTTAATGGGGAGGAGGGTATGGACAGACATATATGCGTAGAATATTTTGAGGCGGTCCGAATCTGCTCTAATAGCGAAATGTCCTGACCTGTACATTTATCAAATGGCTGGAGAAAAGAAGCTAGTACATGAGCAGTGGAATAACAGAATCGTGGTAACCGAAGCCTAACTGGGAATGGGCATGCAGGTCTTTCCGAAGTGGAAACTCGGAGCCAAATCAAACCGATATACTGCATAGATTGAAGTGGTGGATCAGATCAACTCCATGAGTTCTAGCGCTCACCGTGTGAACCATTGAATCCTAGGCACTAGAACCCTGCGTCAGGATATGCAATTAGAGGTGGGCAGCTCGGAAACACCTGATTACAAGGAAGAGCCTATGGCTGTTCAAGTGAGCGAACTGAGTGCAACCATGGCCCGCGTTTCCAAGGAAATAGAATTTTAGATAGTTTATACACAGCGGTGGATTTTACTGCCCACTGTCGACTGGCCTAGGTTTGGAGAGGGGCGGGGAGGGTTTGGGATTGTAGTAAATAGCTGAGAAAATCCCAGTCAGTACAAAGAAATCAAGCACAAGATCAGTCCAAACCCCAGTGTTCCATTAGCCAGCACTCACACACACAAAAGTGCCAACGCAGTCTAGGAGCAGGATGAATGTTGTGTATTGGTTATCCTCCTTGACAAGTGATCCTACCAAGAAATTAGGTGAAAGGTCTTTTTTTGTCATTTAGAGGTTGTAGTTAGGGCTATTTACACACACACACACACACACACACACACACACACACACACACACACAATGAGAAAGTCACATCACAACATAGGAACTCTCCAATACCTGGACTAAGAAAACCACAACAAAACATTAACCATTGTGATTTTTTTTTTTTGGTCATGTGAGTCCCATGTGTTAAGGAATGAAGAAAAGATTTTTTCATTTCTTAGGTATTATAGCTCTTGCTTTCAAGATAGAATTCAAGATAGAAATATCCAAGATTTGAGGCAGAAGCACAGCTTACTCTTTTTACAAGTTGTTTCCCACGTTTCCCTTTTGTTGTTTTTAGGGTGGGGGGCAGGTGTGAGCTCTGTCAACAAGATGGGCCCATAGAGTGATTCATTCACTTTTATGTCCAATCTAAATATTCTTTTCTTCTTCAAAGATAAGAGCCATTCAAGACAATGGAGCCAAATAATCTAAAGAAGGATCAAGCTGATCCTGGTCCCTGTGACCTTTTCCCCTTCCTTTAATTCTCAATAGTGAACATCTGTGTTTGGTGGCTAATGTCTGAAAGTAATAAAGACAATTAGAGCTTTTCATTTTTTTCTTGGGCTAGGGGTTTGGGTGCCAGTGTGGAAAGATGAAAACTTTGTCTATGACACTGCTTTGCAGGATGAAACTAGGGAATAACAGCCACTGGGCCTTGCTGCTTTTCAGGCTGTAGGGAATTGAGGGTGGTAAGCATGTACACTGAAGGTATAGGTAATTCACATTGCTCCTTTCTTTGTTAGTCTGTCGGCAATTTTTTTTTTTTAATAATCCTATCATTTGCCACCTCTATATTAGAAAGAGAAGATAATGTCTACCTTATTCCTGTCTTGTTCTGAGTTTACTTCCAGCTGTGAAGACTATTAAAATAGGTTCCTGAATGCATTCTCACTCTCCCACCACTTTTTTGAAGGCTCCTCTCTTCCACTTGAGAACAAACTAAAATCAAACCAAACCCCAACAAGTTGCCAAAATACAAACCCCCACGTTAATCAATTTATTGAAAAATGTTTCCGTTTTCAGTGTGCAAAACTGAAACCCATCAATCTTGAGGCCAGTTGGAAGGGTTCTGAAAGAATAAGACATTCCAGAAATAACCAGTTAGAGAAATTTGTCTGCAAAACAAATATCAAGAGTGAAGTAACATGTTTTCTTAGTATATGTTCTCTTTATGGCACTGTGCTATGGATTTTTTATAACCCAAAGCTTGTTTCTTGTAGAGGAGCCATACCTGATCTTAAATGAGTAAACCTGTTACATATGCATGTATGAAAGTATATAACGATTTAAAACTCTTGGGCGAAGTTAAAGTTGAAAAGTGACAAACTATATCTTTGTTTATATCTGCATATCTCCTGGAATCTCAGTTGCAGTGAAACTTCTTTCTTAATGGAGGTCATTTAGGAAGCTGTCCTATTTTTAGTGTTCTCAGATTTGTGGAAGGGGGTGTGTCTAAGAACCAGAGCATGAAACCTTTAAATGAGGGTGGAGTTTTCCTGTCAGCTGGATACTGGATGCCTTCCCTGCATATCATTCTAAAGTCTATACAGAAACATGAGTTTGCAGTTGAATTGTTCCACATTTAATCACATATGTGCACAGGCACAGGCAGAAGACTGTTTCTATTCATCATTTCCCCTTGATTTTAAACATGTGTTGGGAATTTTGGAAGTCTGACTGCTATAGATCATATTTGTGACTTTGTTCTTACACATGCAGTTTAGAAACCTACAAGGTGATAACTAGGTTATTCTTCCTCTCTCTCTCTTTTTGCTGTTAATAACTCTGTCCTTCTTACTTTCCTCTTCCCCACTGGTTTCCTCCTCCCTAGCATTCTGTCAAGCAATAGGCTGTAAAATAGTTATCCAGACCAGCAGCCAGGCAAGTGCCGTTTGAGAGTAATTTCTGCCCCAAGCGTTTGGCCCAGGGCAAAGCAAGCGTGCTCTCTAACTGATCAACCTGGATATTTCATTATTCATTAATTTACTGTTTAACCAAATCCCACTCATTATCAGAGGCAACGCTTGGCAGAGCCCAGCGAACAGTAGCAGTTGGTGTCAGGCGTGGAGAATTGGCCCATTTGATCCTGGGCTGTTTTATTATTCAACACCACTGACTGAGAAAAAGGTCCATGAATAATAAAGAGCCAAAGCGTGTTTGAACTGAGAAGCATGACACAGCCTTACAAAACAGCAGTTAGAAAATTAAAGGCAAGGTGGCCCAGACTTTGCATTTTTTATCTTGGCTGTGGGCACAGACATTTATATCCCTACATTGTTTTCGGTGATTTTTTTTCTTTTTTTTAAGTCCTAAGAGGCATTTGTTTCAGTCAGTCTCACCCTTTCAAAACAGACCACTGTAGAACTCAGGAGCAAACTTACACAGCAAGAAACAAACATGCCTCCAGATGGGAACTTGAAAATGTAATTTCTAACCTTGTAATCAGTTAGGTCCTTTGTGGCCCATCTCAGCTATGTGAAGATTTGGGTGATATTAATTCTTCTTTGGACCTGCCATCATTCATACCCTGGGTTCGTTTAATAATATAATTCATGATGCTGATCAAATGCATGTTAAATTCCTTTTCTGTTCAATTAGTTCCTTGACAAGTTTTTGGGTATTTAAGCACCTGGCCACAAAGGACGTATGGCAAAGGTTTTAGGACCCTGTAGGTAATATCCAAAATTTAATATGAGAGAAGGACCTGTGAAGCACATAAGGCTAGAGGAAGGAGTTTATCCTCCCCAAGAAGCACCTTTTTTGCATTTATGTGGGCAACAGTGGTCATGAATTCTTTCAGGCTCTATTAGTTCTGTAAGTGCACAGTTGAAATAAATGCACTCGTTGGATCCATTGATGGTGGGCCTGAAGGTATAACTGTCTTTAAGACTGACCTGTCCTGCCATTCTATTCATGTACCCTTTTTATTCATTGATTTATAGTCCTTGAATAAGTATGATGAGACCTAAAACAATAATGATAACTGCATTTTGTATGTTGCCTTCTACTACCTAGCATCTCCTTCATTTAATCCATGCAGAGTCTTACGGAGAGAACTAGGGCACATGAGCAAGTCCATATGGGCTGCCTATGCTCATAAAAAGTAGTTATATATATTATATATATGTAAAAAATCTTCCAGGATTCTTCAGAACTTGGTCAGAATAGAACTACCTTGGGTGCTAAGATACTTAGAGTGATACATAAAAGGTGATGTGATGAGATCAAACTTCAAATGATTTTTAATGTTGGAATCTGTAAATAAAGGTGAAAGCATAAAGGTGAAAGCATTAGGGAGAGGCTTGGCGTCTTCTTACCTCAGGATATTCTTTTGCCTGTCTTGGATGCATTTGGAAACTTGTTATTAGGCTGAATTTAAAATAGGGTAGAATGTTAGCATAGAAAAGATTCTTTTAACATCATCAGCCTGACCACCTCATTTTACAGATGCTTAAGAGAATGGCTTGCCCAGTCTTATGCATGTAGCTCTTGAGTGAACTGCCATTAGAACTTTAGTTCTAAAATGCTCTTTCCTCTACAAAAGAGCTGAGGGGTTTGATTTTTATTCTAGATATAAGAATAGGTATTCTAGATATTAAAGTATTTGTATTCTATGAATTTTTTTCTATTTATCTTTCAGTAGTTTTGAAGAGGCCTTAAAAATTTTTGATCCCATAGGACTGAAGTACAGTATTTTAAAAAAGAGATCCATTACAGTTAGTGCTTTTTGGTATCACAATTTTTGGCATTAATTATAAGAATAGGGTGAAAATTGTTCCTCCAACTTAGTTGGGTTTGGAGGGTCAGAATAAGATAACGATCTCCATTGTTTTGCTTCCTAATATGGTGCACCAGGTTGATTACTTATTATAAATTAAAGTGAGTATGTTAACTAGGTATGATCACGTTTGTAACTTATGGCAGATAAAGTTAATGTCTTAACTTCTCAGATCATGCCAGTTCTCATTAAGTCATGAAACTACACATCCTTGAATATGACTACATATTTCAGACCAAGCTAGGACATAGTCTCTTTTTTTAGGTAATAAGGAATTTGAAATTTATATTTGGATATTTTAATATCCTCATCAACATTTCCTTCTAAATCAAAGGTAAGTATCCATTATATAGGCAAAATAATTATAAACTATTTGCATTTCACTTTATGAAGCATTTTCATTAAATAACATCATTTAATTTGATTCTTGCAACAAGAATCAAATGTAAGATGTAAGATGGGTACTAAAGAACCTCTCTTAATATTACCGGTAAGGAAACCTAGGCTCTGGATGAGACCCAAGCTTACCTTGCAGAAAAGTGGCAGAGCAGATAAGTTCTACGCTTTTTACCATTCCACACTGCCATACTTACATTATAAATATAAGTATGTATCCATACATACCATAGAAATAAGGAAATACGAAGTTTTGTTACACTACTTGAAATGTAAAAACTAGTCTAGTATATTAATGTATAAATAACACAATATATATTTTAACAGCTTACTAATTTACATCACCTGGACAAAGATATGCATACGTTTGTGAGAATTTGAACTATACAATCTTTAAAAAGGATGTAACTTTACTTCTTTCAAGTATACAGAAGAAGTGGACTTGCACTAATTAAAGATTCTTTTTAGAAGTCCTTAGAATACTAATTTTGATTAATACATAAGATTGCTTTATAATTATACTCTCAATTATTCGTACATAAATGGGTGCTCCTAAATGCTTGGGGATACTAAAAAACAGTGTATTGTCTTAAACAGTTTATGTACTCTCCCTGTAATCTTTATTTACACTAGTAATTCAATAAGTCTTTTATCCATTGATATGGTAAAGGCAAACTTCTGCTCAGCTGGACCTTTGTTAGAGCAGAAATTCCGATTTAAGTGAGTCTGAATTAATGAGGTTTTACTTTATTTGCACCTTAATAGATTTTGTACCATATATCTGCTTTTACATACACATATAACCTTATTAATATATACATGTATAAATAATGTACATTTATACACTTAAAAATATTCTGTAGGGCTACCAACTTGATTTATCAGTGAACCTGAGACATTTCAAATTATTTAATAGCTTCTTAGCATAGATTTGCCTTAGTCCATCTGTAGTGGTGGAGGAAAAACTCTGTTTCCTTAAGTCCTTTTATGAAGGTGCCAAAAGGTATAAAAATATGAAGCCATTTAATAGCCAGGCTCTTTGAAAGTACCAAGCACACACAGTGTGCATGCTAAGTTTAATCACACTGATGGATTTACATGTAATGTCTCAATTCCAGACTCCCTCATTAGTGCAGTCAATCTTGAAGTTTTCCCTGGTGAGTGAAGGGTGAAGGTGACTTCAACACCGATGAGAGGATGGCTGGATATTGCCAACACCCAGAAAAAGACAGTGGGAAAAAGCTCTACCATATGAGGCTATAATCCTAGCTGTGGTCAATGTGTTGAAAGCTTTATATTTCCTGACCACAGGATCTTTCTATAAAATGAACAAGGAGGAGGCATATTCCCAGGATTAGCCAGCTGGCTATTTCTATATGCTTATTAAAATTTCTGGAAGAAATGGTGGGACCCTTAAACCCTTTTAAAATATATTTGCTTGATAAATCGTAAGCTTCCCCTTTACCTGAACCATTTAGTGCAAGAGGGCTGGATAAAATATTTTCAAACTTCAATTTTGACAGTTGCAGCAAAGAAATGGGAATATAGATAATGGTGAAAACAGCAGTTGTAGCAGAAGCAAGGAAAGAATCCAGATGTCAACTCGTAGGAAATCTTTTTCTCTTCTAAGGACCTGAAGGTCAAGCCTTTAAATTTTGGACAAAACACAGTTTCATTCTATCCCATGCGGGGTGCAGGGACAGCCTCATCTTTTGAAGGCTGAATTTGGAAACTGCTGCCTCTTTGTATTCAATATTCACATGCTATTCCCCTAGCTTGCTGGGCGAATCCCTGAACAACAGTGGCATTAAAGAAAGCAAAGCACAGACAATGCATTTGGCTTTGTTGAAAGAAAAACAGGCAACTTAACATTTAACATTCATCAAAAGACACTGGGTTGTCAGATATACTGTAGAAGCAGCATTAAAGTTGAGTTCCTTATATAAGAAATCCTCAGTATTTAGTCAGGATTACCAGACCCAGGGGTATTCTGTTTTATAGTGTTCTTCTTCTCCTCTTCCTCCTCTTTGTCCTCTTCCTTTTCTTCTTATTTTTCGAGGGAGATTTAATAAGTGAAGCCAAGACAAGCTCTCTTTCTCAATTTCTCTTTCACTCACTCACTCACTCACTCACTCACTCACTCACTCACTCAATCGTCTATCTCATATATAGGTAGATAGATAGATAAATAGACAGACAGACAGATAGATATAGATTTATAAAATGCTCTTCTTCATTTTCTACATCCTTTTCTCTAAAGTAACCAAATCTTTAAATAGATCACCGAGCTAAGCAAATTTTCACTTTCAGAGTTAGGGCTCTTAGCATATATGTAGAGGAAATCTAACATACTTTTAGTTATCTTGCAATTTTACCATTGCAGTTGAGAAACTGTCTTTTTCTTCTAATCGATATCTTCAGAATCAGTGCATAAGCATGCATATTAAGCAAACTCAAAGGAAAATCTTTTGTTGAAAAGTATAATGAACACAATAGTTTATATTTGTTTAACTTTTCAGTTTATAGTGTACCTTTACATATTTTGTTTTGTTTAATCCCCCATAAAAAGTTCTCTGAAATACTACTGATCTCATAGAGTTGGTTGAATAAAGGGAGGTTGGGGAAAGTTAATAGGCTTGTCCAGTGACAAGAAATGAAGAGGATTTTTCAGCTGATTCTCTGAAAGTCTTCCAATTGGCAGTGGACATCCTGCTACCCCAGAGTCCCATAAATGATAATAGAAAATAAACACTTATCAATTTGCCACTATTTAGGTGAATAATGAAAGAATGAATTAGATGATTTTTAAATGTGTGTGTATATGTGTATGTGTGTGTGTGTTTCCAATCATCTAGTACCTAAAGAGGAGTTTTATGTCCAGGGAAGGGTAGTGGTACTAGAGAAAGAAAGGACACTGACTTTTGAGAAATATCACTATTTTCTGGCATATAACCATCAGGACTTTGGAGCACAGGAGTACAAAGAGTAGGTTAAAAGATTGTCTAAAGAAGGAAGGAATGAAGGAATATAAGGATAGGAAGGAAAGCAAGACAGACAAAAAAGAAGAAATAAAGGAAATAATGGATTAAGAAATGAGCACATGAGTGAAATGGCTAGTAATA
This sequence comes from Pteropus medius, assembly GCF_902729225.1. Lineage (NCBI taxonomy): Eukaryota > Metazoa > Chordata > Mammalia > Chiroptera > Pteropodidae > Pteropus > Pteropus medius. The sequence goes on along the minus strand of NW_024354500.1, from coordinate 33,078,007 downwards.
CCATGGTTCTTTCTCACTGAAAGCCTGATATTTAGGACCCTAAAATATTATGTTTAAATTAGAGTCAGCCAGACATTTAATGAGACTCTGAGGCATATAGAGTCTTCCTTCCTTCCAAGTATCTCTTCTATTTGATTTTGATGCCAGAAATTTCCTTGACATGAGGCAAAATTTTCCAATTCTTTATGATAAAATAAAGATTTTAAACACAAATATACAAATAAAACAGTACATAATATAAATGATTTTCAGTCAAAGTATAAAGAATGATTTTAGCTTATTTCTTGTTTGATTATAGGAGAAGTATTTATTATAAATATTCTTTTTGCCTTGGAAAATGGGATGGAGTTGCTCCTGAATCCCACGGTCTTAACCAGTTTCATGTGTCCCCTGATGTGATACCCTGAGAAGATATCACTTGTGTTGTCACTATGCACTTTGATATCTTACAGAAAATGCATAATCTGAATTTGATCACAAGGAAACAATCGTAGAAACCCAAATTTAGGGATACTATACAAAATAAGTGGTTTGTCTGTATGCTTCAAAAATATCAACTTTGTGAAATATAAAAAATGGCCAAGGAACAGTTTCAGATTACAGACAACAAAAGAGATAAACAGCCAAATGAAATTTATGATCTCGTATCTCGTATTAGAATCTAGATCAAAGAAAAATTTACTATAAGGATTTACTGGGGAAATTGGTGAAATTTAAACATGATCAATATATTAGAAAATAGTATTGCATCAATGTTAAATTTTGTGATTTGATAATTGTACTATGATAAAGGTGTGTGGTGTGTGCAACTTATTCTCAAGTATTTCAGGGAGGAAGGAAGGGAGGAAATTAACAAATGTGATAAAATCAAGAATCTGGGTGAGTATAGAAGTTGTTTCATTCTTGCAATAAGTTTGATAATATTTCTAAATAAAAAGTTTTTTAAAAAGTGGAGAGTGCATTTTCAGAGAGGATTTCCTTCTGCTGAAGAGAAGAAAATTGAATACATTTGGACTCTTTCTACAACTGGTAACTTAGCAGCTCTTGCTGGTGAATAAGTGATATGCTTAGATAATATCATATTTATTTACATAAAATGAAAAATGCTAGTCATTTTTAAATATTCAGTTTGGTCAGACAGCATAGCTCACAGAGTTGTAATATACGAGGTAACATTATGTCTCATCATAAAGGTATAATGTAAGATATAGCCACACAGGGCTAAGCCTAGGTCACACATTATTTTATTTAATATGTTTACCTGGACATAAAGATCTTGTTTGAAAACCTAATTTGGGAAATTTTGGTAGAGTTTCCTCTCTTTAAAAAGGTCACATGGAGTTATTGAAATATTTATAAAGATAAAAAATTATAATGAAATGCTTATAATAGGCTGAAATAGATGTGTTTACTAAATCATTAAATTAAGCACAGGTATAGAAAAAAACTCAAGTAATATTTGGAAATAAGTATATTGTAGTTCTGTGTTCTTTTTCAATTTCTTCTCGCTAAGTCCATGGGAAGCACAACAAAATGTGATCTGGTGCAGGTCCAGCAACTTGTTTTTTTCTATTATCACCTGGTGTTCCATTGATCCATGTCTCCTGTTGATGAATTCCATCTTACAGTGGCCTTTATAGGGGTAGTCACTTATTTGTGTCAGGGCTAATATATGAATTATGGAGAATTCTTATTCTGCCACACGAAGTTTCACATCGGAAGTGCTAACTCCTTATGTACTATGTTCATGGCTTTAGTTATGAGCTTCCTATTTTCTACTATGTGGATTCATGTTAATGCTAGAAATGTGGTTAGCCTCCCATTTGGTACTTGTTTACTTATTCTATAGCTGCCTATAAATAAGTATCTTTCCTTTGCAGTAGCAAAGGAGAGGTTTTGAAGATTCTTTTGGATTCTAGGGAAAAGAAATAGAGCAGAGTTCGGGCTAAGCACTAGTTAAAAAAAGCCTCCCCACTACTCAGGAGTCATTTACTTTATTGTTTTGCTATCAGAGATCCCCCCACCCCATGACATCAGCAGCCCTTGGTTAAAAGCTGTTCACTGGCTGTCTTGATAGGCTTTTGCTGTTTAACTGTTTCATGCCCACTTAAAAATGTCATATATATGCGCCTCGGGGATTTCAGTGAGTTTTTCATGACATAGGTCCTAGGTCCAAATTACGATTTTTAAAGGCATGACTATTTGAAAAACCAGCAGGTTTACAATTGAGCTATGGGGAAAAAAAGTTGCAAATGCGCAGAATCTGTGGGACTCCCCTGAAATTCTTTACTATCAGATTTTCATCATAACGAAAACACAGCTGGATAGTACAATGACAGAGGAAACTTGGGGATTGAGAAGGGGGAATGTAAGGCTTTTCTGCCTGTGTATAAACCTCCTGATCCTGCCTTGTTCCTGGAGAACTAAAGGTTGTACAACTATCCAAGCTTCTACCAGAGAGTGATTTCTGCCATATCTGAGTTAGCTCAGTACCAGCATTAGTCAGAACACTGCCACTAGCAGGAACTGTCACAGATATGGGGGCAGCAACACAGTAAGAGAGATTCTCCCTTCAGCAGTAACAGTTCCTTGGGGGTCTCTATAAACATAGCCTCCTATCAGGTTGGCTTACAGATTGCCATAGTGTTTACAGATTGTCCTGAAAATGAGATGTCATGTGAGGGGATCCCAGGGTACAGCTCTTGAAATGAACTCAATATGAAAAATTGAAGTGATGTGGGATCTTAGTACAAGTCAAAAACCTATGCAGAATTGTAGAGGAAAGGAAGTTAGTACTGTAACACAGATAGGGACAATTTATATCGATCATTAGGGCTGGAGGATTAATTTATGTAGAGGTAACTGATGAGTCACATTTCAAAAAAAGCTAATGTAGATAATAGGTGAAGAGAGAATAATCCCCTGGTGTTTGGGCCTGGAGCTGTTCTTTGGGTCATAGTAGCTAGCTAACAGTCAGGAAATTATTTTTAACTGTGTAAGAAAATGCTGATTACCTTTTCCTCTAGACATCTCTGAACATCCTAAGTCATTACAGGTGCTAAAGCCATGTAAGGATTTTAAAACACTACTTATAGATTCCAGAAGAGAAGGCCTGTGTGGTCTGTTTTACTGCAAGCACAGTAAAAATTAGTGGGCCCTATTTATTCATTACTAATCCGGTGGCAGAAATGTATCTTAATTCCTCATGTACTTTAAGTGCTGCTGCTATTATTTGTTGGGAAGTTTTCCCTTTTTTCCTATTAAATCTTTATTTCAGGAGTTGTGTTTATTTGGCACTAAGTTAAAAGGAGAGGATGTTGTTAAAAGAAGGGGCCACTTTATTGTTTCTATTAACACAACATCGCAGTACCTACTGCTACTAAAACCCAATTGAGTCAGTCTCTGAAGTCTGTCATCAAAGGGTAATTTGGAAACTATTAGAATTCACAGATATAATTTTTTAATCTAAAAATATATGTCATGGTAAAATGGTTGAAATTTTATACATATTTCCTTTTCTGGGTTTTGGTAATATGATATTAGCCATATTGTATTTTAATTTTATTATTTTTCTATGGTATTCATAGACTACTTTAGAGTTTATGACCTAGAGGTATAAATGCATTAAAAGAAAAGAAGAAACTTCTGTCTATAAAGAGTTTTGTCTGTGCTGACACGTACAAATAAGAGCATTTCAAAATTGGAGCAGGTGATGGGCAATATCTGAGGTATCAGAAGATTGAAGTGGCTAATAAGGATGTATCTGGCCATGTTTTAAAACTGAAGTACAGAGCACAAACAGAAATTTTATGAAATCCAAAGAAATATTAAGTAGTACATTCTCTTCCTGGAAAGTGATAATTTAATTGTTGAGATTTCCCCTTTTTCTCAAAGAACTCAAGTGACTAATAAAATTAAGTTCATTCAAAGTGCTTTGAACTTCATATTATATAGGCATAATTGAGTGAACACTCCTTGTTATGGACTGAATGCTTGTGTCCCCCAAAATTTCTATACTGAAACTCTACATCTCACCCACATGAAATTATTAGAAGGTGGGTTCTTTGGGAGGTAATTGGGATTAGATGTGGGCAGAATTCTTATGAATGAGATTAGTGCCCTCATAAGAGTCATGAAAGAGTTTGTGTCCCTTCTCTGCTCTCCGCCATGTGAGGGTATAAGGAGAAATCAGCAATTTGCAACCTGGAAGAGAGCCTCACCAAAACTCAACCATGCTAGCATTCTGATCTTGGACTTCCAGACTGTAGAACCGTGAGATATAAATTTCTATTGTTAATAAGCCACACAGCCCATGATATTTTTCTTATAGCAAGAACTAAGATACTCCCCAAAATAATCCCCTTTACTTTTAAACCTATAGTCCAAATTGATGTTTCCTTCTAGTTTGGGTAAATTTAAACCTAGGATATTGTATCTCACTGGCTCCTGCTTAACTTCCTTGCTAATTTAAGGGGCTCAGAAAGACCACCTCTGGAACTGGCTTATTTGATCTCAGCCTGAGTTTTGGATGTCCTAGAAATACTGGAATTTAAAGCCGGTACTATTTTGAGGGTACCTGAAAGTCAGGTGAATACTGTGATATGTTGGCTTCCCCTACTTGTCAAAGCATTCTGGAGGTAGAGAGCAATAGGCACTCAGCGTGCCCCGGGAACTGGATAGAGAACCACTTTATGACTTTTCAGGTAACAGGCTGTTTTTGACTTAACCTTAGGTGCATCCTACATTGATTTGGCTGGCATTCCTTTTCCTTGCAAAGGCTTTTAATGGTATTGCAAAGCAATGTAGCTTGTTTTTCTGAAGAAAGAAATGTTTCTTTCATTTAGCCATCTATATTCTGGTTTTGTTTCTGTTCATCTGAAAGGGGATCCCCAAATTGGGCTCCTCTGAAGTTTGACGCAGGGGCTGCTGAACTCGTGGCTACTCCAAAGACTTTCATGGCCCTGTGTTTGCCCCATCTTATCTATTCTGATGTTCAGACATTGTAAAGATGTTCAAACATTCTTGAATATAAGACTTTATTTTTTGTTGCTTATCATAGAAGCCTTGTATAGGAATTCAATTTATTTTAATAAGAAAAGAATGCCTATTATAGGTCAAGGATTATGCACAAACATGAAGACATGATAAGAGGGGACCTGCTGCATCCATGAGATAATCAGAGAGCAATATGAAACAGTGAAAATTAGGTACTGTTATGGTCCATTAATGGTTCCATTTCCTTAATATGAAAATTTTGGAGAGAGTATAGTCTCAGCCATATAATTATGATGTCAAACTTTCCTTATTGAGAAAATGTAGTCACTACCTTTTTGGCAGTGATGACCTGTCCGTGAGAACATGCCTCTCACAAAGGATCTCCTTCATCCCTCTCCAAAAGTGAAGAAAAAACAAAAAGAAGTGCCTGGAATAGTGTCCCAATTCCTATTTCACGTATGTAAAATACCCAGGATGCTATAAAATCACCACTGCCTATAGCCATGTGCAAAGGGCAGTTTTGTGTGTTAGCTGCTCCACTGTTCTCTGCCAGCCTACAGGAGGAAAAGCAAGGCTTACAGAAGGATGCTTCTTCAGAGGGAAGTAGCACTAAAGGCCCCTGAATCAAAATGCGTGGGAAGCTATTCCAATAAACACACTTTGGATAAAAAAGAAAAAAAACGAGACCATAACAATTACATTTTAGTGACATTACACTTGTTTTAATAGATGTCTAAAAGAACAATGATATGTGATTACTAGATAAACTCTTGAGAAAAACAGAACAAATCACTGTGTTAAATCTCTAAGCTATGAAAAAAATGAAATAGCATATTAGTGATTATTTTTATCAGTGCGAGAATACCTTAGATCAGTGGTCAAAATACCTGAGCACCAGTGCTGTCTCTTGTATAGCTCTCTTAACCTCCTTGGGCCTTAGTTTCTTCACTTGTAAAATGAGAGAGCTAGGGTGGACTAGTTAGACTTTATGGACCCTTTCAGCTCTGTGATTGCATGCCTTACAAAGGGGTTTTAAGAAATAATCATCCAATCTTCTTTATTTTTAGAATTGTTCTTTTAGGTATGTACCCAGATGACAGCCTGGGCTCTATTCAGTCAACTTATTAATGACAGTACTACTGAGTTTGTTCATAAGATCTGCAGATATGCTAATTTGCAGTTTCTCGATTCTTCTCTGGGAGCAATTCCAAGTGAAATATTTGGAATTTGGTTTGAAGCTTCTTCCTTATTCCCGCCTGGGGGATTTATGTAAAAGAATACAAAATTTACCCTAAGTCAGAAGATTCTCTGGTCTGATCCACCTCTTCTAGAACTTTATGAGCAGGAGGGAAGGTTATGGCAGTTTTTCATTTTCTACGAGAATGTCAGAACTTGGAACAATAATGGAGTCTGGAATTGCTCTTCATAAAAGTGTATGAAATTATCAGCAGAATGGAAGGGAAATGCATTAGGTGAGATCAGAGATATAAAAATAATTTTCCTATTACAAAGTAGTTTTCTTTCTTTAAATGGCATGCGGGGCTAATCCACCCTGATATCCATGCTGGGTATTTATCTGGTAATATATTTCTGTGCAAATAACTTTATTATTATTGTGATAAATTCTCCTCTATCAGGAGCTTTCCCAAGTGATGTTAACACCCTAAGCAAAGTTGCTTCTGTCAATGATGCAGGTGACTGTGCACACAATTTAGAACTCCAGATCATGTATGAGGCATTCCATGAAACATAACATCCAAAAGGCTAATAAAAATCATGAACTTTAAAAGTTTTGACTAAGTTTGCAAGATAATGAGAATAAGACAACTCAAGTATCCCAGGACAAGCCAACCACAATGCCTTCAAGGAACTGGCATCCATGTAACCCTAAGAATGTAAATCGAATAATAATTTTGTAGACTTTAAAGCCACAGAAGATGCCTGGGGTCAATATTAAATGCAGAAAAAAAGGATACTGTGCTTAAAATTCTGTTATAGAAACTTGAAGACTTTGTTAGATTTCCAAGACTTTCTCTATGTAGAAAAAACATTCCGTTGAGCACATGCGTGATACATTATATCTGCAAACATTCTAGGGGTTTATGGGTAGTAGTAGAGGGAGTAATTATGGACTGCTGTCCAGAGAAAGGCAAGAGGGAAGACAGAATTGCATTTTAATGTCACTAATATTTCAAAGACAAGCTGAGACATTTTTAGAAAGGGAAGAAGCCAAGTGGGAAGATGTAGAGCTGTCTCCAATGAGATTTGGTCAGAGCAGAGAGCCCTCCAGATTATTCTCTGGAGAGTGGCCTTAAAGTTAGAATCATTGAAGATCTGGACCTTAAATTTCATTTCCCTGCTCTGTTTTTGTTTGGAAATGACACTTCTTTTTTCTGTGTTTGCTTTCTTTATATTTAAGGAAAGATACCAGCCCTGTCTATTTATGCCTCTTCAAAAAGTTTCTTTAATATAAAATTAAAACATTTAATTCTTTAATTCCAAGTTCTTTGTGTTCAAAAGTCATCAGATTAGGCCTCTTCCAGTCAATTTCTACAAAATTCAATTTGGAAACATGGTCTACCTTTTTAAATGTATGTATCAATATTTATAAGAATTGTCCTTCCCATTATTAAGCTAACTGGATGCTACAAATGACTCTCTGGCATCCTTGTAGAGAAAATACTATGTCTCCACTGATGAAAACTGTGATATAAATTAAAAGTTTGGTAATAATTGGCCCTGACTTAAAAAGAAAGATAAGCAGCCTTGAGTAGTAAAAAAGAATAGCAACTTGGGAGTCAAACAAGCCTGTCTGGTTCTATCATTTTCTAATTGTTTGATGTAGAGAAAGTTACTTAAAACCTAAGCTTCAACTTTCTCATCTGCAAAATGGGTTTATAATATTTACTTTATAGGAATATTCTGAATGGTTAAATTAGTAGGTAGTGTAAACCGTTTAGCACAATGCCTGGCAAATAACAAAATTCAAATACATACTGGTTTAGTGAATTCTCCCTATTCTAATACCTTCCAACCCCCAATGAAAACTCACATTAAAGATAATGTGTACTAGGAGTTATGTCCCTTAGCAGTTGTTGAATCAATTAGTGTGTTAGAAATGCAGCTGTATTGGGCTCTGAACTGTGGCATTCCTGTCTTGATGGGCAGAGCTCCTAAAATCTCCCACCTTTTTCTTTTTTATCCTTTAATAATTTTTTATTTTTCAGTTATAGTTGACATACAATATTATATTAGTTTCAGGTATACAACATGATTAGATAGTTACAAAACTTAACGAAGTGATCACATCCATAAATCTAATACCTATCTAATACCATACATAGTTATTACAATATTATTGACTATATTCCCTATGCTGTACTTTACATCCCATGACTATTTTTCAACTACCAATTTGTACTTCTTAAACCCTTCCTGTTTTTAACCCATCCCCCCAACCCTCCTCCCATCTGGCAGCTATCAAAATGTTATCTTTATCTATGACTTTGTTTCCATTTTGTTTGTTTATTAATTTTATTCTTTAGATTCCACATATAAGTGAAATCATATGATATTTGTCTTTCTCTGTCTGATTTATTTTACTTAGCATAACACTCTCTAGGTCTATCCATGTCGTTGCAGATGGCAAGATTTCATTCTTTTTTATGTCTGCGTAATATTCTATTGTATGTATGTACCACCTTTTCTTTACCCAATTGTCTATTGATTGATACTTGGGTTGTTTCCATATCTTGGCTATTGTAAATAATGCTGCAATGGACACATGGATGAATATGTCTTTTCAAATTAGTCTTTTGAGTTTCTTTGGATAAATACCCAGAAGTAGAATTAATGGGACTTCCTTTGTCTCTTTTTATAGGCTTTTTTTTAAAAGTCTGTTTTCTGTGGTGTATGGATTCCTCCCCTAGCTTTTGAATTTGTTTTCATTTGCATGAAATATCTCTTTCCATCCCTTTACTTTCAGTCTGTGTGTGTCTTTTGACCTGAAGTGAGTCTCTTGTAGGCTACATATTGTAAGGCTCTTGTTTTCTTATTCATTCAGCCACCCTGTGTCTTTTGATTGGAGCATTTAGTCTATTTACATTTGAAGTAACCATTGATAGGTATGTAGTTATTACCATTTTATTATTCACATTTTTGATTTTTTTTTTTTCTTCTTAAAGTAGTCCCTTTAATAATTTTTGTAATACTAGTTTGGAAGTGATGAACTCCATTAGCTTTTTCTTGTCTGTTAAACTCTTTATTTGTCCTTCAATTCTAAATGATAGTTGTGTTGGGTAGAGTTATCTTGATTGTAAGTCCTTGCTTTTCATCATATTGACTATTTCATATCAATCTCTTCTGCAAAGTTTCTGTTGAAAATCATATGACAGTCTTATGGGAGCTCCCTTGTAAGTAATTAATTGTTTTTTTTTTTTTTTTTTTTTTTTTTTTTGCTGCTGTTAGGATTCTCTCATTGTCTTTAATCTTTGGCATTTTAATTATGGTGTATCTTGGTGTGGACCTCTTTAGTTTCATTTTGTTTGAGACGGTGCTTCCTGGACTTGTATATCTATTTTTTTGGCTAGGTTAGGGAAGTTCTCTGTCATTATTTCTTTAAATAGGTTTTTAATTCCTTGCTCTTTTCTTCTGCTACATCCTATGATGCAAATGTTAGTATGCTTGATGTTGTCCTTGCTGTTATCCCCTTAAACTATTTTGTGATTCTTTTTCTTGTTGTCCTGATAGGGTGTTTTCTGCTGCCTTATCTTCTAAACTGCTGATTCTGTCCTCTACTTCATCGAATCTATTGTTGATTCCCTCTAATGTATTCTACATTTCAGTTATCATCTGCTTCATTTTAACTAGTTCTTTTTTATGGTTTCCGTCTCTATTTTTATGTTTCCTATCTCTTCGTTAAAGCTCTCACTGAGCTCATTGAGTATCCTTCTAACCAGTATTTTGAAGTCTGCACCTGGTAGATTGCTTGCTCCATTTTGTTTAATTCTTTTTCTAGAGTTTTGTTTAATTCTTCTATTTGAGTCATGTTTATTTGCTCATCATTTTGGCTTCCCCTGTGCTTGATTCTATGCATTAGGTAGAGCTGCTATGTCTCCTGGTCTCGATTGAGTTGTCTTATGTAGTAGATGTCCTGTGGGGCCCAGTGAAACAGTCTCCCCGGTCACCTGAGAAGGGTAATCCAGGTATGTCCCCTGTTTGGATTGTATGTGCCCTCTGTTGAGCCTTGATTGCTATTGGCACATCAGTGGGAGGGATTGACTCTCAGGGTGATTGGTTGTGAGGACTGGCCATGACTACAGTGGAGGAGCTGTTGTGTAGGGGCTGATTCTGCAGAGCAGGATTCACATTAGTGGGGCTCTGGTACCTGCCAAGTCTTCCCTTGGGGTGTGTTATTTGTAGAGGAGGTAGGGTGGTACTTTGGTGTGGTTTGAAACTGGCCACCTGGTGTGTTTGTTCTGGTGTCTCTTGAGAAGGGCTCTGGTGCAGACCAAGATCAGCCATTGCCTGTGTCCTACCCAGGGCCACAAAGTGATCTGCAGATGGTTACCACTTGCGTTGGGCTTGGAGGTGCTTGGGAGAGGCTACGCTGTGAACCGTGACTGGCCATTGCTAGTTCTGGACTAGGGCTGCTTAGCAAAAGGTACAGGGCATGGTGAGGTCAGATGCTGCTTGTTTGGAGTTTGTGAACCTTAAAGAGATTTTATGACAGTCAGCATCATGAGTCAAGATGAGCCATTTGTATAGAAAAGCCCCTATAAGTGGCTTGGGTGGGCCCACAAGTTGCAAGGGGCAGGGTCTCAGGGAATCACCAGAGCAGGGCAAACTGTGTTAGCCACGTTGATGGAGCCCAGATATGGCACCTGCCTATGAGTGCAGGCTGGATGAGGGGAGGGCTAAACAAAGGAACAATGCACTCTTCTAGCACTTGTGTCTGGGAGAAAGCTGCACCTCCAGCTCTGAAACCAAACAGTTCATTTCCTCCCTGTATGTCCCTGGCACCTTTTGAGCTGCTGCCTCAGTGCTAGAGCTCAGAGCAACTGAGTCCATCAGCAAATAAGTTTGTCCATGGGCCCTTTAAGAGGAATGCCTGGGACTCAACTAGCCCACTGTGGCATTTAGCTGTAACCTCTATTGGTTTTCACTGCTGAAAGTTATGGGGACTTCTCTCCCTGGCACTGGAACCCTGGGCTGGGGAACTTGATGTAGGCTGGGACCCCCTCCCTCCTCAGAGGAACCTCTACAGCTGATATATGCCTCTCGATTTTAACCACTGTATTTGGGTGTGGGACCAGCGTGTTTCAAGTCTTTTTCCCTTCCTACCAGTCTCGATGTGTCTACTTCTATATATCCTTAATTATAGGACTTCTGTTCAGTTAGACTTCAAGTGGTTCTCAAAGATGGTTGTTTTGTAGTTTAGTTGTAATTTTGATGTGTTCTGAGAGGAGGCAAACACAGAGTTTACCTACTTCATCATCTTGACCAGAACTCCTGGGTCCCACATTTTTGTTTTGTGTTTGCACCTGCTTCTTCTAGTTTTCTTCTTTAGGACCACAAATCTCTGTCCAAATGAGTGTTAACTAATTGAATTCTTGTTGATTATGGCTTTTAACTAATCATGAACTATTTTCAAGTGGCCTTCAATTAGTGGTTGAAAGGGGTAACATAGAACCTACTACTTGTTAAACTGTACTCTTTTTTGCACTTTTTCTGTACTTAAACTTGAATATTAATGTTCCACTCAGTCATCTAACTCATCTAATTAAAGATTTTATTATTCATTGTACACCTTTGATATTAATAATTATAAGTATGCAAGTTGTAATATCTGTAGAATTATATTGGTGTCAATTTTTTTAGTTTTATATCTTGTTTTCTCCATTAAACATAGGCCTGTGGCATTTCATTTGGTAATAGGCAGGAGGGATAATACCTCACTGAGGCTGGGGATCTTCCAAATTAATGTCACTTGTGATGAGACTTTTATACTTTGATCAATAGTTTGCCCCTAATATAGCTGAAGACTGCAGGCCTTCAATATAAATTTGGTTGATATAATCTGATTATGAAATGTAACAGTTTGAATATGGTGCCAATGCTGTGCTTGAAATGTAAGTGTGATTTTTGCTATATGTGGTATTTTGATACATATTTAAAAGGGATAGTGACACTTCATGGGCCTGGCCATCTTAAGGCCCATGTTGACAACAGGGCAACCTTCTAAGGCAGCCTGAGATCATGACCTGCTCCTAGGTTATGTTTGTTGCACTGTGTAATCTATTGATAAACATTTTCTTAGCCTAGGCCTCCCTTAAAGAGGCTGAGAAAAGGGCTCGATGTGGCTTGTTTATCTTGGGAAGTGTACCTAAGGGAAAGAACATGGACCAGGAAGCGCAAAACCAGGAAAAAGAAAAAGCCAATCAAAAAGTGTGTTAGGGAACCAGTAATGACTGTGTGCAGTATAGGTGAAAGAAAGCCGTGCATATCCCCTGGCTCCCGATCCCATTGGTCCTGAGTTGCCGGTAGAGTGTTTACTGCAGTGTACTTCTAGTTGTGTGCATGCCTTGGAGTGGATTCTATGGCACCCCCTCGTGGGGAGGGGACATAGAAAGAGAATGGAGTATGATGTAGCTGGAAAAGGCTTTTCCTGAATGCTTGGGGAAAACATCTGGCAGAAACAAGAAGTCCTTGAAAGGCATGAGAAGTATCTAATTTGGAAGTACTCTTTCTCTTTCAGCCCTTCGAAAGACCTAGTTTCCTTGGGGACCTATCTGGTTTGGTGAGAGACCAGAAACTCTTGACTTCACTCTATGGTTAAAGGCCATAGGCTTCAACTGCTTTAAGCTACTGTCTTAGTTGGGTTCTTCTGAGAGCAGAGCCTGTGACAAAAGTTTGGATATAGTTTATTTGGGCATTTTCATTTCAGGGAGCCAGAGTTCTGGAGATGGGGCTGATATAGGGAATGCGGAGAGCGAATTCAAGAATACAGTAGGATGCATTATTGTTTGGTAACCCCTGGGGCGACTGGGGTTTAATCCTCCTGGGATTTTTGAGGAGTCTTATGAAATGTTATCTCTTTCATTATCTACTGGTTTAGGAAGTTAAGTTTATCTCTCAGGTTACAGGGCTGATAGAGGCTGAGGATGGATTTTAATCTAGGTCTATGTGACTGCCAAGGCCTTCCACTTAACTACCAGATTATAATGCTTGCCTATGTTGCATATTTTCCTTAAGAAAATCTTATACCTATTCGAAACTGACCAGTCTGGAAGATAATTAGAAGGTAAGAGCAAAATTATTGCACATTCTTACTTATCAGGAATAGATTTGCTCTCCAATGAAATCACTTGTAAAGAATGTCATGTCATTATGTCTGTGCAGTTCTCTCTATCAACAGACTGTTACTAGAATTTACGATGTAACAAGTAGATTTTCCTGTCAAGGGTAATTCCCAGACTAGTAACATCAAATGTAACAGTTAAGGTCTCTTGAAGGAAAGCATTATTTGTCACATGCATTGTTATTGTTTTCACAGAAAACAATTAGGGAATGTAATGCCTAAGGAGATATGTACCACTATAATGACTTGGGAGTATATGAGATATTATATGTCCTGGACAATTTTTCTGTAATGAGAATGAATATAGCCGTCAACATAATATTTGGACTTAATCATAACATTACTGATATTTTTGAGATTGTCTGAGTGTGTCTGTGGCTTCACTGTTTATGTTTTAGACAAACTTAATCATATGTGGATGTTGTATTTTTGATGTTAGTGGAGAAGTTGTTTATCTGTCTCTACAGCTGCTTAGGGCCCGCCTAACCAAAATTACAAAGGAGCAATGTTTGTCTTTATTGTTCTTCCTTTTGGTACTGGTTTTCCCTTTTTCCACACTTTCAGATGCCAAGTACATCTATTCAGTTAGAAAAGTTTCATTATCCCTCATATGTATAATTCTGTATGGAGTTAAATCAGTATGGACTTAAATACTGGTATTTATTACCCTTTGCCCCTCTTCATCTCACTCCTCATGGTCCAACAAGTCTGAATTATCTATAGTAGCATAAATCCAGCATGCTCGCTCTGCTCTTCACTCATGTTCTGCCCCCTTCCCGCTCTTGTAAGGGCTTCTTCCCTTTTCTTTGCTTGACTGTCTTCTCACCTTTTGAAACTCAGTTTAGGGATAACCACTTTGGAAAGTCACCTCTGACACTCCTGTTGTTTCCAGGTTAGGAGACTGCTTTTTGGTTCTATAATATTCTGTTTAGATCTCTATTATTATACTTGTCACATTATTTCATAACTGTCGTTTTCATTATATTGTGATCTTCTTGAGGGCAACAACTGTTTTATTCACATTTGTCAACACCTAGAAAATAGTAGGTAGGCACTTCATATATATTTGCTAAATTGAATTTGAACTAAATTTAATGTTTTGGGGGTAGGAGTTCTTCTCTAGCTCCTAAAATAATATAATGAAAAGACTAACATCTTGAACTCAGGGTTTGTAACTTGATGAAAAGTTAAGCTTGATCTACATAGTTTCATTTGATTGAAATAATTTTACATACTAGTTGAGGGGATAAAGTTGGCATGGAGTAGCATATGTGTTTCTGAATTTTAACTGACACAAGAAACCAATTTTCAAACCAAAAGCCTGTCCTTTGGTTTTAGTGATGTTATATGCCAAGTATGAGTCATAACATAGCTAACTATAAGCTTTAGAGTATTTTAAAAATGTGCACACTCTGTAGATAGTGGCATGTCCAGAAAGTTATAACCTTGAACTTCTGTACTCACTGCTCCTGTCCCTGTTCTTTGTAATTCCTTCATATATGGGACAATTACCATATATATGTAATCATTTATACTTGAATGTTCAGATCTAGTGCCTAGGCAACCTACATAATTCTAAATTTTAAAGACTGAATAAATACATGCTCATGGATATTAAGGGAATTTTCAATTCCCATTTCATACATAATCATGTCATGCATTTTACAAGCACAGTGTTGGGGAAAAATCACAAATCAAAGTCATTTATATCTGATACCATTAGTGAGAAAACTTTAATATTAAAATGGTATACATCAATTATTGCTATCACTATGAGAGCTTGATAGAATGAACTAAAAAAATTGGGAACTTAGATAAAATACATGTTTGTTGCATTTTAATTATTCAGAACTCTGTTCAAATAAATGTATGGATATACATATAGTTTACTTGTACTGACTCTGTTTCATGTTTTTCTCATTTGTTCTTCATCGTTACCCTTACCAGTCTACATTCAAAATTCACTCAATGAATTCATCTCAAAATTTTCTTTTCACAGGGTTCATGATTTATACTGGTTTACTCTTATAATTTTTTTTATTGTTGCTCAGCTGTTGTTTATCCATGCTCATAATACTTTGTCACAATTTTAGTGTCTTTGGTTTATTCAGTGGTATTAGCTAGGTACCCAAATGTGAGTTTATATATATGTACGTGTGTGTATGTTATGTATGGTAGGAGTTTCAAAAAGAAAGGATGGTTCTTTACACTTACTATATTAGTCAGATTTTAGCTAGAGAAGTAGAATCAGTAGGATGGTGTGTGTGTGTGTGTGTGTGTGTGTGTGTGTATGTATGTATAAAACAAAGAATCATTAAGTGATTGTGAGGGTTGGCTTAAGCAAGTTCAAAATCTATAGGGCAAGCTCATGAGCGGGCAGAACTCTATGGGCACAGGGCAAAGCTGTTGTCCATGGGTGAAATATTTCTCTTTCTGTCTGTCTGTCCCTCCCTCTTTCTCTTCCTCCTTTCCTTTGTCTCTCCCACCCTCTCCTTCCTCTCCTGCTCCCCCCCCACCTCGACTTTTTACTCTTCTTTTTAAGGACTCCCAAATGATTAACTTAGGCTCATGTAGATTATCCAGAATACTTTACTTAACTCCAACTGATTAGGGATGCCAAGAAGATCTGCAAAATCTCTTTATGGCAACATGTAGGTAGTATTTCACTGAATAAAGGGACTGTAGCCTAGCAAAGCTGAGACATCAAAAAAAGCCGTCATTCTACATTTATACTCTGATTGGGGGGAAGGGGAAGATAAGGTATGTATTAATGGAGCAAATGAGCAAGAGGATAATCTACAACTAGCAAATATTGTTGGAATTCAGAGGATTTAAAAGTTTATTGTTTACTGAGATTAATTTGGTATGCCTTCAGTCTAGGTCTCTAGCAAGATTTGAGTATGGAGTTTGTCTGGAAAAAAGGCTATGGAGAATGTTCCAGATTGAGAAGGATAAGTATAGGCAGATGGGTAAAGGACAGGATAAGGGACAGGAATGAGATTAGGCTGATTGGCAGAAGTTGCAAACCCAACAGGCTGAATGAGCTAGGTAGGTAAAGTAAATTAATGAATTGGCAGGCATATAGACATGTAAGGCATTTAGGAGTAGTGGGACTGTACTGACCTGAAGAGTTGTACCCAGTTAAAAGTCATTCAAATTAAAACAGACAAAAATGCTTTTTGAACCAAACAAAATATACTGGGGGCATTGATATAGAATGAAAGTTTGTGCTCATCATGCCCCCCTCTCCCCCTGCCTCCCCCCTGCCACCGAATTTGTATGTTGAAACATAAATTACCCTCAGTGTGATGGTATTGAAGGTGAGGCCTTTCAGAGATGATTAGGTTATGGGAATGGAGGCTTCATGAATGGCATTAATACATTTATAAAAGAGACCCTAGAGAGCTCCCTTGGGCCCTTCTGCCATCTAAGGTTACAGGGAGAAGAAGACCATCTATGAACCAAACACAAAGTCTGCCAGTACCTTTATCTTGGACTTTATAGCTTCCAGAACTGTGAGAAATAAATTTCTGTTTATAAACCACCCGGTTTATGGTTGTGAAGTTGTGATTTACAAGAAATATACACTTCGTCATTCAGATGACCAAAATATATTTCTCATATATAATTGGTTTTCCACAGTTCTTGGCTCAAAACCCTTGGAATTTCCTGTGATAAGAGCTATAAAAGTATCTTTTGTTATGTTAATGAGGCGATTGTTCTTGAAAACCCTAATACAACCTAAGGATGGGGGCTGGCTGCTGAGGGAACCAAACATCTGACTAGAGGGTTGGAACTTTCAGTTCCTTGTGCTGACCTCCAGAGAGGAGAGAAGGGCTGGAAGTTGAATCAGTTGCCAGTGGCCAGTGATTTAATCAATCATGCCCACCTAATGACATTCCACAAAATCCCTAAGGACTGGGCTGGGAGAGCTTCCAGATTGGTGAACACATGGAGATGTGGGGAAGGTGGTATGCCTAAAGAACGTACAGAAGCTCTGCAGCTTTTCCCCGTACCGTCTGTCTGTTCCTAAGTTATATCCTTTATAATAAACAGTCAAGTAAGTAAAATGTTTCTCAGTTCTTTGAGCCACTCTAGTAAATTAATCCAACCCAAGGAGGAGGTCGTGGGAACCTCCAGTCTGTAGCCATTTGGACAGAAGCACAGGTAACAACCTGGGTTTGTGACTGGCATCTGAAGGAGGGTGGGGTTGCAGTATTGTAGGGTTAAGCCTTTAGCCTGTGGAACCTAATGCTATCTATGGATATACAGTGTCAGAATTGAATTGAGTTGAGTTGACTTCTTGGATACCCTGCTGGTGTTTGAGAATTGCTTGTTGGTGTGGGGGTAATACCCCTCCCCTCAAATTCAAATTGATCTCAAAACCTATTTAATGGTGTTCTATCCTAGCAGCCTGAGCTGATTAAGAAAAGCATCAACCAGAGACATCTACATGGAGAATGTGACTTAGTAGCTATTGATCCTGGGTAAATTATTTAATTTCTCTGTTCTATAGTTTTCTCATTTGTAAGCTAGGAATAACAATAGTACCCTGCTGGTAGGGTAAAAAAAAATGTAGTACATAAAAGTGCTTAGACAAGGACATGGAACATAGTAATTATTCAGAATGTGCTAGTTGTTATTTAATATAAATGTATAACCAACTAGTTTAGTAAACCACCTTGAGTTGATAGGGACATGAATAGAAAATGTTTTTTGTTTTCTTCTATTATTTTCAAACATGTTATGCTAAATCTCCCTTCTTTATAGTTTGTCTGTACCTTGAGTAGATCCCATTCATTCCCAGTCATTCATCTGATTTTTAGATATTGAAGTTCAATCTATTATAAAATATCAGTCTTTCATCCAATTCAAACTTCCCTGCCTCCTGTTTCAGGGCTGATCTGTGAGTCTGCAGACCAGAAACTAAGTTTCCTTGGACTGTTGCTCCACCTTTCTTATCCATTTTTCTTCCCCCACTCATTAAGCTGCTTCTGACTTCTGCAGAGCATAGGGAAGGAATGATAAGAAAGGGACAAATGCCTTTTAATTCACCTGGTACTATTTGTAGATTTTCTTGGCTGCTGTCTACCCACTGTCATTTCAGGAGCTGTTGCTGTCATACAGAGGGCCTGTGGGTTCTTTCGAAGTGTCCCCTGCGGAAGTAAACTGTTAGCACCATGCTCTCTAGCTACATACCTTTGCAGCTGCCAGGTAGCGGTCTTGGGCAGTCTTTTCAAGATGTTTCAGGTCTTTCACTTCAGCAGAAGTAAAGACTCAGAATAGATCAGGGTATCTTGTTAGCTCCACCCTCCAAATATATTTAGAATCTAACCCTTCTTACCACCTCTAATGCTGTCACTTTGGTCCGAGGCACTGCCACCTTTTACCTGAATTACTGCAATATCCTCCTCAGATTACATGCAACTACCCTTGCCCCTCTACAATTTATTTTTAATACAGCAGTGAAAAAGAGTAAAAAGCAATAAAAAGAGTGACTCTTTTAAAATATAAGTCAGATAATGTTCCTTCTCTGCTCTAAACCCTGCAGCGACTCCAAGTCACAGTAGAAGACAATTTTTACAATGGCTTACAAAGCATTGTGTGATTGGCCCTCTTCTCCTTGCTGCTCATCTCTTACTACTATTACCTTTCAGTCCCCTGATCTTGCCCCAGTGGCCTTCTTTCTTTCTTCAGTCATGACAGACGACTAGATTTCTCAGGATCTTTGTACTGACTGTTTTCTCTGCCTGGGATTACCTTACCCCTGGTTATCCATGTGACTCTCTTTTCTTCTTTCAGCTTTTCTCAAGGACTATCTGTACAACAAAAACTGCCCTGATCATCCCTTGAAAATTACAAACCCACAGACTCCTGTCACTCCTGTAGACTTAATGCTGATCTCATTTTCTTTTTTAAAAATTTCCCCTAATATTCTTATCCTGTTTAATATATGTAAAATTTCTATTAATCTTTTTTTTTTTTATTGCCTATCTTTTTCTTATGAAATGGAAGCTCTGCAAGGATGGTGGTCTTTGTTTTGTTCACTGGTGTATCCAGAGTGTCTGGAATTGTGCTTCAACATAAGAGACTAGATATAGATGCAGTATAGATACGGGTATAGATATAGAGAAATATGTGAATGAGTGATTTATGGTTAGTTAGGTCATCAGCTTAGAGTCTGAGCAGAAATTTCCAAATTCCTAGAGAATAGGAAAGGTCCCATTTAATATCTTGATACATATAATTTTTGTAGTGCTTTCATAAATATTGCCTTGTTTGATCCTTATAACAGCCCTGTGAAGAAAAAAGGGCAGTTTTTATTTCCCTCAACACTCCATCTCTTCCTCACTTTTTGTCTATCCCTTCCTTTCCCTTCCCTTCCTTTTTCTTTCTTCTACATAAACACGTGTGTATATATATGAATTTTTCTTTTTCAGTGCTTAGTTCAGGCCAAATTCATAGGTATTTTCAGTGGAGAATGAGCTGGGGTTTTGCTACAGAGATGGGGATGCATAAGAGGTGCATGTAGGCCAATATCAGTGCATCAGAGATATTTTCCTGAATGATGTAATATCTAATTCGAGATGTGAATCATAGCCAAGTGAGTGAGGAGGAGGAGCAACAAGGGTACAGGGAGCATTTCTGGCAGTGAGATAGTAGATATAAAAACAAAATATAGAACATGGTTCTTTCTGGAACTACGAATGGTTCACTATGGCTAAAATAAAAATGAAGGAAGTTAAGGAATTGTAAAAGAAATGGAGAAAAATGAGGCACAATAAATACTTTGAAAATAATGGGAAGGAGGCTCAAACAGTTTACTTCACTTTCCTATGGTCACATGAATAGAACAGTTAGATCCAGATCCTCTGCCTCTTTCCTGCTTCATTGAGCTCATACCATGCCATACCTCAGAGCCATCCTGCCTCCTCTTTACCAGTACTAACGAGAGAGAAAGACCAACAGAGCCTGATTCCTTTCATCCCTTCATCTAGAGACTCCATGGTGACAGAGCAGTTTTCTGCATTTCCTAAGGAATACCCTTCTGAGGGAATGTTCTACAGACGAGAGTCCATTCAGGGGGACTATTTTGGCTGTGTGAATATAATTCACATTTCTTTTTGGTCTTCCATGGCTTTTTATATTCTTTAACATTTTGATCATTTAATCTTTTTGTTTCTTTATACATTTATGAGTTTTGCTTTTTATGTCTCTACCATACTGAAAACTGGCCTACCTAGGGAGAGAATTCTTGTTCATGGCCGTGTTCTCGCTAAAGGCCTTTAGTGCAGTCAGTTTCGCAGGAGTTGTCCTAGAGCCTGATGCACTGTGATACATAATGGTCTTGCTGCATTTTAATTTCATTTTCTGTAGTGGGATACCATTGGTTCATTCAAAAGCTTGTTCATTGCATCATATTTTATATACTGGTAATATAATTTTTTAGAGGTTTAAAACATATGGTAGTCACTAATAATGAAGTAATGCCATGTTCCAAATTTGTACTCTGGTTCAAGTGGCCTTTATATACCAAAGAAAGAAATGTTCTAGTTACAAAGCAGTATTTTTTCAACTGATGCAGGAAGCCAATTCTTGGTAATACAGATGTGGTTTCAGCTATAGAGTTTATATATTGCTGAAAAGTTGGCTTTAGCAGTTTCAGAGAGCTGTCATATTTGCTTTTTAATCATAGAATATCCTATGATTTGTCTTGTGCTATTTTACTCATAAGTGAAATATGGAAGCAATATCAGGGAAACTGGAGACAAGATCAGAAAAAATGGAGTTTTAAGCATTTTTTTTAGATTATTGTAATTTAAAAAATCACCACAACTCTGCCAATTATGATCAAATATATAGTAAAATATTTAAAATACTATTAATTTATTAAAATATATATGGAGAAATTCTAGAATGAAATAAAATAGAATAATGGACAATTAAAAAAAAACTTTTCTGTTTTCCAGATTTTCCACATGAACATGAATTACTTTTATAACACAGAAAAAATGAGCATTTCATTTTTAGATCAGAGAATAGATACCTGTTCTGCTGAACTGAAGGCATTTTCTTGGATGAGAGAGATCCAGCTAGGCTGCTTGTGTTGATAACATTTATGAGCCCACTGCCCCATTCACAGTATCACTTACTGGTATGTTAGCTAAGTTGGGACAATTGCTTACCTCTTCAATACAAACAGTATAATGAAGGACAGACATTTTAGTGCGAACTTTTTATAAGAAGAATTCCTGTTGGTTGCCAAGACCACTCTGGAAGACTAGAAGACAAATTAGGAATATCTCAGTGGAATTCTTTCAGTCATTAGAGATGAGGTGGAAGGAGCCCAAATTATGTTTAGTGAGTATTGACAGTAAAACTTTAAAAAGTTATTAATAGACTTATTTTTTAGAGCAATTTTCAATTTAGAGAAAAATTAAGTGAGAAGTATGGAGTTCCTATACACCCCTTCACCCCTCTCCATATACACAGTATCCCCTATTAATATCTTGCACTAATGTGGTGCATTTGTTACAAATGATATGTCAATATTATACAATATTATTAACAAAAGTCTATAGGGTTTACTACTTGTGTTGTATATTCTGTGGTGGATCCACATCATTGTACACGTGTCAAAGTCCACAGAATGTACAACACAAGTAGATTCTCTCCTTAATTAGATTTTGAGTCCATGGAGAGCTCCATAGATATTCCAGTTATGACCCATTAGATGTAAAACATTGAAGCAATTATTTCACTCTAAAGGAAAGTTCTAGGGTTTGAAACATGATTGGATCCATGGACCATTCACAGAAAAGTAGCCAACCCCAAAGGACTATTCATAGAACTGTAGCCTCCCAAACTTTCTGATTTTGACCATGTAGTTTTCTTGTATGTTACTCTCCTTTTTCCCTATCCTCATTCTGCCTGTAGTGGAATTAAACTCAAGTCCCTTTGATTCCCTGAAGCCTTCTCAGAAGCTCAAGACCTTATTCATTTCACTTTTTCTGTTTTTACATAACACTTGCCAGTCTGTAGGCTCAATGTAGTATTTAATTGTAAGCGATTACTGTTTTCTGATGTTTAAAGTAATTTGATCATGTCTCCATAATTGGAATTTAAGTTTCCAGAGGGTAGTGATCAGAGGGCTTGGGACCATCTATGTTTATATATCTTTAGTAATTCCTACATATAGTCCAATCTTCAAAAGCATTCTTAATGAACTAATCGTTATAGGATCTCAGACCAGATGGTAAATAGAGACATGCCCTGAACCATTCAGAACGACTGCTTGCATCTTCACATTCACTCACAAATTGTCAACTCTTTCATTCATCATATATTTCAGACCTAGGGATTTAATAACTATAGAATGAGCATTTCTTTTAGGGCTTAGCATAATTATTCATTAAATATCGGCTTAATTAAATTCACTTGAATTCAGATGTGATGTAAGAAACCAGTAATTTTGTCTGGAGAGAAATAGTCGGGAAATAGTTTTATGAAATGTAGAAGAAAAAGTGGGTTGATAAAAATTATGCCTGAAACATTTAATTTTTATATGGTAAGTATAAATAGTGAAAAATTCTCCAGAATATTAAATATATTCATAGTACAAATAAGAGAAAAATAAGTATACTTACTTACTAATATCCAAATATCCTAGAGATCTATAAACTGAGATAAGCCTCATTCTTGTTGAGCCTCAGAACTTCTGTAAAATAGGGCTAATAATTTTCTTAAAAGATTATTCCAGATAATTGCTTGTGTCCCACCTTGGTTCTAACATCTTAGATTTTTTTTTTTTTGATATTTTTATGTTTTCTGCATTGAGTAGACAAAATTCATTTGTGTGTGTGTGCAAGAGAGAGTAGGAGTTTCCTATTAAGATCTTCTTATCTTGAAATGAGATTGTACAACCAAAGTCTAAACCTCCAAGCAATCTGTGGAAATACCGACAGATTTAGCAGCAGAAATAGATTCCAGGAGGCTCATTTTGGAGTTCAAATGAAGACACTGGAAACCCTGGTGCAACTCTGAGAGAGATTATATTATGAAAGAAATCTGGATAGAATATAAAGTGTTGCACAGCAGCAACTTCCTGTACGGACGGACTGTTATCGATGAAATAATGAGGAATGTTCAGCTGTAGGTGTGTCAATGGGGAGATCTTGAGTGAGGGGACTTTGGAGGGGACCAGCGTAGAACCATGAACCAGGCAGCATTGGTGTGCAGTGGTCCTTAATTATGTACCCTCTTGCATTGTTATTAGAAAGCTTTATCTGTTTAAGTCTTATCTTCCGAGTAGAATATAGTCTTTTGTTTTTGGTATTGTTGTGGTTTCTTCATAGTACTCAGCATGGAACACATACTAGGTGCCTGATAGCTACTTATGGAGTGATGATGTGAACAACTGCTGAGAACCAACCAAGTGGGCCATATCTCTTGACCTGCAGCAGTTAGAAATAAGAGAGAAGTGGAAAGATACTGAGGAGAAGAGTTGAACTGTTAATAGCATTCGGCTCTGTGAACAGGCACAGTAGCTGTGAGCGGAAGTCACAGCCTGAGAAGAATCAAAGTGTGTGTTTTTTTTTTATACCGGCAGCTGATGTAGGCAGAAGTTGCCTCCTACCTCAGGGGCAGATCAGAGAACTAGAAGAAACAGCTCTCAAGTCTGAGGTACTTCCCTCTGGAGTTGGAAGTTCATTTATAATTATATTAGAAATTCAAGAAACAAACCTGGATCATTTTTTAAAAGAAAATGACTATTCTCGAGTTTTTAGCAAAGATGACTCAACTAGAAAGGGACTGTCTTAATACCAACGATCAAATTTAGACATTGTGTATTACAAAGGGGTTTGGATCTTTTGATTTTGATCTTTAGGGACACCTTACCTGGAATGACCAAGAATTGAATGGCGTTGAGTCCTCATTGGCCCGTTATTTTTGAACACTTTGTAGTTGCTACTCAGGATCAAGTATTATGCCTTTATTCAGCTGCGTAACTATTTAGAAATAATTTTCCCATAATGTCAAGAAATAGTCAAAGTAATCACAAAATACTCTGTTCTTGTCAAACTAAATCGTGTGTTCTTTCAAAGAAACAGCAGAGATGGTGGAACTATCCATTTACACGTTTATTTCTAATGAAACATTGAAACAAATACTCATGGGACTTTTTAACCTTCTGGAATGCTAGCCTATTGTGTTTGAAATAATAATAGTCCTTGGAACATAGTAAGTGTTTGATAAATATTTATGAAATGATCGAGTAACTGTTTTCTTCAACTGCATCATTAAAAGCTTAATAATTCTCATTCAGTATTTACAAACTAGAAAGCCCTAGTTTCTACAATGAGGATAGTTTGAGTATCTGTGGAGGGCTTATTAGTGCCAGAAACTTCGCTAAGCACTTTATATATTATTTCATTAAGTTCATACAACATCATTGTGAGGTAGGTATTTTAAACATATTTTACAAAAGAAAGATTAAAGCTCAGCCTGAACAAATAGCTCAGAGTCCCAGCATGGTGGAATTAGGATTTTGTTTGTATGCTGTACAGAGCTGTTTCAATTTCTGTTGCAGTCTCTTGTATTTCCTTATTGCAACCATGTGAATTAAGATGATAAACAATAATAATTGCCTCTCCATTTTCTTTCCCTAGAAAACCATCTTCCCCAATTATTCTTTAGTTTCTAAAAATTAATGGTAAAAGTTGCATGAATTATAGATTTGGAGAAAGACTACACAATTATTTTTGAAAAACAATAGCTATTTTCTCAGAATATTCTCTCAAATATTTGAAAAAGAGTCATGAGAAAGCATGACTCCAGGGTTCAGTAAATTAAGTGATGCCCATTTTTCAATGGAAATAAAATGCTTCCCATTTTTACATTATCTTATCATATTTAAATCACCTTGTTGAGAATTAAGAATATAGATTCTGGAGCCACACTGCCTGTGTTTGAATCCCAGCTCCTTTACTTACTGGTTAGTTGACCTTCAGAAAATTACTTAATCTCTGTTTCTCAGTCTCCTTATCTATATATAAAATGGGGATAATCATAGAACCAGATTAAGTTATTACGAGGATTAAATAAAATTTTATAAAGTTATTCAGAATAGTATGTAGCACATAGTAAGCTCTATGTAATACTTATTAAGTAATTACATAAAATTTTCTGTTCCTGAAAATGAGACCTTGTTAAATAACTTCAACACAAGCAAACTTTAAAATTCCATTTGTTTTCTATTCTTGGAATGCATATAGAATCATACTTCAAATGAAGACCCTACATGCTTTCAAATAAAAGAATTAATATATTTGATTACCTGTATGTCTTATTGTTTTGTTTGCCTGAGGAAAATTGGATTGGAGAGAGTTTATTCTTTTGAATTTATTTATTGTTCGACTGTCTCCACTTGCAGACAGACATCACAATGACCAGTACCAAACTTTAATCTTAGTACAGAGTAGGAGGTGGGGATTTGGCAAGATCAAAAGTACTGGACAGCAGTTGAATCACAAAAGGTAAAATAGTCTCTGAGGTTTGAACTAGTTACAAAATGGTTACATTTGACAAAAGTGACATGATAATTGCCATTGGAAATATGTTTTAAAAAATTAAACTTCCAAATACTAGGTAGTCACTTTTTCTAGATGACTGAATTCCAACTCAAGGAAAAAGTGGCTATGAAAGGACCTAGTTGATATGTAGGCAGGATATCAAGAAATATATTGTATCCAACCCTGATTTCCTACTCATAAGTTAATACAGCATTATTAGAAATCTTTTCCTGGTACAGATTTTAACTGATTGCATGTACTTTGAAAATATGCAGAAGACAGGATGGAGGCAAGAGATACGGATTTTTTGGCAGATTACCTGTGTTACTTCTTTGGAATCTAAGGTCTTGGAACTTTGGATTCTATGGTCATAAAGTCGTGAAATTTAAAATAATTCTGACCTCTCTCAGTGTTCCGCTGAGGGCTAGAGAAACTCCAAGAGTACATATATTCATCTTTACGAAGCCATATAGTTGCTTTGCCAACCAATTCAGGGAAACGTCCAAGCATGCAGACCAAATGGTGATGTCAATATATTTAGCTTTCAGAGGGGAAGAGAGAGGAGCTAATATTTAGATACCTCTGGCCTAGCTTTTCTGCTAGCCAGGGTGACTGTCACCATCAAATATAGAAATTGGAGCATCAATCTGTTCCTTCTGTGTGGTCCATTTGGTGCTCTAATGAACATCTAGTTCCTTTAACACTGCATTTTGGCCAATAAAACTACTTTATCTGCCAGAAAGCAAAATATTTTACCAAATCATACTGAGGGTCAGATTATTAACTGAATCAGAGGAAATTGTGGGAAAAAAATGTCTTATGGAATATATTGATTTCTTATTTAAAATTTGAGAAATAAGGATCGATTCCATTTTCCTTTGCTGAGTCACTGTATATTCTTAGAAAAATCACTTAACCTCTCTGGGATTCAGAATTTTTAGTTCAGAAAAGTGGAATATATACTATTTCTCAGCCATTTGCATATGTTAGAATGATATATGAAGTCTTACCTAAAAATGTTCTGAAGCAGTTTGGACAGATGAAGGGCTCGAATATTAAAAGAACAAAAACTTCATCTAACTTATTTTCAAATTCATTCATAGAATATTGGAGTTGACATTAATGTTAGGGGATCTTGCACTCTATGCCTCTTCCATTTAGAAATGAGGGAGTTATGTTCCAGAGTGGACTTAATGCTTGCCTTGGATCTATAGCAGAGGTGAAACTAGAACCCAGGACCCCTGACTGAGCCACACACAGTCTTAATTCTGCCTCACAAAGGGCACTGCTTAAAATGTTTGATTTGAGGTTTAAAAATGTCACTATGGGATCTGGAAGCAAGCCAGTTACTCTATGATTTTTATTCTTCTTGGTATGAATTATTAGCTCTAATTTTGCACAAGTCGCAGTGTTACAGAAGGGGACGATTGAAAGACAGCAAGATTCATGGGTTTTAGACTTTATGATGCAGTAAAGCAATGCAAGAACAGGAGGGAGTTTTGGGGGCACATGATGACAAATGTAATACATCACAACACAAACTTCTCTCAGCCCTAGCAGCAAAATGTGAGATGACCAAAGCCTCTGAAAGCAAGCGTAAAAGGGAGAGTGCTGTGAAGCTCACCAGCTCTCAATTTACTTGCAGTGTTGAGCTCTGAGTGGCTAAGAAAGGAATAAGGAATAAGCTATATTATTATTGGTATATTATTATTTTTGGTAAAACAACCTTAGTAAGGGTAGCTTTCATGGAACAGGACAGTAAAACAATGTATACATTTGGTAATAAAAGCTGAAAAGCTCTTCTAAAAAATAATTAAAGTTTATACTTATTTTTGCATTCTCTACTTTACACTCCCACATAGAACCTTGTATTAGTTTGTCATAGAATGATCACAGTATATTGTAAATTGTCTGTCTCCAGCACTAGCTTTAAGTTTAGTGGAAACAGTGGCCTCTAACTTCATCTATGTCAGCATGTAGCAGGTACCTGATAAATAATTGGGAAAATAATGAGTGAATGAATGATATTTACCTTCCCCAAACCCCTGGTTTATCAATGGCAGAGTAAGGTTATGATAGAAAATGTTGATGTATAAAATGAAGAGTTATCTGCTTCAATTAATTTATCAAACAATCAGTATTTTGAGTCTTTGATCAACTAATGTCAAGCAATTTTTACATTACTTTTCTGATAGCATGTTTTGGAGATAGCACCTTCATTAACTTCCTTCTCTACAATTTATAAGTGCTTATAACATTACAGAGTGCATTGAAGCTGCTTCTTAATCTTTATAGAGGATTAATGTCTTCTAAATCTAAGATGTTGAAACATAGCCCCAAATAAAATTTCTCTTGAGCAGGTGTTGTTGATCTCAGGAACTACAGTGATTGCACACTACAAGAGAACATCTTTGGGTGACAGTAGAGAAGACTGAAATCATGGGAAAAAATTAAAGGTCCCCAGTTTCCTGAAACCAATCATCATGGGCTTCTGGTAAACCAGGAGGTGAAGTCAGTGATAGGGTGATGGAGATCTTTGATCTGTAAAACGCAGTCTGTGATCCTAAAGAAATAAAATTAAACACCCAAAATAATTTCTGTGAATGTCAAACCCTCCATAATAGCTAATCATTTGAAGAATGAAGTTCTTATAAGCTGTCAAAACAGGGCAGCCCTTGCCACCCTCCCACCCCTAAAGAGTAGGCCAAACTAAAATCTGAAACATGACAATATCTTCACAGGAATTTGAATAAGAATTAAACACTAAGAAATCAGGAGAAAAGGTAAGCTAAATTATATCAACTATATTATTCTCATCATTACATAGACTGTTTCATGTCATTCTGTGATGCAGTTTACAGGTTTTCCAATTGTATTTTATTTTTACTCCCTCCCTCTTTTGGATTACATAAATACCAAATGGATGATCTGAAAATATATCTTTCTAGTTTCTTTCTCTCCCTCCCTCCCTCCTTCCTTTTCTCTCTGTAATTCTTCAGCTAATGAGGCAAAAGGCAATCCTACTGATCTAAACACAATTTGGCAACTTCTATTTTCCTAGTTTAGCTGATTTTGTTATTGTCATCCATTTTTTTAATTGCTGTTACTCAGCTGTGAAGTTAACACAGGTAGAAAGAAAGCTACTTTGAATCAGGACGATGCTAGAGGTCAGAGGAAGATTATGTAACAGGGCTGAGAAGCTTTGCAAAATATTTAAATAGCAAAGCATTTCTAGTAGAGTGCAAGAACATAAAAGTGAAACTACAAACCCAAAACATTTCGCAATTACCGACGAAACTGTGCCTTGTCACATAATGCTGGAGAATAGCTCAAGCAGAGGAGAATGTGGCTAAAATGGCAATAAAGAACATACATCCTGATTGTGTAACAACTGAGTGCTTGTGTCCAATTTCTTGCTGTGATGGTTTTCCTTGAAAATTTGTAGGATAGGTAGATAAGACAAAGGAGAAAAAATTCTATTTTCTGTGTGAATGAAGTGATAGAGATTATGTATTATTTTTGGAAGCAAACCCTAATAAAACTCTTAGTTCAGAAGCTTAAATGTGGACCCAGGAACTGTGTCCTGTTTCTCCCTGCTGGGTTCATTTAGGATAAATCCCAGGCTGTCCTGCGTTTTAGTTGGAGACTCTCACAGTGGGGGTGATTGGACTTTCTCTGCCCTAGGCACAACATATGCTACTTCCCATCCCTTTAATAGGCATTAGTTCTGCAGACAGCACTGGTCAAATGTACATTATTCACAATCACTTTAATGCAAATATGCAAGGCTGAGGGAGAAAATATGTCACAAAGGCAGTCATCCATTTCTTCTCTTTTCTGGTTTCCTTTTTTACAGGCTCTCTTGTACATGTTTGATTTTAAAATAAATACAGTGTAAAAATAAAGGGATATATAGCATCCACTGTGAGAACTATAAAATAGCTCCCTAAAAATTCTTTAGAAATGCCTTTTGTTAAAGGCCAGTAACTAGAATCCTATAAATTGTCTTGTTTTCATTGTTCCTTACTTTCTTTTTTGTGTGACTTTTTAAAAAATAAAGTAGAATCCCTGTGTATACTCTGACACTATTGTGTTTCTAAGGAATAGAAAAGGAATCCAAGCAAAGGGTAGAACTATATTTAATCTGTTAAATGAAAATAAAACACACAATTAGCTCTGTACTGCAAAAATTAACTTCTGCCTCATTTTCAACCTCTATTTAAAGAACTCTGATTTCTCAGTAACAAGGCATCTGATCTGTAGCAGAACATTTCTAAGACAGATTTGCAAATGTATATTACACAGGCATGCATTTTAAATCTGAGCAGAGATTATGTGGTATTTGTCTAAACCATGAAGATATAACTTACTTTGCCAGTAGTGAACTTGAATCTTATAAAGTTATCTGCCAAATGGGGGAAAGACTCCTGGATTTCTGATACCCTATTTCTGAGGAGTTAAACATTTCTGTTTTGTTTTAGAGTGTATCCGATGAATTTATTTATATACAACTATTTGTCACACAAAACAACTTGACATGCTAAGCCTTGCTCTACATTAAACACATGAAAGTTCTTATATGTGCAGAATGAAAAACTAAAATGTAACCATCTGCACATGTTTTGAGGTACACAAAATTCTGCCAAGGACCCTAAGAAGCCCATATGCATGAACAGCAATACTGAATGAAAAAAAAATGCAGAGTAATAGAACATTTGGAAGACATTGTACTTCTTAAAATAATACAATTAAAATGTTAAGCAAATTCTATGTTAGTCTAAGGTACAAGTGTAGCAAACATTTGCCATATGAAGAGAACAGTATGCTTTTATTGTGACTCCATTCTGTTAATTTAATGATCTATGTCGATGTGCTTACATATCATATAATGCACTTTCCTATCTTAAAGCAGTCACTTTAATCTACCTTTATGCTTACTTGCTTATTGTTATGCTTATGATTAATTTAGGAAGTAGGGAAAAATAAAAGCCAAATGAAGTGTCAGGTCTCCCATTATTCTTTATTATGCCATTTTAATGTAGTCTTAACCTAAGATAATTGTATTAAGAACATAACTTCTTTTCTTTCTCCCAAAATTATTTTTTAACTGAAACAGCCAATTACCCAATAGATGGGGAAGGTCTCTTCAGCTATTGGTGCCTGGTGATTTACATGGACACCTATTAATGCTAATAGAAGGTATGTGCATAAATCTCTCTACTCCAAAAGGATAATGGCCTCCTATTAGTCTCCTGTAAAAAGGGCATAAGCAAAGTCTATCTTATAAATGACCTAGGTAGTTAATTACTTAAGGGAGATTTACATCACATTTCATTAAATAGTTTTAACAATTTTGGTAGCATTTTGTTTACATAGTTAAAAGTTTTTAAAAATGTCAAATATAACTTTGACTCATATAAGTCTGACAAAATTAATTGAGGACACTATCATTATTAATTAAACACCTGCATTTTCATAGGCAAATATATTTCAGTGGTGAAAATAGATCTTATTGTTCCTAGGGAAAAAAATACAGAAAACTTTTATTTCATTTTAAGTTTTTAAAAATATTGTCACATGCCCTATCCTGAAGAAAGAATCAAAAAGGTTATTTCAGATTCTATTGTATCCATTTGCAGTTAAATTTTAAAAGAATGAAAAGGAACTAGATTTTGAAATAAGAATGACATAACTTCATTTAAGTAAATAATGCAGTCAGCATTAGAAACCATATTCTTTGAGATTGAGATGAATAAAATGGCAAAGGTGTGTGTGAAGAAAGTGTCATTCTAAAGACTCGTCTAATAGTCCTTAAGAAATCCCTGTACCCTAGACATCACAGTGTTCCAGTAGTTAGCCAGGCACCTGCACAATGATAAAACTAACATTTTTCAAACTGAAGGAAATGAAATTTGTTTCAGCATTAGCATCCCATGTCTACACTAGTTTCTGCTTTCTTTGCCCTCCTTTTGCTTCTTCAGGCATTTAATCCCACTCTTACCAGAAACAGCTCTTCGGAAAAAGGCATTTCAAATCAGTCATTTAAGTCTTATTGGAAATTTGTTAATACGCATACCCTACCTCTAGGGACATTGCATTTTAAACCTCATCCCTAGTAGTTTTCTTTTAGGATGTTTTGCCTCCTATTAAAGGACCCAGATGTATAGGCAGAGTCCTTGAAATCATATTAATATTCTACTGCCTGGATTGACTTTGGTTTATGATGTGGTCTGAACTTTTCTGGAGAGAGTGCAGGACAAGGGAAAGGGAGAAAGGTTTTGAGACTCCTGGAAACATGCCAAGTGGCTTGCATTTGAGCATTTGCAAGTCTACAGTTATATAGATATGGTCGTCTTAGTCTAAATATAAATGGCTCTGATTGCTCCTAATTCAGTTCATATAAGCCCTTGAAATCAAAATGCAAAGTTAGTGCTTGGCTGCTTGATCTGAGGCCTAAATGAACTATTCGAAGTCAGATTCAGAGGTCCTACTTACTATACACAATCTTTTACTCTTTCAAAATAGGGCTATTCATATTATTTCTTGTTGAATGAGTTTTGGTACTTTGTATCTTTCATGGAATTTTTTCTTTCATGTGAATTGTTAATTGTTTTGGCATAAAGATGTTCATAATCCTTTATTTTTTTTAATGTCTGTAGAACATGTAGTAATGCCAACACTTTTATTTCTGATATTAGTAATTGTCTTTTCTCTCTTTTCTTTCTGATTAATCTGGCTAGAGATTTATAAATTTATGATTTTTTCCAAAGAAATGAGTTTTGCATACATAGTTGTCCTCTTTGCTTTGCTTTTCCCCTCTTCTTTATTATTTTCTTCTTTCAGTTATTTTTGATTTAACATTAAAAAAATTAACATCGTTAATTTGAGATTCCTCTTTTATAATATAAGCATTTTAAAGCTATTAATTTCTCTCTATGCTCTGCTTTAGTTTTATACCACAAAATTTTATGTGATGTATGTTCAATTGCTTCAAAACATTTTCTAATTCTCTTTGCGTTTTTTTCTTGGATATAATTTCTTCTTGGATATAATGTATCTTTTTTTCTCTGATTGCTCTTACATTTTCTGTTTGTCACGATATCCAGCTAATTGATCATGAGGAGCCTTGATGTGATTTCCTTTACGTTTATTCTGCTTAAGATTTGTTGAAGTTCTTAGATCTGTGGATTTATAGTTTTGGAAAAATTTCTTCAGTTATTATTTTTTGTCACTCCTCTTCTCTCGTACTCTGATTATATGTATGTTAGACCATTTGTTATGCGACAGATCACAGATCCTCTGTTCATATGTTTTTTTTTCTCCCAGTTATTTATTTACTTTTATGCTCTTCATTTTTCTTTGTTTTTGGACACTTTTGGGTTTTATATTTTAAAGTTCACTGATTTATATTTCTACAGTGTTTAATAGGCTGATAATCCCTCCTAGTGTATTTATCCTTTCAGATATTATGTTTTTCAGCTCTTCAAATGCCATTTTGGTCTTTCTTAACATCTTGCATTACTCTCTTTATCATATTCATAGCTTTTTCTGCCTTTGAACATATGAAATAATAATGTTCAACATATTGATACATATATATTCTAATTTTTGTAATATTTTTTTCTGATAATTCTTTTATATATATAACCTCTTTTAACTGATTATGCTTTGAATTATGGTTCATAATTTCCTCTGCTGAGTCTCAGACAGTAGCTGTTCTCTGTTCTCTGTAGAGATGTAGCAGTACCTATGTTTCTCTCCTAGGCAGGCCTGTCAAATCCTGGTGCTGTCATAATGACTTATCCAGGGCCTATTTTCTCAATCCCTTACTTTTCCCTAAGGATGGTGTTGTTTTCTTCATTTAAAAAATCACCAAAATAAATCTTAAAAGTTAGTTTTTAGGTTTTATTAGGCTGGGTCCAGAGGAGCTTTCATAGTACTATAAGACTAATTTAACCCTACTACTTAGATAATATTGCTCTGAGGACTCTAATGAATGACCCATGATATAGTGAGTCTTTATATGAACTCTTCCCAGACTTGTATGGGCTCTAAGCATTGTACAGTGTACCATTTTCTGGTGTTTCCTTCACTGGCTTCTTAAACATACATAGATCAGTACTCAGCTAAAGACTCAAGTTGACCTCTGTAGATTTCCAGATTTGGGCTTCTGGCTTCTAGAACTGTAGGAGAATAAGTTTCTGTTATTATAAACCACTAAATGTGTGGTAATTTGTTACAACATCTATACAAGTTTTAAAGTTTTAGCTCTTACATTTAGGACTATCATCTATTTTGAGTTCGATTTTGTGTATTGTGTGAGAAAGGGGTCTAACTTTATTCTTTTGCATGTAGATATCCAGCATCCCAACCACCTTTTGTTGAAAAGACAATTCTTTCTCCATTCAATTGCTTTGGCAAGCTTCTGGAAAATCCATTGTAAATATAAGTATATACTTACACACAATTCTATCCCATTAATTTATGTTTACCTTTAGGCCAGTACTACACTTAATTTGATTATTATAGCTGTGTAGTACATTTGAAGTCAGAAAGTATGTTTTCCAACTTTGTTCATTTTCAAGATTGTTGTGCTTATTCTGGTCCTTTGCATTTCCATATGAATTTTATGACCACAGTGTCAAATGGTGCAAGAAAAGTCCCTGGGATTTTAATATGGATTGTGTTGAATCTGTAGATCAATTTGGGGAGTGTTGCCATTTTAATATTAAAGCTTTCAATCCATGATCATGGAGTGACCTTCCATTTATTTAGGTCTTTTAAAATTTCTTTTAATAAAGTTTTGTAATTTTCAGGACACAAGTCTTACATTCTTTTTCTTAAGTTTATTCCTAAGTATCTTTTGTTTGTGATGGTTTGTAAATAGGATTGTTTCCTTAATTTAATTTTCAGATTGCTCATTACTAGTGTATAGAAATACAATTGATTTTTGTGTTTATCTTGTGTCTTGCAATCTTTCTGAACTCATGTATTAGTTATAATATATTTTGGTGGATTCCTTAGGGTTTTTTATATAGAAGATCATTTGCACATAGTGATAGTTTTACTTCTTCCTTTCTAATCTGGATTCTTTTTATTTCTATGTCCTGCCTGATTGTCTTGAATAGAATTTCTAGTATAATGTTAAAAAGAAGTGGTAAGAATAGATATTCTTGTCTAGTTCCTGATCTCAGGGGAAAAATCTTCACCCTTTCATCATTTAGTATGATTATATATATCGATTTTTCATAGACGACCTTTCATGTCATTTTTATTTTTTTAATTAATAGACGTTTTTAAAGAGCAGATTTATTCGTAGAAAAATAGGGTGAAAGTACAGAGAGTTCCCCTATATTCTGCCCCCACATATAGTGTCCTCTATTAAATCTTGTATTATGATAAGACATTTGTTACAATTAATGAACCAACACCGATATTATTTAAAATGCTTAGTTTATGTTAAGGTTCACTCTTTGTGTCGTATACTACCATGGGTTTTAACAAATGTATAATGTCACATATCCACCATTATAGTATCACAAAGAATAATTTTACTTCCCTAAAAATCTCTGGTGTTCCAACTTTTCATCCCTTCCTCTCAAAACCCTGGTGACTACTGATCTTTTAATTCTCTCTATAGTTTTTCCTTTTTCAGAATATCATGTAGTTGGAATCACATAGCACATATTTTTTCAAACTTGCTTCTCTCACTTAGTAATAAGCATTAAAGCTTCCTTCATGTCTTTTCATGACTTGATAGCTTATTTTTTATTGCTGAATAATATTTCATTGTCTGGATACACCACAGTTTGTTTATTCATTTCCTACTAAAGGGTATCTTGGTTGCTTCTAAGTTTTGGCAATTATGAATAAAGCTGCCATAAATATCTGTATGCAGGTTTTTGTGTGGACATGTTTTCAACAACTTTGGGTAAATATTGAGTGTGATTGCTGGATCAAATGGTAAGAATATGTTTGGTTTTGTTAGAAATCACAAAACTGTCTTCCAAAGTGGCCTCATCATTCTGTATCCCTACTAGCAATGTATGAGAGTTTCTGTTGCTTCACATTCCTGCTAGCATTTGGTGTTGTCTGTGGTTTGGATTTTAGCCATTCTAATAGGTGCGTAGTGGTATCTCATCATTGTTTTAATATGTAATTCATTCTGTGTAACATCTTCTTATATACTCATTTGCCATCTGTATATTTTCTTTGGGGAGGTTTCTGTTCCAGTATTTTCCCCGCTTTTTAGTTAGTTTGGTTGTTTTCTTATTATTTTAAGAGTTATTTGTATATTTTGGATGCAACTCATTTATCACATACATGTTTTGCAAATATTTTCTCCGTGTCTTTCTGTACATTTACTTCTTTACTTAACTTTTTGGTTCCTCAGTTTTTCATGTGTAAAAGAGGTGTAGTAATAGAATCCCACAGGGTTATTTTGGGGTTTATATCAATTAAGATTCACTGCTTTAAACAAAAACCACTTTGGGTATTTTAAATAATAAGATATTTAATACAGATTAGTTATGTGCTTATAAAATTGTTGGAAGGCTAGAGAGCAAAAACGAGGCCGAATCTCTAATAAAGCTTTTCAGAATAAAATTACTTACTGAATTGGCCTGCCAGGAATGCTGCTGCCTCTGCCAAACTTATGAAGGTAGAGGAGGTTCAAAAGGCTGTTACTGGAACCATGAGTCAAAAACTTGCTGAAATTTAGGATTCAGAAACCTGTCATTGTCACTTTCACCATCACTACCACTGTATAACTGTAGCTGCCTGAGCATTGGGAAATGGCCCAGATGCTGATGTTCCATCTCTTTATCAGTAAAGCTGTGGCCATTTGTTTCACAGGCTTACTTGTCAAAAGAAAATATGCCGAAAGCCGCAGGAATGTGATCTCAATTTTACTTCTGCTTTCTAAATTTCAGGGGAGTGCTTCTAATTTGTGGAACCTAATTTGCAAATCTAATGCATTTTGTTAGTTGAAAAGAAAATCTGGGAATATAATTTTTAACTTTCTAGCTTTTGTCAAAAAAACCCCAGTAAGGTACAATAGAAGATGGAAAGAAATTCTGAGTTTCAACAGACCATACCAGTTCAAGAATTAAATGAGAGAGTACCCGGGGTGAGACCCAACAGCCATGGTAATACACTCCAATAGCTAGGGCCAACACAGATGCCAGAACACTTGCAGTTGGTCCTGGCTCTTGCTGCCTGACCTGATCCCCATCACTAAGTGTGTCTGTAACTGTCTCTTCCACTTCACAGAATAGGCACCTACAGCTGGCCGCCACTCTGAGTGTGTGCATAACACCATCTTCTGTGTTTGAGCTTAATATTGATTTTATTTTTATTTAATTATTTTACTGTCAACCTTTTCACTGAAACTGAATGTCCACAGGATTAATTTGGAGACTGAGAAACAGACATTGTTAGCTACCCTCTGAAGCAGATTTGGTTTTTTAATGTAGCATTTTATTCCAGCTGTCATAGAATAGTGGGCAGTAGTACTGGAAAGAAAGGAAGGAAGGAAGGAAAGAATCACTGTACAAAAGCCCATTTATGCCATAACGAAACTTGATTATATCTGATATAGTAACAAAGTTATGTTCTTTTAGAAATGGTAGATAGTTTTGATAAACCTAGGGCTGCTACAGTTCTATTGAAGCATTGGAACTGAACTTTCTAAAGGAGAAAGATACAAGCATTGCAGTGGAACTTTGAAGAGGGAAAAGATACTGAGCATCTTCTTTATAGCTTATCTAGTATTTCATTGGGCTTTAGATGAAAGAAAATATTTTCATGTTCTTTTCAACAAGAAGAGATTTCTGAGGCATAAAAACAAATAGTGTGTTTTCTCTTATACATATATCATTCCATTTTATTTTAAAGTTATTTTAAAGTTGAAGAAGAAGGATAAAACACAGCAAGCACAATTAAACAATGATTATATAGTCAGATATAAAACCATCTCTATTTATCTGTCATTTTGTCACTTTGAACAGGTCTTTTGCTTTAGGCTTCTAAATTTCTTAAATCTAAGACATAGGGATGATATGGAGTCTTTGTCAAGATTAGCTGTGGCGCATGTGTATGTGAAGTATTTTTGGTGCTTTTATTTATTCATTCTCAAAATACATTGAGTATCTGTTCTGTATCTTGAGCTGCAACAGGCACTATTAATACCCAGCTGGAGCTGGAGGAGACAGAGAAGCTAACCCCAAGAGCTCTGTGTGGTCAGTGCTCTTATGAAGGTGTATCCTAGGGAGTTTTGGAGGCATGGAGTGAGGTTTTCTAGGGCAGAGGACAAAAAGAGCTACCAAGTGGAACATTTGGGGAGATGTGAGGGAAGGAAAAGGAGCCATCTCTTCAGATAAAGAGTATCAGAGATACTGCCAAGGGTGTATCAAGCCCCACTTCCTTTTCCTTCTAGGCATAAGGGAGGAAACTACATTTCCTGCCTAATTGAATTACATGGGGCTATGTGATCATCTTCTCACCAGTGGACTGTGGATGGAAGTGAGTCACACCGTTTCTAAGTGTATCCTGTAAGAAAACTTTCTGTGTGATTTTTTTCATCTTCTTTCTCTTATATCTTTAGTGGTCTGGATGTAGATGATCTAAAAATTCTGAGGCCTCAGATCGGCTCTCAGTTTTATCTCCTAGGTGATCCTAACATTCAGCAATACGAAAACCATGCCTAGAGTAGCCTTCCTCAAAGGATTCATAGAGAATCAAGTCTTATAGAAAAATGATTTAGTGACTATTTTCTCAATTCTTGCAGGGGTGGTGCTTAGCTAGCATAATTATAGATTTTTAGGAGATGGTTAATTCATCAAATACAGTGGATGCCTAAAGGCATCAGGGCTTAAGAGTCTCATGGAAACCTAGTTGAGAAGAGCTGCCCTAGAGGATGGTAGAGCTACTGGATGTACAGAACTTGGGTTCTTGAATAACTGAATGGAGCAGAGAACCACTGCTGACCTGCATTGGACTGTGACTTCATTGAGAAATAAACCATAATGTGTTAGTGACCAGAATGTTGGGGTTATTTGTTATATCCGTTAGCCTAGCACCACTAATTCAGATAGCGTGTGCAAATATATTGTGGCCATAGAAAGTACAGGGAGTTGAGGAGATCATATAATTTATTACAGTTGGAATAATGATTAAATAGTTAGGGTTGGGTTGACTTGAGGAAGCAGAGGGTATGATTAATGTTGAGGCTGGACAGATAGGCAGTGGACATATTATCAAGGGCCTTGTGTGATAGTTTTAGTTTTATTCTGAAAGTAATTAGATTCCATTTGTTCTGAGACTTTTCACTGAATAGTTCAACAATTTCCAAACTTTTGAATACTGCTGCCACGTAAATCTATAATAAAAATGAAACCAAGTTCTTAATATGATCAGAAGCTGAAAAAAGGATGACCACATTTCAGTTTTTGCTATGTGATGATGAAAGCAGGATAAATCAAAGTGGGAGAAGGCCTCTCTCACCTCACCAGTCATTTCAACTGACTGCTAGGCCTAGAGATGTTCAGAAAAGGAAGCCAAGAAACCGCTGCTTAACCTAACGTCTTTTTATGTTTTCTTTTCTATGTTGCTACACAATTAATGTATCAGCTTACTGAACTAAACAAAGCAACCAAACAATACAATTAGGAATAGTAAGCCTAGGGCAACAACAGCTACTCATGCTTCATGTAGATACCTCAATACTAGAATCTGAAGTGGAATCCTGAGTAAGCATCATCCTCTGGATGTTCATTTAGTTAGGAATATTAGTGCAAAGACAAGCAATCAGAAGAGATTGCTAACCTTCACCTTCAACTCAAAGTGCAATGATACTTGAATGGAACCTCGTGTGCCAGATTTTGCTTGGCTTTTGCTTTTAGTGGTCGATTTATTTTTGATGTCTGAAAAGTGGGTATGACTATATAAATCTACACGCATGCACGCAAATACATGGTTTCTCAAGCTTATATTGTTCTCTTTGGTTGAAAATAGGAAAGGAAAAAAAGAAAACACTTTGGGAAATGTTTGAGTATTACTTTCTAGGAAGCTTAAAGTCTATCCAGAAGAAAACCTGAGAAATTAGGTTCCAACTCTTTCTGGGTGTTTATCTGAGCCATATTTTCCAATTTATTATGAAAAACCTGAATAAGGCAATCATTTTGAGTAGACTGACTTTTACCAAGAAGCAGCCAATTACACTCACCACTATCTAGTACACAGTTATTGGGCTGACAGGACCTGCTTTCTTAGAGAAAGCTTATTTTTTTTCTTTCTTACTGCTCTTGGTCTTGTCACTGATTGTTCTACTGTAGGAAGTCTTATTGGAGAAGAATCATAGACTGTACCAGGCTTCCTTCCTCAGGAATGGGATGGGTGAAGAAGAGAAGGCTCAACAACTACCACATTCATTAGGCCGAGTTTTTATTGCCCTTTCCAGGATGTCTGTAAAGGGATCTGTGTGCCACAGAGAAGACACTGAACAGCTCTATGTCACTGTTTTCACCTGTCTCTTGGCTTTAAGAAATGTTTATTACATCAATGATATCATATACTTGAAATTTATCACCTCTCTCTCTTGAAGTGTGGGATTATTAATTCCTCAGTCATTCTAAAGTGATTAGTAATTAAAAAGGCATCGTAAGCTAGTTTCCAGGGGCATTCTTTCATAAAAATATTGATTTCGCTGGTGGAATAGTCCCTACCACACATATAGATTTTCTCTCAGGGCTTTGTAGGAAAGCCAGAAATATTCAAAGTTTAAAGTTATCCCTATCCAGAAACTCCTCCAAGGAACAATATGCAACACAGTAAAGTGATTACAAGCATGGATTTTGGAGCCAGGCTGTCTGGGCTCAAAGTTTAGTCTGCTACTAAGTAGCCATGTGAAACTAGGAAAGTCTTTCAACCCTGCTGTGGTTCAGCTTTCCCATCTGTTAATTGGAGACAATAGCAGACACTTCATCTTAGGGTTGTATTAAGGGTTAATTTAAATGATGGTAAAATGCTTATAACTATGCCTGGTACATATATATTTCTATGTGTTGTTTAATTAATAAAAATAGTTTATTGATCTTTTTACTTATCCCACCTGTCTTGGTAGAAATATATATTTACTTTTTTGTTGTTGTTGTTTTTTTAAAAATTTGAATGAAACCTACATCCCACCTACCTTTCAAGTCTTTTAGTTAAATAGAGCCTGTGTTAAAGGGGATGTAGGAACATTCTTCACTTCACTAAGTTTTACAAGCTCTCAGCTTGTCTGTCAATATGGAAAGTCCTAAAGAGATTCTTTAAACTTCCTGGAGAGGAAAAATAACAATCTATATCTGTGTCTTTGTCTATCTAGATAGACATTCCATTTTGGAAAACAGAGCCTTTACTTATGTTGAGAATCTTTTCCCTGTTTTCTTGTGACTATTCTGGATATTTTAAAGCTAATTATGGTTATCAGTTTCTTGGATTGTTATTACACCTTCTCACTTGTTTGCTGCTTTCTTTATAATTATAAATTTTCGGGTCTATCAATAAAATCAATAAAATGTCTCAAATGTAAAATCAAATGCCTTTTTTATGTATTAAATAGATATATGTAACTTGCTATTTTCTTAAGAAAAATTTGCTTCTGCTAGAATTGATAGTTTTTGGATAGCCAGTCCTAAAATATTTGATCAGCAGGGCTTTCAGAGATTGTATGGATTAGGAGTATAGATGCAAGGATAGAACTAGGAAAGAAAAATGGAGGAAACATACATTAATATGGTTATGGTAACTTTTAGTTCTGCAAACATGTAAATATTTAACAGTGTATCAGTTCCTCACTAGGCATATAGTTAGCCTTCCCAGAGCAAATAAATCCAATCACTTTTTCTGATCTACTCAATGTTTTTGCCTTCAGGCTGGGTTGTAACTCATCATACCAAACAGATGAATGTCTGTTCAGTTTTTGTTGTGACTGTTCTCAGCTTGTGTTTAGTTTTCAACAACACAATGGTTTGGGAAGGTATGGCTATCTTCTCTATCTGAAACATCTGTAAATGAAATCACAAAGTTGTGTGTGACAAGTTTCACATGGGTTTCTATTTGCTTGTTGGTTGGTTTGTTCAAGACACTTTTCTTTATTGTATTATTGGCCTGAAAATGTGGGGTTTCAAACAGATGAGCCTTTCCAGATACATGCTTCTGTGTAACTTAAAAATGTTTTAAGTTTTATGAATCCTTTAAAATCATAAAACTTTAAATCCTGATGAGACTATTATGTATATTTTTTTAATAGTCAAAGACACATGGCTGGAGGAAGAATCCATAAAGTCTGTTTTGTTTTTTTCAACTCAAATGAGAAGGACTGAATTCTCAAGCATAAAATTGCCATCTGTGCTTCTTTTCCCCACCCCCCACATTTCAAATGATTTTTTTAGCAGACCAGGTGAAACCAGAAATTTGTTTTAGAAAGAATAATGTCATTGTATAACAGAATGTATGTATTCATGAAGCTACTGGAGCAACTTGTCACTATAAAGATATGAATGAGATAAATTTTTCTCTACCCCCTTGCTCTTCTGGATTCTAGTCTCATGCTAATAACCGCTACTGGTTTTGTAAGCATTTGGTACATGCCAGGCACAGCACTAGGTGCTTTAAGTTCACTATTTTCTTTTAGTCCTTTTAAGAACCTCTTTTGATAGTTATAATAGTGTAATTGTTCCCACTTATAGTTCAGGGTGCTGGACTTGGAGAGGTTAAATAACTCTCCAGATATCAAGCAGTTGTGGTCAGTGTTGAGCATGTATCTCATCTCATTAGATCAGTGGTCCCCCAACTTTTTTTGGCACCAGGGACCGGTGCTCCTATGAGAATCTAATGCCTGATGATCTGAGTTGGAGCTGAGGTGGTGATGCTAGTGTTAGGGAGCGGCTGCAAATACAGATGAAGCT
This sequence comes from Pteropus medius, assembly GCF_902729225.1. Lineage (NCBI taxonomy): Eukaryota > Metazoa > Chordata > Mammalia > Chiroptera > Pteropodidae > Pteropus > Pteropus medius. Next base: position 33,035,129 of record NW_024354500.1, on the reverse strand, counting down.
TCCTTGCTGGCCCACTGCTCACCTTCTACTGTGTGGCCCAGTTGTTTGAACAAGCCACAGATAGGTACTGGTCCATGGCTTGGTGGTTGGGGACCCCTGCATTAGACTACTCTTTAGTCCAAGAGTATATACTGACCTTCCTCATGCACACTTCTTTGTTTATGATGCTTTTTTGCCTAGATTGTTCTTCCTCCACCTCTGCCCATTGAAAATCAACACATCTTTCAAAGCCCAAACTGAAAGCTATCTCTTCTCTGTGAACTTTTATTGGTCTTGTCAGAATTAAACATTCTCTCTCTAGTGCTCTTGCTATAAAACTTAAGTATATATTTAAGTTTAAATATATTCATGCCATTATGATATTCACAAATTAAGTATATATTTAAGTTTAAATATATTCATGCCATTATGATATTCACAAATTAAATCATGCCATTATTATATTCACATATATATACATATTATTAGTGTATATATATGCCCTCTCCACTAGGATGTGATGTACTTGAAGAGGACTGCCTATTCATTGATGCAAACTCTTTGTGGGCAAATATCATGTCTTAATCATTTATATAATTATATTTATATCTCATCTTGTTTTAGAGAGAATTCAAAGAGGATCCAAGAATATAGAAAACATAATTAGATAGTATAAGAAAGAAATAAGAGCAGGAACATAAAGTGAAACCACAAAAAGATGTTTAACAATGCTTACTATATGAGCTACATATGTTTATTTTGAAAATAAGCTTTCTAGCAGCTCACATATTCTTTTTTTTAATTCTTTTTTTATTCCTTATGATTTTCTTTTTTACATTTTTTATTTATATTAGCTTCAGTTATACAGTACAGTGGTTAAACATTTATATAATTTATGAAGCGATCCCCATTATTAGCACTCGTCTGGCACTACACATAGCCATTACAATACTATTGACTATAGTCCATATGCTGTACTCTACATTCCAGTGACTGTTTTGTTACTTCTTTATTTACCTTTTTCACCCAGTCCCCAACCTCTTTCCCTTCTGGCAATCACCAGTTTGTTCTCTGTATCTGTGAGTGTTTTAGTTTAGTTCGTTTCTTTTGTTTCTTAGATTCTTCATATAAGTGAAATTCTTTTTTTGAGTTCTTATGTCAAGTGCATGGTCAGGAACATAGAAGGGTGAATAAATACTTACTGAATTGAATACCTGCATGCCAGGTGTTGAGGGATAGTGGAGAGAAAAATGAGATTCAAAGTTAGACCACCTTTTAAAAGACAGCATTATTGAAATATAATTGACATACAGTAAACTGCACATAGGTAGGTGTATGTATTCATGAAGCTACTGGAGCAACTTGTCACTATAAAGATATGAATGAGATAAATTTCGACACATAGAACATTTGTGAAACCATTGCCCCAAGCAAGATGCAGTCAGCCCTCTGTATCCACAGGTTCCATATCTGTGGATTCAACCAAAATTGGATCAAAATATATATATAAAAAAAATGTTAACATTGTTGCTGACATGTACTTAGGTCTACAATGGTTGCATCTGTACTGATCATGTAGACTTTTTTCTTGTCTTAGTCCCTAATTAAGATAGTGTAATAACTATTGCATAAAATTTACGTTGTTAGGTATTATAAATAATCTAGACATGATTTAAAGTATATGAGAGATTATAAATAGGCTATATGCAAATAGTATGCCATTTTATATAAGAGACTTCGCATTCTCGGGTTTTAATATCCATGGGAGACCCTGGAACCAATTCCTTATTGAGACCTATGACTGTAATGAAAATAACTGTCACTCCCACAAGTTACCTTGTGTTCCTTTGTAAGCCCTCTTTCCCATGCTTTCTTGTGCCCTCCTACCCAGGCAACCATTTTCTCTCACATAGGTTACTTTGCATTTCTTAGAAAGTTATATAAATGGAATCATATAGTATGTATTCATTTTTGTTGGGCTTCTTTCAGTATAATTATTTGAGTTATCCATATTGCAATGTGTACTAATATTGTTCATTATTTTTAATAACTGAATAGTATCCATTGTTTAGATATGCCACAGTTTGTTTATCTGTTTACCTGTTGATGTTTGTTTCAGGTTTTGACTGTTACAAATAAAATTTTTACAATAACCTTTATGTACAAGTGTTTGGACATACGCTTTCATTTTTCTTGGATAAATTCTTAACAGTAAAATGGCTGGATTATATAGCAGGTATATGTTTAATTTTTAAAGAAACTGCTAAATTGTTTACAATAGTGGTTGCAACATATTTCCATCAGTAATGTATGAGGGTTCCTGTTCCTCCACTTTGCCAAAACGATCAATTTAAAAAAATTTAACTACTGTAATAGATGTATAGCAGTACCTCATTGTGGTATACTTCTTTAATGACTAATGATAATTAGGCATCTTTTTCTGTGCTTTTCCATTGTATATCTTCTTTGGTGAAGTGTCTGCTCATCATCTTTTATCCATAATTTTCATACCATTATTGGATATTTTTTCTTATTACTGAGTTTTGAGAGTTCTTTAACATATATGTGATTTACAAACATTTATCACAGTCTACATAGCCTTTCTTGTCATTCCTTTAACAGTGTGAAGATTATAATTTTAATGAAATTCAATTTATCAATTTGTTCTTTCATTGATTGTACTTTTTGGTATTGTCGCTAATAAATTATTACTTTAGCAATCCAAGGATGTAGGGCTTATTATCTTTTTTTTTCTTCTAGAAATTTTATAATTTTAGGTTTTGCCTTTAGGTCTATGATCCATTTTGAAGTAATATTTGTATATAGTGTGAAGTATGAAATGTATATTGAAGTTTTGCTTTTTTTTTTTTTGCATATGGGTATTCAATTGTTCCACCATCATATTTTGAAAAAGATTTTTCTATTTCCACAGAATTACATTTGTACCTTTGTTAAAAATCAGTCGTCCATATGTGTGTATTTGTTTCTGAAATTTTTATTCTGTTCCTGTGATCAAATTGTTTATCTTTATGGCAATACTATGCTATTTTGATTTCTGTAGATTTATATTGAGCCTTGAAATCAGATAGTATCAATCCTCTAAATTTGTTCTTTTTCAAAGATGTTTTGGCTATCATAGATCCTTTTCATTTATTTATGAATTTAGAATCAGTTTGTCATTTTCTATTAAAAAACTGTTGTGATTTTTAATGGGAATTCATTTTATTTGTAGATCTCTTTGGGGAGAAACGATAGCAGCATTGAGTTATTTAACTCATAAATATGGTATATATCTCCATTTATTTAGATTTTCTCTCAGCAATGTTTTAACATTTTCAGTGTATATGACTTTCACATGTTTTGTTCGATTTATTACTTATTTTATTATTTTTGATGCTATTGCAAATATTATTTTTAAATTTTGATTTGTAATTGTTCATTCCTAGTATATAAAAATACAACTGATTTTTGTATTTTGATCTTGTATCCTGAGATCTTCCCTAAACTCAGTTATGAGTTGCATAGTTTCTTTTTGTAAATGTTGTCAAATTTTTCTACATATCCTTTTGTGAATCATGACTTTTTAAAATACAATTTCATTTCTTTTTAAGTCTTTATTTCTTTTTCTTACCTGATTATTCTGACTAGAAGCTTTAGTACAATATTGAATAAAAGTGGTGATAGCAGACATCCATGACTTTTTCTGATTTTGGGGGAAAGTTTTCAACCTTTCACCAATAAGTACGGTGTTAGCTATAGGTCTTTTGTAGATGCCTTTTATCAGGTTGAGGGCATTCTCTTCTATTCCTAGTTTGTGGAAAGTTTGATCAGAAATGGATGTAGGATTTTTTTCAAATACTTTGTATGCCATTGAGATGGTCATATGATTTTTCTTTTTTAGATTGTTAGTATGGTGAATTACACTAATTGGTTTGTAAATGTTAAACTAATCTGACATTCCTGGTATAAATACCACTTTGTAATGATGTTATCATCCTTTTTATACATTATTGGATTAGGTTTACTAAAATTTTGTTTAAGATTTTTACCTCTATGGGTTATTGGTCTGTAGTTTTTTTTTTTCTTTAATAGCTTTGCCTGGATTTGGTATTAGTATAGAGATGTCCTCAAAGAATGAATTGGATTTGGTATTAGCATAGAGATGTCCTCAAAGAATGAATTGGAACATACCCTTACCTTTTCAGTTTTCTGGAAGAATTTGTGTAGAATTTATATTAATTCTTTCTAAGTGTTTAGTAGAATTCATCAGCTCTGGAGTTTTCTTTGGGGGAAGATTTTTAACTAAAAATTCAGTTTAATAGATAAAAGATTATTGAGATTGTTTCTTAAGTGAGCTTTAATAATTTGGATCTTTCAAGAAATTTGTCCATTTCTTCTAAGTGGTCAAATTTATTGGCATAAAATTATTCATAATATTCTATTTTTATTCTTTTAATATCTTTAGAATCTGTATTATATCATCTCTCTTGTTCTTGATATTTTTAATTTGTGTCTTCACTTCTTTTTTTTCTTGATCACTCTGGTTAGAGGTTTTTCAATTTTATTTATTTTTTAAATAATGAGATTTTTGTTTATTTTTTTTATTTTCCTTGACTTCTGCTTATTATTATTTCTTTTATTATACTTAATTTGATCTTTATTGCTCTTTTCCAGTTTCTTAAGTTGGAAACTGAGGTCACTGATTTGAGAGCTTTCTTCTTTTTCTGATATAGGCATTAGTGCTATAAATTTCTCCATAAGTACTATTTAGTGGTATGTCATAAATTTTGACATGTCTTTTTAATTTCATTCAGTTCAAAATTTCCCTTTTGATTTCTTCTTTGATCCATGTGTTATTTAGAAATCTATTAATTTCTAGTTATTTAGGGAGATTTTTTTCAGATATCTCTTTGTTTAATTTGTAGTTTAATCCTTTTTATTAAAAGAATGAATTTTGTATGATCTGAGTGCCTTCAAATTTATTGATACTTACTTTATGGCCTGCAGTAAAGTCCATCTTGGTAAATAATCTGTGTGCACTTCAAAAGAATGTGTATTCAACAGTTGCTGGATGGAGTCATTTAGGTCAAGTTGATTGATAATGTTGTTCAAATTTTCTGTATCCTTACCATTTTCTATATGTTCTACATTTATTGAGAGAGGGTTTTGAAATATGACTAGAATTGGAGGTTTGTCTATTTATCTTGTCAGTTTTTTCTTCATTTATTTTGAACTGTGTTATTAGATTTAGGATTGTTATGTCTTTTTGATGAATTGACCCCTTTATCATTATGAAATGATTGTCTTTATTGCAGGTAATATCCTCTGCTCTAAAATTTTCTTTGTCAGATATAGCTATTCTTTCTTTTTATTAGTATTAGTATGTTATATCTTTCACCATTCTTTTACTTTTACTTTTTTTGTGTATATTTATATTTGCGTGTTTTTTGTAGTTAGGTCTTGACTTTTTGTCTTTATATATTTAAAAATCTGCTTTTTTTAATGGGATATTTGGACTATTTATATTTAACATGATTATTGATATGGTTGCATTTAAATTTATCAACTTGCTGTTTATTTTATAATTGTCTCATCTGTTCATAATTACCCTTTCCCATTTTTCTGTCATTTTGGTTTATTTGAAGTTTTTAACATTCTATTTTATCCACTTTGTTGGCCTATTAAATATGTTTTCTTATTTTGCTATTTTAATGATTGCTTTAGTTTTTATAATAAATATCTTTAGTATATTGCAGACTATCTTCAACTGATATTATACTACTTTAGAATAGTTTAAGAACCTTAAAATAGTATATTTATATTTTTCTCCAACTTTATGCTATTTTTATCATATATTTTACTTTTACACACGTTATAAACCTAATACTAGATTGTTATTATTTTTATTTAAACTATCAATTCTCTTTTAAAGCATTTAAATAACAAGAGAAATAGCAATGTGTTTACTCATGTATTTACCATTTCTGATGTTCTTCATTCCTTTGCGTAGATCTATATTTCCATCTGCTATAATTTTAGGTCAGTATTTCTTAAAAAATTCTTTGACTTATTGTGTTCCAAAATTTAAAGACTCCAGTTTAATGTGCCTTAGGCTGTTTCATGTCTTCTAGTTCACCAATTTTTTCCTTCCCTTCCCTTCCCTTTCCTTCCCTTCCCTTCCCTTCCCTTCCTTTCTTTTCCTTTCCTTTCTTTTCCTTCTTCCTTCTTCCTTCCCTCCATTCCTTTCTTGATATTGTAATTTATTTGGGGTAGTTTCCCTTGTTATGTCTCAGGGTTCAGAAATCTTTTCTTCTGTATGACTAATCTGTCATTAATCCTAACTAGTACATTTTTGTTCTCACATATTGTAGGTTTTATCTTTGAGAATTTAATTTGAGTGTTTTAAAAAATATCTTTCATGTCTCTACTTCACTTTTTGAACATATGGAATTTAGTTATCATGATCATTTTAATGTCCTTTTCTACTAATTCCAACCTCTGTGTTAGTTCTGGATCCATTTCGATTGATTTATTTTTCTTCTCCTTATGAGTCTTATTTTTCTGCTTCTGTCTAATCTCTGATTGCATGACAGACAGTGAATTTTACCTTATTACTGAATATTTTTATATTTCTATAAATATTCATGAACTTTTTTCTGGGATGCAGTTACTTGAAAATATATTGGGTTTTTTTTTTCAGGTCTTTGAGAGTTAATCTGTTTGCATAGAGCAGTGCTCACTCTAGGGTTACTTATTCTCTACAGCTAAGACAAGACCCTGCTGTGTACTCTACATAATGCCTTTGAATCTTGAGGTCTTCTAGGAACTATACCTGGCTCTGTGTGAGTCTTGGACACTGTTACCTCTTACTAGTTTTTGTGGTCCTTTCCCTGTAGTTTCCTCACATGCATGTGCTTATCAGTACTCAGCTGAATACTAAAAGGGTTTCTCTATAGATTTTCAAGTTTTTCTCTTTGTGTAGGTCTCTCCTCTTTAGGACTCTGTCCTGTGAATTTTGGCTGCCTTGGTCTCCCCAGACTCTCAGCTCTGGATTCCACCTCCCTATGCTGGAGCCTGGAAACTCTCTTATTGCAGGAAGCTATAGCATTTGTAGGGCTTACTTTGTTTCCCGTTTCTCAGGGATTACTGTTCATCATTGCTTGATTTCCACTGTTTTGAAAACTTTGCTTCATATATTTTGAAAACCTTATTTGATGTATTTTGATTGTTTCAGGCAGGAGAGTGAATCTTTTCTCTCCACAGAGGCTTAAATGGAAGTCTAGGTATAATTGTTATGAAATCCTGGCTTAGTCACTTAGTTGCTGTTAGACCTCAGAAATGTTTCTTTAGTTCTTCGAACCTTTTTTTTTTTTTTTAAATCAGTACAACTAGGAAAATTTCAGAGCTCTCCTAATAGAATTAAGCAAGATAACATTAAGTTATGTCCAGCATGGTGTTGGATATATAGTATATATTTAATGTGTATTTCTTTCCCCACTCCTCCCCTCTTGATAGTATATAAAAATATTGAATTGTATTAAATTAGTTCTGTGACTCCAAATTCAATTCATCCTGTTCTTCAAATATGAAGATTAGAGGACGACAGCATTGCTGAAAACTGCTCAAACATTTTTTTATTTTAAGTATTCAGGGGCAATTGAATCATCTGGTTCTATTCATAAGATTCATCTAACTTTCATAAAATTCATCTAACTTTTCTGGGAAATTGTTAAATTTTACTTTGCTAATGTGAAGAGGAGAGAAACACAAGTGGAGCTCATTGAATAACGGGGCTTTTGATTTCTGACTTCTGCCTTCCTATTCTCCTGTGCTAAATGACAGTTTGCAAGTGTTTCAATTATTTTATTATACATGGCTCGAATATCATATAGAGAATCAAGGTTATCCAGAAACCTCAGGTTCTAATAATCTATAATCTTTCACTTAATTCACATACCGCATTCACACATGTAGGCAGAACAGTATTTTAACATTGCCTGTATCCACTATGTGATGCTTGATCTAAATACATACATATTTATTTAAATTTTTAATGTCACAAGATATCATGAATACTTAGCAATGTGACACAGGGAAAATAGTATATATGACTAAAATTTGAGTTTTAGCCATGGTCTAATGAAACTTGTTCTGAGGTGGCCATAACTGCCATTGCATTTACTTCTGAGCCATATTAATAGTCAGCTTTAGAAAGAATAATTGAATTCATTATCTTCACTTTCTCCAACTCATCCCACATAACTTTACCATTTTAATCTTCCTTAATCACTACTTTCACATTGTCATTCCTCTTCTCAAATAATGTTTAGGGGATTTGAGTTCTTATAGGCTTACAAGGAAACTCTTTTGCCTTTCTTTTAAATCTCTATACACTTAGACCTCATTTTTTCATGTAAAAACCTGCTTTTTCCTATTCCCTGCATGAAGACTCCAGAAAGGTCAGAACTTTCTGAGTTCCTCTAATCTGCCCTACTCCTTTCCTTCTCAGTGTCTTCTCATGTTTGTTTTCATTCCAACTCACCAATTTATTTCTCCCCTTTGTCCTCAGGTCACCTTCAGTTCCTTAATAAAACTTTCCATTATTCCGGCCCTCACTAATACCCTTATTCTCTATTTATCGAAAAATGTAATTATAGAAATATAATCAAAGCTATTATATTTTGTCAAGATCATTTAGCTTAAGCCTTTATTTTTAAGTGGGAGAAATTGAGGCTCAGAAAGTTTGTAACTGGTTCAGGCTCACTCAGGTAACTACTATTAACTACTGAAAAAGAAGTCAGGCTTCTTATATATTGGGCCACTGCACTTGAAAAACTGCACAAAGATTTACTAATTTGCTCACTCCTTCAACAAATATAGACTTGTACACTTTCTTTTACTCAATCCTTTAACCCATGCTAGAGGTAATTACTATTATTATGCTCATTTTACAGATGGGTTCCAATAAGGCATCAGAGGTTAAATGGCAGAGTTGGAATTCAAATGCCAGTAGTTTGGCCTTAGGGCCTGAGTGTTTAATCATCATGTGACTCTGCCTCTCTTTGTTGCTGATCTAGCTCCCTGGATTGTTCATACATACTGGAAGGATGAGACTATGTCCCATAGTTTTGGGTTTCTCTTTGTCCCCTAGGTAGGGAGTAAGCACAGATGTACCTCAATATTTACTGATTGACTGGTTCTCTGACCTAGCAAATTGCTCATTAAGGTAGTTCTCAAATGTAAACCAACATTGATGCAGTCATATTTTTAAAGAAATCATTTGAACCCAGCCTAAAGTTAGGTCTGTACATAGAAATTAAAGTGTGAGGTCGTTATATAGGTTATTAAGACAAAATCCCACCTTTTACTTTAATAATCTCACTTTCTCTTATATGTAGATTGTTTACCTATCTGTAAGGATTCCTTTTTTACTTTATCAGTATAGCACTGCATCTCAAACCATTTGACCTGCACCAATCAGCTTTTTCCACAAAGTAGGTAAATATGTAGAGAATTTGTCTGGCAGAGCCATAGTTAATTCTTTCAGCCTCCTGACTGAACTGGATTCATTTTTACCACACAGCCCACAGTTTTCAGTTGACTTCTACACAATCTGGTTTGTGTATTCTCTGCCTAGCCATCTCTATGCTAGACAGAGCTTATATACATGTATATATTTCATATATATTTTATATACAGATATATATCTGTATATAAAATGTGTAAACATATACAGATATATGTATATATTTCAGATACATGTATATATTTCACATATATTTTATATACGGATATATATATCCGTATATAAAAAGTGTAAACATATTTATATATTTTATATATGTGCATATATGTATTTATATATATGTGTGTGTATATATATGTCTACAATATAAATTTATATGAATAAAAGCATATCATACCCATGCCAAAATGACAAGTGAATTTGGAATTATTAGGAGTCCACTTGACTCTCTCCAGGAAGATATTTCTGGATAATTACACAGTCTTAGTGTTTAGGATTGAAAAAAGTAAGCAGGCCCCCAAAAGGAAAAACAAATTTCTTGAAGTCAGGCTATTCCAGACCAAAAAGTCGCCCAAATTCTTATTGTAGTAAATATAGTATATCATATCAAGATAGTGATTTATGATACAAGACACAACATGAAAGATAGAATATTATTATTATCCTTTCATTTGACTTCAGAGCAAGATAAAATTGATCACATTTAAGCTTTCAGTGAATAGTGGTGAGCTTAGGTTTACATGACCAAAGGTGGGACTTACTGAAATCAATGGCGTGGATCTCAGTTTTACTTGAGATTGGTATATTAATATATTGGTGAGAAGTTCTGTGTTATTCATAAGTTGCCATCTTTTTTTCTCACAGGTAGAGGAGAGAGAAAGTTCTTAAAGTGAAAACAAAAGCCCACATTTAGTCAATGGTATTGTGTCTAGGAAGAGTTGATTTGATCTAATAGTCTGGAGAAGCAGACTAATTATTGTCTTGAGTCTTCACCTGAATTTATTTTAAAAGCTGCATAATGTTGGTAGTTACAAAATAGTCACGGTTGTAAAGTGTAGCATAGGAAATATAGCCAATAATATTGTAATAACTATGTATGGCACCAGGTGGGTAATTGACTTATGGGGGGACCACTTTGTAAATTAATGTAAATGTGTAACCACTATGCTATACACCTGAAACTAATATAAAATGATATTGAATGTCAACTGTAATTGAAAGTAACAGCAAAAAAAAAAAGCTACAGAATGGTTTATGATTTTTGTTCTAGGAAAAATTGAAGAAAATTCTTTATATCCCTCGTTTTATTTATTTTACAATGATTATTTAGATATCATGTTTATTATTAGCATTACCATTTAGAATCATTACTTCCCATTTTAAGTTCACTTTTCATCTATTATAAGTAAAGATAGAACAGTTTTTTAATCCCCTGATGGAAATGAACAACTGTGACTGTTAATGTGTTTTAGCATAATAACCATACTTGTTATGATGATTTAGCTGAACTCACTGGAACAGTTATAATGTCTAACTTTAGCTGTGTCTACAGAATGTCAGCATGCAGACCATTGGCTAAAAAAAAAATTCTGCAATAGTATATCTCACTTGATTTTTCTTACAGATCATAAAATATATTATTAAGGGAGGAAACTAGATGATTTTGATGAAATTCATCTGATCAGTTGGATCTGGGATTAGAGAATGCAGATGTACCCCTGGGTTTCAAAATATGTGAGCGCTCGTGTGCACGCTCTCTCTTTTTTCTAGTTGAATGTTTCTGTTTATGTTACTTGGGAAAAGACTGCCACCACAAAATGAAGCATCGTTACTAAATCTAAGTGATACCCGATTAGGAAGGAGCCAGGAAAGGTAAGGGAGAATATTGACAAGAGAAAATCATCAAGCTTGGCAGGCAGTATAGGAAGAGACCCTAATCAGTGCGTTGGATTTATTTAATCATAATCAGAGATGGTAATTGACTTGAATTTGGCCTACTAAGTACTTGGCATGGATTTGGAAAACATAATGCAGAACAAAGACAGACTGTAAGTTGCTTCAAGGTCCCTAGATAAGGGATCACATTTCTTCTGTGACACAACTACATAAAAATTTTGTGTGTTTTTTCTTGGCCTACCTGGACTCAGTTCTCTCATTATGGAAATGAATGCATATGGATAGCCATGGTATCCATTCATGATCTTTTCTTTGCCATCTAGACAGAATGAGGAGGTGATTTGTAGTGGTTTAGTGACTAATGTTGACTGTCACCAACACTAGATTCACATTAACCAGTGGAGACCAATGTGCTCTGACAGCCAAAGTGCCAATATTGGCTGTACTGTGGCTGGATTAGATCAACTTAATTGTGTCCAGGCAGTCTGGGTGCTCAGGATCTGACAAAAGAATGAGTTACCAAATACCCTTTGGGTTCTGAGGTGATGGTGGTCAGTGACATACTGAGGCGCATTCTTGGTGTTCTACCTAGTGAATCTGAGCTGTGATAATGGCACAATTGATAGCTACTTTTGGATCTTACATTAAGTGTCCTTTGGCCTGCTTTAGATGAAGAGGTGCTTTGATCTTTAAATTGTTTGCTCCAACTGTGCTGTTGCTGCTGCTGCTGTTACTGTTGCTGCACATTTTTGAGGTTTTTATCAGAGGCAGAGGCAGTTGCTCCTATCATACCTTTTACCATCAGGCCACACATGATTCATATTTTCAGTTCACCAGAAGCTGTAATGTTTTGGAAACTCTAGAGCTATACAAGCTTGTATTTCAACCTAATTTCTTATCTACTCTATTGACAAGGTGACTTGGACCAGATTAGTGGTTTTTGAGTTCCTTCTACTCCTCGACAGAAGTTTTCTTGTTGATAGAATGTTGCCTAACTTGTGTCTTCTGTTTGAGCTTTTGAGCCACGCAAAGGGACTTTGTGAGATCCCTTGACTGATTGGTAAGTCTAGTCATGATTGGGAGAGTGATTAGAGTCATGATGAAGCATGAACATTGGCTAAACCGTCCTACCTGCTCTGTGGGCATCAGAACTTTGAGTGCATCCTAATCTAATTTATTATCATAGTGAGTTATTTCAATTAATCTATCAACCTAAATTATTACTATAACTTTTCTGGTCTGGAAATCAGTATGTCAGAAAAGTGGCTTTGATCCCACAACTATTGTGTCTGCCTGCTTTGCTGACTTTTGTTTAGTTTCAAACATTTGTTGGGTACCCACTGTATTTTAGTTATTTAAAATAAGTGTACATGTGTATGTATACTTTTGCCAATATTATTGCAAACTGGGAGAAAATCTTAGTTTCTATTTGTATCAAACATTCAGTAAAAGATACTATTGGTATGAAGTGCCATAATTATGGAGGCATTTATTGAACATCAATTATGTGTCAGATACTGTGAAATAGCACAAGCAAAAATACATGCTTTGATAGAGATTACATTCTGTCTAAGGGATTTAGGGTGGGACAGGTGATAAACAAAATACATAAGTGAAATGTATGTTAGATGGTTGATAAGTATTATTGAGAAAAGGAAGCATAGAAAGCATCACCGAGAAGGTGACATTTGAGCAAAGGCCTGAAAAAAGTAAGGAAAGAAAGAGCATCCCTGGAAGAGTAAACAGCAGTTGAACAGGTCCTGATTCCAGGAGTGTGCCTAGCACATTGAAAATACAGTGAAGCTTGGCATGTACAAAGAGCGAGACTAGTAAGAGATGAGATCTGAGGAGTAATGTTGGGAAGGTTATAGGTCAGAGGAGTTTGATTGTTGTTATTGTGGATTTAGTTAATATACTCAAGTATGTTACCCTGTTGGAATAATATGACAATTCTTTTGAAGGAATGTCTGCCCAGGGAGATTTATAAATAAAAATTTAATATCTCTAAAATTATTCCACATTATCAGTATATCTATACAAGGCTATGCTGGCATGATGAGAAGGGGCAGGTAGCAATTCTCTTTGAGTAGAAGAATGAAGCCAAGGTAGGCAGTACTCTTCATCATCATGGTTTAGTAGATTGTATTTTACCTTGTCTTCAAATGACTGTGACTTAGCAATTGAATAAGAGCTGACTGTGAATTTACCAGTATAAAAATGTTTAAGAAGGTTTTGCTTTAAATTAAAAAAATTTTTTTACATCTTTGAGACATTTCAACTTGAAACAATAAAAGAAAATATAATTTTGGGAGACAATCTCAAAATAAATTGAGAACAGTTTTTGGAGCAAGGGATTCTATTTTGGGTGATAACGTTATATAAATAGCTAGATAGCTGGTTGGCTGGTTGGATGGATGGATGGATGGATGGATGAGTCCTGCTTGCCTTATAGTAGTCTAAATATAATCACAACTCCTGAATGAAATACGTATTAATTGACTCACCAAAAGCTTGTCTTTGTGACAGCAGTATATTCAGCTAACAGAGAACATTTTGACATTCTAGAGTAACCAAGAGACGGCGATCTCTCTCTGCATTGCTCATTCCCAAAAGTGAATTTCTCTCTTGTGTTTCCATTATCATCTTGATATGATTCATGATGGTCTCATATTATTTCAAGGGATGTGGATAGTTTAATGGGCTCTTATTTTTAAGAACTCCTTTTCTACTTCAGCAGGGATTTTTAACTGGGATTACTCTCTATGGGGTCCATAAATAGGCTTCAGTGGTTCTCTTTACCTCTTGATATAGTATGCATGCATTTATGTGTATGTCTTCATTTATATTTTTCTGAGGAGCAAATTCTCTTATCAAATCCTCAAAAGGATCTGTGATCTGAGTTAATGTCATTTGTTTAATAAAAAAAAATTTTATTGGGGTGTTAGGTGGCAATAAGATACAATATGAGGTCTCCATACAGGAAAAGATATGGTTGGGGCATCGAATGTGTTCATTTCAGTTAACAGGCTTGAGAATTTCTATACCAACCAAATTACTGAGGAAATAATACAAATAGGGAGCATTTCAAAGGAAAAAAAAATAAGATGAGGTTTCCTGGGACTGATAAAGTTTCTTATTGACCCAATTCTTGGGCAAGGATGGATGGACGGAGGAAGTTTTGAGCTGCCCATTGTCATTTATTGTTCTCTCAACTTGGAAGTAGGTGATGTCTTGGAAATCATTGTGTAAGTGTTCAAACATTTTCTTTAGGAACCTAACCTTCATTGGATTACAGGAACAGCAAATTAAGGAATCAGGATAACAGTGGTTTCTGTTATAAAGAGTTACAGAGCAGGAACAGCTCTGTTTAGAAAGGAAGAGAGGAAGCTTCTTTATGAAACTTTAAAAAGAATTTTATGTACCATTTTGGTGAAATCCTGGTAGACATGAAAAAGAAATGTGTTTATGGAGACTAAAAAAGGAGTCTGAGATTACTGGCATACGTATCTCCATTAAAAGACAGTACAAGGGAAAAAATGTCAGTGCTAGGAGAACAAGCGAAAGTGAATATTTCACTGCCTACTTCTAGTTCAGAGCCTTCAAAACGAGGAGAGGACTTGGATGGTAAGTATCATGGAATACAGATTAATATGAATTCCCTTAGGTTGGAGGAATTATAGCAATATGAGCACATTTTATATAACAGCTGCCCAGATGTAGGTGCTAGCAGGAGGAAATAGTAATAGCTGGTCTAAACCATAAGCCATAATGAAAATAGTTTATGACCAGTTTTCAAACATTATGTAAAAACAATAATAAGGGTGGTCAGCAATGGTGACAAAGAATTTACTTTCATAAAAACTCACTGAGGTGATGTAAATGCTGAAACTATAGATTCTTGAAAGATCAAAGAAGAACTGCAAGGAAAATGAAACTAAGAATAATAGGAGGAATAATATAGAAAATTTTTGTTTAATGTTTTTAATTCAGTTCAACAAATATGTTATAGGTACCAAAGTGGATGTAAGGATGAATAAGCAATATCTGTATCTTCGAGGTGTTTCCAATATAGGTAGTTACACAGTTAAAAGCTAGTATTGCAGTAGTATAGGTTACACTATGTGATACAGAAAGAGTATGTACAGAGCACTTTGCCAGGGACTGTAGGAGATGCTGAGATGAATCCTCATCTTAAGGATCTTACTTTACACCATTGAGGGATGTTAAGGTATGTTTACAACTAAACTTCACATAAGCAAGAATATGTTAACTGCCATTAGAGATGATGGTATTTGTGTTCAAAGAAGGTGGGCTCCTATCTGGTCAAGGAAAATAGAAAAAGACTTAAGAGAGGAGGTGGCATTTACAGTGGAATTTGAAAGATATGTAGAACTTCGTCGAGCTACTAGGTGTGTTCAAAAGCATTAAAGGAAGTATTTTGGTTCAGTTAAGAAATACTTATATTCACGAATAAGCTTCGAATGAAAAGTAATCAGTAGCATCGCCTTCTCTGGTCTTTTGCAGAAAACTGTAGCCACTCTTTTAGCGGTGTAGGAAGGACTGAGATAATCCTTAGATGTTTTCTGATTATACTTCAGTGATTCTCTAAGCCTACACCCAAGAAAAGTAGACACTATTTAAAATAAAAGATATAACTATACCTAAAAGGACTTGAAAAAGTCTCATAAATGCCTCTGTTAGTGATAATAATAATTATAACCATATTTTACTGAATTTTCCCCAAAACTTTATGAATTATATATTATAATTCTCACTTTTCAGGTGAAGAAATGTTCAGAGACGTTAAGCCATTGTCCCAATTTCATGCAGCTATTAAGTGGCAGAAATAGGACTCCAAACTCTGTCCTACTAACTCCAAAGATTGTTTTCTTAACCACTATTCAGTACCATCTTATTAGCTTTTTATGGGAAGCATAGAGTAGAATTGAAGTGGTTGTATTGGAATTCAGGTTTGCCAACAACAAAATCCACTCTCGTGAATGGAAGTAGAGAAGTTATTTGTTAAAGGCAGTAGGCCAACTCACTGAATCTCCAGGAGGGCCCGGAAGTCAGTCTTGAAAGCTGTGAATCCCAAAAACTTATTCCGTGTCACTGCTGCTTTGATTTAGTAAAGAACCTACCACTGCCCCTTTGTACACAGTTTTGCACAGGGTGCTGCTGACAGCAGTGTGGGGGCCACTGCTGTTCTTGAATGCTGGCTCTCTCTGTGCTTCTCTTGGCAGATTAAATTCCACATGGAATCTCCTTCTTCATTTGACTTTCTTGAAGTTGTATGTGAGTGTGTCTAATAGCCAGATTCTAGGTCATATGTCATGACAAATTACAAAGTAATCTGGGAAGCAAATGTCTAGCTTCTAACATGGGGAGGAGAGACTCATAAGTGAAGAAACTTCTCATAAAAAAGTGTTTTCAGAAGGTTCTAGAGAGCTAGAAATCAGTGGCCAGTAAAGGTTCATTTTGTATAAGATTCTAAAATTTATCTAAATGTTCTTTATCTGTCTTGCGTTCTCATCAGCCCTTTACTTCTTTGTATTCAGAAGGTGACCTTACCAGCATGTCAATTCTAACACCATGCCAGCAATGACCCAGGCAGTAAAAAATATATCACCAAATTAATTTAGTGGAAACACTAAAACATTCATGGTCTTAAACTTTTAACAGAAGCCTGTGTTTTCTCCATTAAAAAAAATTAATCGGGTAGGATGTCTTTAATCAAAAGACAAGTCAACTGGGTCACACAAAAGACCAAATAATGGCATTGTAACTTTACAAATTCTCTGACTTTTGGCTGCTTTTTATAAGCCTGAAAAAAATATCAAAAGCAGTAAAAACTTATATTATTTCTGTCAGTAGTCCTTTTCATAAAATGTTGTGAAAACAATCTCTTTAAGAAGGAAGCAACATACTGAGCAGCAAGCCTCAGTCACAGGAAGTTCATTTTTTCTTTGGCTTACAGCCCAATGCCATCAGAACTAATTAAAAACAGAGCCACGCTGGTATGGGGCTCAGTGTTTGGGTTTTACAATAACAGAGTCGCAAAGCAGGGGGATGTCTAATGAGAATAGTTTCTGAGTTTGTTTTGTAGCATTGGGCAACTATGTCAATTACTGGAACTGCAGCTCAGGGCCAGGACCCATGCTGGGATGTGAGAGAGTCTTATTGCTGTACAGATTGAGCTTCCACTTTGATACATGTGATATGCGTGTCACTTGTATACTGGTGCCGCTCCTTGGCTGCAGACTATGTCGAGGAGGCTGATGCCACCTTGCTCTTCTTGTCTGAGGCCAGATTAAATGTTACCAGGCTCAGATTTCATCTACATCATTAGCTATGCTCCAGTTAAAAAATGAAGCATGTCTTCTGGTTGGGAAATTATTGGAAATGAAGGATCTAACTTACACAGCCATATGTATGAGCTACTGGAGAATTAAAGCTGGGGGCAGGGAGAGGGGACAGAGAAAGATATACATACCCCGGTAAAAAGAGAAAGAAGAACAAAGCATTATGGCCGATCACTAGATAATTCAGGGCTAAAATATCCCCCTTGCTTTACTTTATGTGTATTAGTAATAAAAGCAAGGATTTTTTTGGTTTCTTTTCCTTTCCTTGTTTTTCTTTTTTTGCTTCAAGAATAAAAAACTGCCCTCCCCCTAAAAAAAGAACCTTTATTTTCTCTGTGTGTATATGGTGATCATGGTGCATGGCCTTCTAGTCATTTAAGAAATTGACTTGCAAGAAAGACGTAGAGTGATGGAAGAAGCTGATAGTTTTAAATAAGAAATTATCAGCAGAGTACTTGCAATTCTGCATGGTCTTTTCAGGTTTATAAGTTAATCATGTGTCAAGGTGATTTTTCTCCTTTATACAAAACATTATTGAAGAACTTTCCAGTGCCAAATGTTAAGTACCATTGAGCGTATTAAATAGCACTACAATAAGAGCTCGACAAATTTAGGATCCATTCTTTTTTGTGATTTAGTACATTTAAAGACAGCTGTATTTATTTGTACTGTTTTATTTACAATCCTGTTTTGTATTCTAAGAACATATGCAGAGAAATATAGTTCTAGTAGAGGAATTCAAATAAATTTGGGGATTCATTAATTAACTTAGTATTCAAGCAGTTGGTCATCTTAATTATTACTAGCTCATGCAACATATACCTAGTTATAGATCATCTTCCTTTATGCTATTTAAATTTGTGAGTAGACAAGCATATGATAGATGAATATGTTATGGGAACAAGATTCTAAGAAGGTTGACATATATATTTAGTCCAGCAATATTTATATAAATTATTCTGAACCATATGATTTACATATTTCTTAATGTCAGTGGTGATTAGATATAAAGAATGAGGTATTATTATTCATGCAATTAATATTACTTTACAAAATAGAACATAATTTTACACTTTTTATTTCCTTTATTTGCTCTCTGGCCTCTTCAGTCAGTGTCAGTATTGGTCACTCCTCCTGATATCATGTATAGTGTATTCTTTATCACAGAAACATATTTCCGCCTTGAGACTTATACATGCTAAAACCTAATAGGCTGGGATTTCCTTATTGCTTCTCTAGCACCTTCTTCCACCCCTCAAAGAGTGTTTCATCTGATAACCTATAAAGTCTTTGAATAGTAGATTGACTAGCTATTCTGTACCTATGCTCTCAGGTTTTCTGGCTTCAAGATGGCTCAAAATGCAAAGCTGTAGACAGAAGACCATTAGCAGTCTGTTTGTAAATGACAATATTAACACCATGGGAATTTCATGCTAGAACACTTGGTGATGCTATGGCCAAGAGGAGAATGATGCATATTAAAAACAGGCCTTAGAACTCTAGTACTGCTAATTTTGGCCCTAAGAAAGGGACAGGGAGGGCAGGAGGGAAAGATGAAAAAAGATGGAGACTGAAGGAAGGTTTGGCAAACGGAGACTTCCTCAAGTTAAACTCAGATCCTGGGACTGAACCTGAGTAAGATGGGCCAGGCTCTTCCAAAAGTCTACTCTCTCCAAATGGAAAAGAATTGCTATTTGAAATTCATCTTCAGAGCAAGATTTACAAGGAGTAGTGTTTGTGGTACAAATCCTGCAGAGGTGGAACATTGACTGAAAGTCACTGGTGGTAAAGTGAAGTGAGAATATCAACAGCATAAATGAAAGGCATTTGATTTTTTTTGTTCTTCTGCTACAAAAAGAGATTAGAAACATGAACGTGCTTGGGGAATGTGGGGGGCTGTTTGGGTGATTTTATAGTTTTTACTTTAGTTCCTGTTTATACTGAACTTCATGGATAAATGGAATCTATTTATGTAAGTGATTTTGTAGAGAAGCCACAGTCTCTTGTGTAATTCTCTTAAAGCAAACATTGATTTTATGATGTTATAACCAGGAAAGGGTAAGGGAGGAGAAAGTACATTCTGGTATATATTATGTGCCCAGTACTTTATGGTATATCTCATTTATTTCTCAATACAACATCTAAAACAGAGCAGCAATTGTATTTCACAAATAAGAAAATTGAGGCTCAGATGGAATTAAAATTAAGGCCATCTAATTTGTAAAAGATGGAACTGAGATTTGAATACAGTCTTCCTGACTCCAGATGCTATTTTTTTCTCCATTCCTCTACATGACATTTATATTTCTATTATATTTCTCAGGGAATTTGAAAGTCATTACAATCCAGGGCAGTTCAGAAGGAAGTACCTTTCAGGTACCTACTACTTAAATATAAGAAATTTATCTCCCTAATGAAGATAAAGATAATATCCTTGGCTAGAGCCCACATGATGGTGATTACACTAGTATGTATTTGTGAGGTGTTTTACCATATTTGTAGCAAATTCACAAAGATCAATGTAAGAATTGAGATTTATGTTAAAAACATATTGAAGACATGTACAAAGAATGCTTTTGAAATTAATTAGGAAGATCAGCTTTGGGTTTGATTCCTTACCCCTCTGCATTGCTCAAGCATTGTGTTGGATGAGAGAGAATCTACTTGAAGTGTCACTTTATGGCAAGCTAATAGTTTATGGAAAAGTACTTCTGTGGCCTCTTTTCAACCAACTCCTGCAAGAGATATGTTTCTTCAAGGGGATAACTTTTTTTAATTAATTTTTTTGGCGTTCCTGGCCACTAAAACATTCCTGGAAATTTTGGCATGTAATTATGTTGATGTCAAAAAGTTGAACAAATGATGAGTAGAGTTTTTGTATTGATGCCATCCAGATTCATCTCCTGCCAGTTCTGTGGCACCAAATGTTCTTCATTTCCTGTTCAAGTACCATACTGTAGCAATGGTGTGAGGGGCTGGTGTATTGCTCTCTGAATATGGTATGATTTTAGAGATGGAGGTGGGCTTCCGGCAGAAGCAGGATTAGTGTACTTTACTAATGACACCTCTCAATTGGCAGCATTGTTGCCTCTGGTGCAAATTAAATTGAACTCATGTTTTTAATATCATATTCCTCTTGACCTTATTAATTTTTCATTTATAAAACATTTATGAAGCTCTCATTAGATGCAAGTCATTATTGGGATGTTACAAGAAAAGAAAACAAAGAGCTTCAGTCTAATAGGGAAGTTACGGCAGATGGAAACAAGTCAGCTATAAAGTGGCCTCAACAGAGTTCTTTGGGGTATATGAGGATGTGCTCTTTTAGCCACTTTACTGTTCTCTAAATCAGTCATTCACTTTGGCTCTGAGTTATTGAAGAAAGCAAATAGACAAACTTGGATTTTACAGAAGAAAATAAAACCTAATTCTCTTTTTCTATAGGTTCTTTTGGAATTTATTTTTTTGTGACTTACCCAGAAAGTCTGCACAAGGACAATACTGCTAGTGATAAGTGTATGGGGGGAAGATGAACAGGCTAGCAAGATGATGTAAGATGCTACAACTTCACTGAAAACCATAGTCATTACTGCAGCTATAACTTCATCCAAAATAGAAGTAGAGAATATTAGTATATCAAGGTAATTCTTCTGTTTAATGTGAGTTTTGTTCTTTTGGCCTATATTTTATAGTACGGCCTTCTCAAATTCATCCACTGAAAATAGATCCAGAAGAGCCTAACATTATGGTGGTTTAGTTGACTGTGGTCCTATAAAAAATTGGAACTAGCTTTTTGTGTCCTCTAAATACAGACATTGAGGAAGGAACCCACTAAATGAGGTTCATTGACCTTGCTATAGCTGTCGTATATGAGTTTTTGTTAGTAACATTTAACCTTATGTTAATTATCATCATAAAATACTCCTTAATTGAAACTTAATATAACAATTATTTTAAACATGTTGAGCATTTCAAAGACTAGTAAGCCAAAAGCATTAGAATAGAATAGTCATGCTAATGGTAGCTGACTTGTCTATATTATGTCTTTGCTCATGAGAAACTTAAACATGAATGGGCAGAATAAAGGCAAGAAAATATTAATTGACTAGTTGTTTGGGTTTAAGTAGGATTCTATAGAATACATTTTCCTGAGGATTTAGGCTGAATAACAATGTTGCTGAGGTGGGAATGTAAAATGGTTCAGTGCTTTAGAAAACAATCTGATAGTTCTGCAAACTGTTAAACATAGTTATCATATTCTCCAGCAATTCTACCTCAGGAGCAATGACAACAGATGTCCACACAAAAACTTGTAAATAAATGTTCATAGCAGTGTTATTTATAATAGCCAAAAGGTAGAAACAATACAAATGTCCATTGACTGATGAATGGATAAACAAAATGTGGTACATCTATATAATGGAATACTATTTGCCTACATAAAGAAATGTAGCACTGGTACATGCTATGACATGGGAGAACCTTGAAAATCCTACGCTAAAAGAAAGAAGCCAGTCAAAATGCACCACATATAATATGATTCCATTTATTTGAAATGTCCAGAATAGGCAAATTTATAGAGTAAGGAAGTAGATTAGTGGTTCCCCAGATCTGAGAGTGGGACTGAGGGGACCGGAAGACGATGGGTAAGGGGTACAGGGTTTTTCTTGGGGTAATGAAAATGTTCTAAGATCGACTGTGGTGATGAGTGCATGACTCTGTAAATATACTAAAAGCCATTGAATTGTATACTTAAAACGGGTGAAATGTATGGGGTGTGAATTATATCTCAATAAAGCTGTTTAAAAGAATGTTTCCTGCATACACAGTTACAGAATATAAAACCAAACTACTTTATATTATCAGTTTTAAAACTCTCACTTGCATTATGCTAACTGAACTTTGGTCTCTTTTAATAAAGATTTAGTAAGACTTGTATTCCATTTTATAAGGTGGGTATGAGAGCTGGGGGAGCTATCTGATTATCACATGTAGTACACCAGCAATGCTTTTGGTCACTACGTAAAAGAGCCCCCTTTTAACCATGAAAATTCTGAAGTCAACCACAAGAGAACCACATTCATTTCAGAAGGATTTTGTAAAAGTGAAAGTAATTGGCAATAATATATATAGGATTGTAAATATTATATATACTTCACAAAGTTAGGTCTGAAACTTCTGGACTCTTGTCATGTGGTACTATATTAGTATACTGTTCTTACAGCATGAGACCTCTCAAAGTCATAAAGAAACATTAAAAAATTATTTTTAGCTGTTTAGAACTGCATATAGAATATGAGATGTGGTTGTCATATGCTTTGTGTCTCATCACACAGCAAACTGTAGAATTGGGACCTTGGCCTTCTCACACCATACTGAAGCACTGCTTGGCAAATTTGAACAGACTAATATATCTTTTTCTCTTTCTTACTCATCTTATCAACTATATAGAAAGATATCAGTAATAGAAAAGGACTTGATTCTTTTCTTTTCATAATTAAAAAAAATGCTCAACCAATATTAATGTCTATAAAAACAAAACAAAGTATCAAGAGTAAAAAATTGGAGATATCATCTTTACCCTGCATATGTTCAATAACTTGACATGTAATTATTAAGGCTACATTTTCTTTCAAGAAATACATGCATAAGTTTATCAAATGGTATTTTGGTAAATGGTTAGCAACTACTTTTTCTGAAAAAAATAAAGGCCCTGGTTTGTAGCGGTAGCTGATTTTTGTGGTGTAAATATTCCCATCATGGCTGCTTTCAAGCTACCTGTGAGTTGTCTGTAATGTGGAGTCGAGCAAAGATGTCCAGAATGGCTCTTGAGAGCTTGAACAGGCTGGCTCCAGCACATGCCTGTGTTCTTCCTAACACATGTGCATGCATATACAGACACATGTACTTGTGCGTAGACATAAAGGCACTGCTATTTGTAATTTATATAACTTTATTGGGGAAAAAAGAGTATGTTCAGCAACATGTTTTTCTTGATGAACAAAAAGTTATTTAGAATTTTAACCAAATTGAAGGCTTCTTTTTATAAAACAAATGCTCCAATCCCTCATGATTTGGAATATATTTCAAGAAATGTAAACTTTTCTTGATCATTCAAAATCAATTGGCAGAGTAGGACTAAGGTTCTTGTTTCAATTCAGTCATTAAGTAGGTAAGTAGGGGGGTGTGTGTGTGTGTGTGTATGTGTGTGTAAGGGGGTGAGAGACAGCCACCTTAATTGAGCAGCACTTCAATGATCTTTCTAGGCCTTGGTTTATTTCACTGTCAGTGAGCAGGTTGAATCAGATAAACTCCAAACCAAGGTCCTTTCATTTTTAAATCTGTGAATGTAGTCATTATGAATTGATATATGCCAAACTACTGGTCTCAGTGCAACATGATTTAGAGTGATTATATCTGTTCCTTAAGATTATTCTCTTCAGTGGTTTTTGATATTACTCTTATTTTTGCTATTAATCTCTAGATTTCCTTTTCTGACCTTTAGTTTGCTGCTTGTAATCTCTTATGTGCTTGAGAGAAGCAAGCTTATGAGAATGGTATGTAAGCCATGAGCAAAAACTGATGTTTGAGAGGCCGATTATCCAAAGAAAAGAGTAGGGAGTGTTAGATCATGTTATGAAGTGTTTCTTCCTCTAGGTTTTTATGGTGATTAGAGAGCTGAAGTTGCTATATAAATGGTGTTTGGATAAGTTTCTTATATTTTTACTGTGCATTTTATTATCTAGTGTTTATTTTGTGTTTTGGTTATATTGCAATATGTTGGTAGTCTTTAATAATGGAGGAAATTTCAAGAAATTCAGGTTTATTTAGATCAGTAGTCCCCAACCTTTTTGGCACCAGGGACCGGTGCTCCTATGAGAATCTAATGCCTGATGAGCTGAGGTGGAGCTGATGCTAACACTGGGGAGCAGCTGCAAATACAGATGAAGCTTTGCTTGCTAGCTCTCCACTCACCTCCTGCTGTGCGGCATGGTTCCTAAGAGGCCATAGACTGGTACTAGTCTGTGGCCTGGGGTTAGGGACCCCTGATTTAGAGAGTAGATTTTAAGAAATATAATTTTTACATATGGAAGAGTTGAGGGAGAGAGATTATCTCAAAGCTATACAATATATTAAAAACAAGCAATATTGGAATTTAGAATTCCTTACTCTTAGAACCATTTGCAGGTTTGTGATTCATCATCTATCTAAGAGTTTCAATAAAGTGGGTCATGGATCTGAAGAAAGTTTTAATTCCAGGGCCTTCAAAATAGATGCATAAATATAAAATGTTGCATTCCATTCTTTAAAAAAATTTGATTTTAGTTCATCTTCCCTGGTGGGAAATTTCAACTTGGTCATTCTTATGGGTCCCCTTTTTATGTCAAGGTTTATGAATCTTGAGCAGTACCAAAGGCGGTTATAAGGTCTTGGCTTGCAGCCATCTCTGGCAATTGACCCTCTTTCCAAACAGGTTCCATCTCAGTTGTGTATTTGCCCTTTTCTGCACAGTGGTGTTGGTTTTGAGGGTTATTGTTATTTTCATACCACCGTTGAGAATGGGAAAATTTTCAGGGCTTCCAGTAGTGCCACCTCTAAATTTTCAAAGATGCTGTTTTTTTTTTTTTGAAGTTCTTGTATCCCTTGTTTTTTACTCCTAGGGGACTGATAGACCTGTCTCCCTCCTCAAACCAGTGAGAAATTTTTTTTCTTGTTTGTAAAGATTGACTTTCCAGATACTGTGCTTCTTCCTGAAAACTTTCTTTGTGTATGTGTGAGTGTATACATATTTATGTATGTACATATATTTATGTATGTATACATATATATACATACATATATATATAAATTTTTATATATATAATTTCTTTTTCTTTTGCCAACTATATGTTCTCCTAAGGCCGAGACTTTTAGAAACAAAGGCAGAAAGTCTGCCAGGCTAATTCTTTGCTTTCTCTTCTCATTTTCTGTATATGACCCTCTCATTCTCAATTGTTAAAAAAATAGCTATGTGCTTGAATGTGGGAACATAAGAAATGTGCGTTAACACTGGTTGCTTCAGGAAGAAAAAAATTAAAGGTGAGCTGGAGAAAAATTGTGAATATTTTCTTTATTCACTTTTGTGACGACCTGTCACGATTAGCATATATTACTTTTATAATCGAAAGTTCTAATGAAGTTTTAAAAGGGATTGATTGAAGTTTGGAAAAATAGACTAGAGCTTTGCTAAAATCACTTGTTAAAAAAAGCTAGTGCTTTTTTTTGTAGGATCCAGCCTATTTTTCAAACTGTGGTTTCATTTGCATTAGCAACAAACAATTGGACATTGAAATTAACAATCTACTTAACAATTGCATAAAAATAAAACATTTAGGGACAATAAAATGAGCAAAGGACAATCTTTTCAATAAGTGGATCTGGAACAATTTAATATCTGTATACAGGAAAAAAAAAAAAGCCTATACCATGACCTCACACCATCCATAAAAATTGAGACATAGACTTAAAAGAGTTAGACATGCCTAGAAGAAAGAATAAGTGAAAATCTTTGTGACCTTGGGTTAGATGAGACTTCTTATACATAAAAAAAAAAATGAAAAATAAAAGAAAAATTGATAAGCCAGACTTCATCAAAATTTAAAAATTCTACTCTCTAAAAGACACTGTTAAGAAAATTAAGAGATAAGCCACAGAATGGGAGAAAATATTTGCAAAACACATTGCTAATAAAGGACTTGTATCCAGAATATATAAAGAACAATAATACAATGATAAACTACTTGATATAAAGAATAATATAAAGATATAAAGAACAATAATACAATGATAAACTACTTGATAAAAAATTGACAGATAATTCACCAGAGAAGATATATGAATGGTTACTGAACACATGAAAATACACTCAACATCATTAATTATCAGGGAAATGCAAATTAAAAACCATTAAAATTGAGATACCATCACACACCCACTAGAACAGCTAAGATTAGAAAGGCTGAGAGTCCCAAGTTCTGATGAGGATGTAGAGCAATTGGAAATCTCATACATTGTTGGTGGGAATGCAAAATGATATGGCCACTTTGGAATACCATTTATCAGTTTCTCATAGACCTAAACATGCACTTGCCATAAGAAACAGCAGTCTTACTCTTAGGATAGGTATTTTGGCAGGAGAAATTAAAACTTACATAAGTTTATAAAAAGATATGTGTATGCAGATGTTTATAGCTGTGTCATTTGTAAGTAATCTCAAAGTGGAAAAAAACCAATTGTCCATCAGCTGTTGAATAGATAAGCGAATTATGATCAATCTATACAATGGGATACCACTCAGCAGTTTAAAGGAATGAGCAACTGATAAATGAAACTATCTTTGTAAATCTCAAGAGCTTTGTGCTAAGTGAAAAGTCAGGTACAAAAAGCTTCATACTGTATGATTTTATTTCTGTAATATACAAAAGGCAAAAATATTAGAACAGGAAATGAATCAGTAGTTGACAGGGTCTAGGCTGGGAGGGGGATTGACTGAAAGGGACCTGAAGGAACTCTTTGAGGGAATCAACTGATTGTCTATATCTTTATGGTGGTAGTAGTTAGAGAGGACTGTATGTGTGTGTCAAAAGTCACTGAATTGTGAGCCTAAAAAGAGTGGATTTTACTGTATATAATTATATTCATTAAACCCAACTTGGGGCGGGAGTGGGGCGGGTTATGATTCTCTGCTTCACTTTCTTCATCTGTGGGTCTGTTAATAAGACCTATCATAAAGGGTTACTTTGAAGATGAATTGATGAGTTGAGATAATAAATATAGAGGGCTTAGAATACTGTCTGGCATATGAAGAAAGTACTGAATACATGTTTGATATTTTAATTATTATTGTTTATGACTTTTGTTTTACTTGTATTTCCCTGTAAATTTTCATTTGGAAAAAAGTTTGCTGCCAAAAGGAACAAAGTATGTTTGTAACTATTTCTGAATCTATGGTCTTTTCAGACTATTTTCATTTCCACCTTTCTAGAAGGGCTAACTGATTTCTTTGTATCTCAGCATTAATAAAGCAAACCATCAACTTATATATTTCCATTGCCTATGTTATTTGTAGGTAGTTTTCTATTAATTGTAAACTTTATTTTGAAATAATTTTATACTTAAAAAATGCAAAAGTAGTACAGAGTTCCTGTTTACCCTTCATGCTACTTCTTCCAACATTAATGTTATAATCATATAACCATAGGAGTGTTAAGAAAATCAGAAAATTAACATTGATACAATACCATACCATTAAATTATCTACAGACCTTGTCAACATTTTATTACTTTTCCCCCAATATCCTCTTTTCTGGTCCAGGATCCTGTCCAAGATCCCACACTGCATTTAATTGTCATGTCTCCTTAGTCTCCTCCAATCTGTGACAGTTCCATAGTCTTCCATTGTCTTAAATGATCTTGATACTTTTGAGGAGTACTGGTTAGTCATTTTGTAGAATATCCCTCGATTTGAGTTTGTCTGATGATTTACTCATGCTTAGGCTGAAGTTAAATATTTTTGATCAAGAATATCATAGAAATGATCTATGTTTATCTTTGGAGTAGTACAAGATGTTTGTATGTCTTATTAGTGGTGATATTGACCTTGATCACTTAGTTAAGGTAATATCTACCAGATTTAGCCACTCTTTTCCTTTTGTAATTAATAAGTATCCGGGGGGAGATATATGAGAATACGCAAATATCTTTATTATACTTTCTTCTATGTTATACTAAATTCTATAAAGAGAACCATCAATTTACCTTGATCGTTAGTTAAATGGCTCAGAAAAAAATTTACATTTAGGAACTTCAAAACAGGATGTATGGGTATATTTTAGCACTGAGTCCTAAATATGCACAATTCTCAAGCTGAATGTGGAGAGGGAGTAGGTGGAAATTGCAGGTGTCCGAGGCAACTGATTCAGTCACATTCACGGCATATTTCTGGGTCTTATGTCATATAGCTCCTGCTGCCACTCTTGGGACTCTGACTTACCCCACCTCTAAGCCATTTCACACAGAATTTTGTGCAGATATCAGCTCAGTGTCCCGAGGGTGTTTATTTTCTAGTTTCTCAGAGGGAAAGCACAGTGTGTCTACCCTGGCCTCCCTCTTCAATCAAAGATTCAGCTCTCTCCACAGATGCCCATGTAAATCATCTTTAGTGGAACAATGAGAATCTAGGGAAAACCCCTCCTAGGGAAATGAATGCCATTTCATTAAAAGAGAAAAAAACAATCCTTCAAATCTGGTTCATCTCACAGTCTAAATGCAAGTTCTTAATTAAAAGCCAACAGAGATTTCTGAAGTTGGAGAAAAACTAGAGCAACAACTTTTAAAATTATCCTGTGGGCTTTTTTTTCTTCTTAGCCTCTTAAAGGGAAAAAGGCTAATAACCATTCAGTGGCAAATTGCTGTTCCTTCAGAACAAGGAAGTGAATGAGAATGAAAAGAGACGTCCCAGGGGAATGGGGAGTCATCCCGTAATTAGACTGGGCACCATGTAGAGAGATGGCAAAAAATTACTGGAATGAATCAATGAGGAATTATCCTATTAGACCTCCATGGTTTATTTTAATTTCTAGTTCCTGAAAGAATAAAAGACTATGCCTTATAGTTTTGTGTTTTCCACAGAACCCGAAACTGCTGCTTATGAAGTAGAACTCAGGTGATCCTTGTTTATGGATTTGAGGATTCTATAGTTCAGAGTCACTGGTGTTTTGGTAGGCTGTGGTTTTTGAGTGAGCAGATAAATACTGAATGATGGCAATGATAATAGGTTCTTTATTTCCAGCGTTCTCTTGGCTTTTTTTGAGAAAAATTCGTTTATTAAATGTATTAGATGACATTGGTTAAGTATAAAGGTTTTAAGTGTACAATTCTATAATACATCATCCGAATATTGCATTGTATGTTCACCAAAGTCAAGTCTCCTTCTTGGCATATTAAGCCAGATAATTCTGTTATGGGGACTGGCCTGTGCGTTATAGAATATTTAGGAGCATCTTTAGCCATGCACTAGATGCCAGTAGCAACCCCAAGTCATGACAGTCAAAAATGTCTCTAGATATTGCCAAATGTCTCCTGGGTGCGGGAAGAGGGGGCACAGAAATTCACTCCCATTTGAGAA
Source organism: Pteropus medius (assembly GCF_902729225.1). Classification (NCBI taxonomy): domain Eukaryota; kingdom Metazoa; phylum Chordata; class Mammalia; order Chiroptera; family Pteropodidae; genus Pteropus; species Pteropus medius. The sequence continues at coordinate 33,005,200 of NW_024354500.1, read as the reverse complement.
CCATGGCTACATTTCTTTATCTCAGGGTCACGCAGCAAATCAATAGTAGAATTGAGACTAAGACACAGAAAATCTGCATCCTGGCTTCCAGTAATTTTCATGATATAACCCTATTTATTGTATTGTTAACTACATGGATAAGAACATAATGTTGTCATGGACTTTTTTTTTTTGAGTGGATTCTGTGCACGGGTCAGATTAACTTAGTGACATAGATACCACTTTGAAGAATCAAGAAACTTTATCCATTTTGCAAGAGAACGCACTGATCACAGAGAAATGCGCATCTAAACAGAGGAGATTTGGTTTGGCCTGTTTCTGAGTACCAGCAGAGGTCTGGGGAAGTTCTGATCTGAGTCTCTTTCCTTAATTTACATACCACCTCCATTTTAGCAATGCAGAAGGGAAATGAATAAAAACAATTATCCTCAAAGACATTCAGTCTGGTCTTGACTTGTTAAGAACGATAAAAGTCAGCAGTTAGAAGCATTTAATACAGCTGAACAAACCTTAGAGTCTCAAACAGCTTCATCTGGTGCATTTCCTCTCGGTGGCAAATAAAAAGGAAGACTATAATTAGGGCATGATTCTGTTCAAGCTATCTAATAAAAGCTTTTAAAAATGATTGCCCTTATAGATGGCAATGGAAAGAACAAAGGAATCTTGCATGGTTTATTATTGCTTATTAGTATTACTATATGATAATCTCTGCTTTTAGCATTTTAAACCAAATAGAAATACTAAATGCTCACATGATTTCTTAAGTATATTTTTGACAGCACATTTTAAATTGATTAAACACTTAACATTTCACAAGAGCTCAAGTATTTTGAAAGCCAGGTCTCATATTTTCAATGAATAAATGTTTACTAAACTCCATGCTATTTTCTAGGTCTAGCTTATTGCACAAAATTTTTTTGGAAGATCTGAGACTCCTCTCCATTCTAGAAATTGTAAATAGAGTGAGAAGGAGAGAAATCAGTAACCCTCATTCTTTATTGTGAATATGAAACATCTGGGGGATCTTGTTAAAATGAGTTTCTGACTCAGTAGATCTGGAGTAGGGTGTGAGATTCTGCAATTTCTGAGAAGTTTCTAGGTATTGCTAATGTTGCTGGTCCAGTGATCACACTTTGTGTAGCAAGAATCTAAATGCCAAGTCAAGAATACATGATATGAAATAAAATGAACTCTAAATACTAAATTCAAAGTATGAGTTCTCTAAGCTCAGAGATTTATAGTCTTCTTATCTCTGTGGTGTAGCAACAGCTGAAGATGTTTATGTCTAGTGCTTATGCACGTGCCAGCACTGCATGTTCTTATTCCTCACCCATGCAAACATGTTTGCATTTTTTTGATATATGGAGGCACTTCTGGCAAGTGTCTAAGCTGCTCAGAAAGCCACTTGAAATCTGGAATTGGCTGGTGGCCTAGACTTCCACTGGCACATCTGTGGCTCCTGTATTTTCTAGTCAGGTTTTATAACCGCCCAGAGATTGTTCAATCTGGGGCCTTTGGCTCTACTCTGTACTATTCATGTAGTCCCTGAGGACACTGCCAGTTATTCTCTATGAACCAGATGCAGCTTAGGGGAGAGAAACAGGTATAAGGAGTGTCCTGCTCTCCTATTTCATATAAATGTGTGTGGGCCTCTTTCTGAAGGTTTGCTTATGGCCTGTGGTAATGCTCTGCTCAGTAGATGAACTCCTAGGCCAGGGCTGTCAAATAAGTCTCTGCAGTGACAGGATTGTCTGTTTCTGCGCTGTCCAGTCAGTAGCCATTATGTGTAGCTATTCAGATCTTGGAATATAGTTTGTGGGACTAAGGAACTGAATTCTGAATTTTAATTATGTTTAATGAAATAAAATTTAAAGTTAAGGACCGCATGTGGCTAGTGGCTACCATATTGTACAGCATAGCTAGATGAACTTCTCAAAGATACACTCATAGGAAAACAACAGAAAATGGTTGGATTTAACCAAGATGGGACTACTTTTGACCTTGCTTTCTAATCTGTCAAGGTTGTGAATTAACCCAGGGAAATGTCTTAATTTCTCTGTTCATTTTTGTACCTTTCATAGAAATGTGTGAGAGACTAGGTATTTAATGTACATTTAAAAAAGACTTTTAGTTTATTTCACAAGAAATAGGTAGTCATTATAGAAAATCTGGAAAATATTGTTATGCCAAATGAATTTTAAAAATCACTCATAATCCCACCATCTAAAAATAACTACATTAAATACACAGTGACCATTTTGGTGACTAGTTTTATAGTCCTGTGAGTGTGTATCTCACATAATGATCTATAAATCTATAAATAAATATTACATAAAAGACATTTAATTTAAATACATTACTTTTGGGAGAAGTCATAAGGAAATAGTGCTGGAGAACGTGAAGCCCCAGACATCACTGGAAGAGAGAAGATAGGGTAATTTACTTCCTTCTTTTTTGGAAAAAGTAAGGTTCTGCTTTGCATGTTAACTATGACCAACCTATGAAACTCATTTGTAGGCATCAAGAGTGGAGTCTGTGATTGACTGAACAAAACTCATGGGCTAACAGACGGACTCTAATCTAGGAACCCTGGATGAGCACTTAGCCATCTGAGTTGCTGTCAGTATCACAGCCAAATAACAGATGGAAATGGGGGAGAAAGTAGACCCAGCAAACTCTAGGATGAAGTTTGTCTTCATCATGTAGCGTTAAGTACTAAACAAGATGTTCTCTAGTTAGTAGAGTTGTTTTCCTAAATGCTCTTATGTTATTGCATAAGCAGCCCCTGCCTTTGTTTAGGCCCCAAAAAGGGAGGAAAAAAACCTATTCTTTTGAGGATCAAGATGGGGATGTTTCTGGGGGCAGCTGATTGGAAGGGGAAAGTTCTTTTGCAAATTGAGCTTGGAAATCTGGAATTTAAGATTTTACATCTGATGAAATGCAAGTCTTTTTAAGGAATCTAAATGATTTTCTCTGGGATAGGGAAATGAGGAAGTGGAGCAGGGAGGCTGCAGAGGTCAAAGTATAAATGAGAGATTCACCCAGAAAGTTTTACAATAGAAGCTCCCTAAATGTAGCTCTGTTTTCACTTTAGATTATGTGCAGTGTTAAACTGTACTTGAGCTCTTGTGCAATGTTAAGTGTTTAATCAATTTGAAAGCACTATATTATAATAACAGCTAGCAATAGTGTTTTTATTCTTTTCTGGCTGCTTCTCAGACTCACAATGAATGACAAATGAAAAGTTTATGAACTCCAGCAAGACAAACTTAAGACTTTTCTGATATTCTGTGAAAGCATTTTATTGTCCTACTTGCCACCTAAGTCAGAAGTACAAATAGAGGTGCAAGGAATTGATGATCCCATTTATGAATTACCAAAGGATTTTCCTTTCTTGACTTTTATGCCCTCTTTTAGACCAGTTTCATGCTTATTTAAACTTATGACTCCTGTGGTATTTTCAGTCTAGAGTGCTGGCTTGGTGTTTGGTCATATCTTATAGAATATCACAGTGATTCAGAGCATAGACTGATTGATGCTGTCTGATTCAAACACTGGCTCCACCATTATTTGGATAAATTTCTAAGCAGCTAAGTTTCTCCTTATGTCAGGTATACATTGTGTCATTGTACCAACACGGTAATAATAATATTACTTATTATTATTATGGATGGAGATAGTTGTTCAAACCTCATAAAGTTGTGAAGCTAAAATTAGACACTCCTTGTAAAGTACTATCACAGTGACCGGCGCAGTAAGTATACTCAAATATAATGGCACAAAGTGCTTAAAAATGTCAGGTATACATTGTGTCATTGTACCATTTTCCCCGTGGCTTCTCAGAAGAAATATTTGCCCATCAAGGAAGAGGGGGTTTTTCCTTTAGTTTGTTGCCTATGGTTTTGTGCCTGGTATGATGTAGGCACTTTAGAAGCTAAGATCTAAACTATACAATATTATCTAGTCTCTGAGCTAGACCAGAATAGCAAGTATATTAATTTTAACATAAATATCTGAAGATTTATAAGGAAAGATGAAGGGCCCCGGGTTTAGAGTCAAGTAGACTCGGTTTATATTCCAGCTTTATTATTCGCCATCAGTGTGATCTTGGGCAAGTTACTTAACAGCTCTCATCTTCAGGTTTCTTATTTGCTCACTTAGGATACTAGTTCAAACCTCATAAAGTTGTGAGGCTGAATCCTTGTAAAGTGCTCATTATAGTGATTAGCACATTAAATGTTCTAAAGTATCTATTAGTAATAGTCTCATAGTTTTGCCATTGTGCCCCAAGAGAAACTATGTAGCTAAGCTCAGAACTTTTTCTCTGAAAATATTCATTTATAGTTTGAATGACACCTACCAAAATCAGATTCTAGAGTGGTACTCACTGATGCAGCATTCAATTCTGGGCATACAGTGGGTGTTTAATTTAAAAATATGTACATACACATATAAATACATATGTAAGTGTATAAGTATATAAATACATTATACATATTTCACTTATGTAGCACTTACTATGTATTTAAAATATTAATTCATTTAATTTTTATATTAACTTCTATGAATTAGTACTATTATTATCATCTCTATTTTACAGATAAGGACACTGAGGCAAAGAGAGGTCAAGTAACATTTCAGGATCTCAGAGCTAGTATATGGTAAAGCTGGGATATGCACTTAGGAAGTCTGGCTCAAGAATCTGTGCTCTGATCTACTACACTGTGCTACCTTAAGTGTTGTAGCCCTGACTCGCAGTATCTCACCTGGAAATGGTAGGTGAGGACACAAATTTCTCCTTACATTCCTCATTTTCTCTGAATCTGGAAATCAAATGACCAAATGCAAAAGAAATATTTCTTTTTAAAGTTCCTTCCCTTTCTTCTCCCTCTTCCCCCATTCTCTTGCCACCTCCTCTACTCCCTCTCTCAGGTCAGTCCATTATGTAAGTCCCGTTATGGGCTGCTACTGTCACACTCTGGACAAGATATAATTCAACATGACACATGGTGAGCAGAGATGTGTAGAAATACCTAAAACTATTAGAGCCAAACAGCTCTCCATTAAAGTTTTTTACTGCAGCATAAATATTCTCCTAGCTGGCTGGAGTCTCTGAAGTATAATAGAGTATAAATACTCCATAAGAGAATATATCGTTATGGGTCCTGTCTAAGAGTTCAAGAAAATGCAAGGGCCTAGTGACATTGGGTTTCTTAGCATTTAAACAGTCTTCTCCAGTTTCTAGAATACAGTGGAATTATTTAAAAGGTCCATTTGGCTTTTTTATTTCTTGGAAGAAATTTCAAGACCCCTATGGACAAATTAAGGTTCATTAGGCAACTTGTATTCATTGAGTGCTTACTATGTGCCCAGCCCTGTGGCAGGTACTATGGTAGAAACATGTAAGCATTGAAATACCATACTTCATTGTCACTGAATATTCAAATACTCTCATTTGAGGTCTCTAAAGTACAACCTGGACTTGAATGAGGTAAGGGAGCTCTTTTATCCTAAGATAGCACTTTCACCTTCCACAAAGATTCCTGCAGGAAAAAATTCATTATTAGTTATTTTCACTTGAGCAGGTTTTACTTTCTGGCATAGTAAACCACATCTCTAAAATGCAGACATAAAAAAAGATCTCGATTTGTAATATCTTATGAAGAGGCTGAGCTTATCCCTGAGCACTCCAGGTGGCTGACAACACCCTACTCCTGATTACTTTGATTACTTAGGAATTAATATTTTCTCAGGAGGGATGACTTAGGAGGGAGGATGGGAGTCAAGAATGTTCAGGCCCAGCAAGAATGCATTGTCGGCTTGTCCGCGGTCTTGCCAGGTTTGTTCATCCTTATTCTGTCTCTGCCCCAGGCTATGCCACTCCAGAAACAAGGGAACAGAGTGGCAGCACACAAGCTGGGGGCTGTATGCAGGCAAATGAAGCATACCCCAGCCCTGCATAAATATGAGAAGGGCATGCCTTGGTCCTCTCCGATCCACAGATCAGAAAATTAAGGTCAGGATCTCTTTGACCTCTACAACATCCCCGTGAGCTGGGAGAGAAAGGAGGCAGTCAGCCTTATCACCATTTCACAGGCCAGAGAATAGAGACCTAGGGAGGCCACACCTGCAGAGGGAAAAATGAAATGAAGCCTCTCTCCCCTGATATTCCACATGCTTTCCATTTCACTGGGCTTCCCCAAAGGTGGCAAATCATCAGCATCACCTAGGAGCAAGGGTTAAATACATGGAGGGTTAAATACATGGATTGCAAGACTTATTTGTCCCTCAGAAGCTCTGATGAAGTAAGTCTGAGCACCAGGAATCCATATTTTTACAAGCCTCCCACAAGACTCTAAAGATTAACACTGCATTACACTACTGCCCTTCTGTCTCCATAATCGTTGTGGTTAGGGGAAAAAAAAGTCCCCATTCAACAAACTGATCAAAACTACAGTCAGACAGGGATTACCCTGTTGCATGGGATTTAGTTGGGGCTTAAGCAGAGGACATCCCTTGAAATGAACAGCTTTTGAGAGGAAATGGTCAAGCCAGTCCCAAGCAGCTGACACAGGCCCTGCCAACGTGTGATCAGAAGAATGGAACATTAGGCCTTTATCCACCAACATTTGTTTTGGTCATAGAAACTCCACCCTATTTTGCTTGTCACTTAGGCTCTCTGGCCTATATTCCATAGGTTTTTAAGTCTCTGGGGTACATCAATGTGGGAGGAAAGTCAAATTCATCTCACGAGGGGGTATTTTTCAGCTATTGAATGTTCTTGGTTTCATGGGGTCTGTGCTGTTTTCAGAGTGTTCCTTGGTAACAGCACACATGTGTCAGGCTTGGCATGAAGTTTTGCCCCTGTTCTGATGTTGGATTATTTCAATAGAGATTTGCTAATTTTTATTTCAGCATGCAGGCAAGTCACTAGATCAACAGATGAGAATTCTCAGAAACAAATTTGAATAAACTCCTTTTTTGATAACCTCCATTTTGTTCAATAAAACACCAACTAAACATTGTCTATAATAAGGAATAGGAATAATGTGGATAACTAAAACACACACATAATTACTACTCATATCATTTTTTCCTCAAATTGATGAGAGCTCAGCCCCACTAGTAGAAAATCAAATAAACTGGTTTAAATTCTTTCCCTTCCTTGCCCTTTTTACCTTCCCGAGGAGTTATATATATATATATATATATATATATATATATATATACACACACATATATATATTTCTGTAAAAGGGAAAGGGGTGGAATGGGATTTTGTCATTCACTTAGTAATATGGAAACATTCAATTATACTTAGTAGTCTGTGCAGATGACTCCAAGATCCAGGTGGATATATCGACATATTTTATCATCTGAGGAGCAGTTTACAAAACCGGAATTTCCAAGTGTATATAAAACTACAATGATATATTTAAGTGAAGAAAAATGCAAACACTTGGTTAATTCAGTTCTGCTGTGTATACACACACACAGACACACACACACATTACACACACACACACACATACACACACGGCTAAGATTTTCCAAATGTTTAAAACTAAGTACCCGAGAAAGAGAGTATTGTTCTTTGCCTATAGATGTCTTATGGAAAGTCCTACATGTGTATGACTTGCTGTTTCCAGTTAGCACTTAGAGAGGAGTCCCAGAAGCTGGATGCCTCCTTAATGGCTAGCTGTATGCTTACGTAGGGGTGACAGTGAAATGAGCCCAGACTTGCCCTGTCTTACCACATGAATTAAGGAAGAAAATATGGACCAACACTGGGGTGAATTCAGTTTGACCGTAATTTTTTTTGCTTCACTCCTGATGCCAAAGTTCAAATAATTTTTCTCCTAGCTTGCTTCATGGTTCTTTAAATATGAATTTTTGCCAGTTTCATGGTTTTCACTGCTCAGGAAGGCTTTTCTAATTCATTTCATGACTAATCCTCATTGGTTGGCGGTGGTTTGGTTAACAATTTAGCTTCTAAATCGTGTTAGCCCCTACCCCAAATTACTGTTACTGAAAATCCTCAGAAATTATTGCTTCGAATGAATTGTGCCTTCCTTCCTAACTTTTTACTATCAATAGATCCTGGATGCTGACTATGAAGAGCCAGTAAATACACTTGAAGGAAGTTAGGAGTTTAGAACTAAATTTTTTTTAATAATGCTATAGCGTTGGACTTAGCAAAAAGATTGAAAATACATCATATTAATAGGATTGGTGGTACAAATTGGTAATCAGAAGACTTTATACCAAATGTTTAGAGACCGACTTACTTTTTGAAGTACTTCCTATTAGATTTCCAGAGTTTTTTTAAAATAAAATTTATTTACGTAATATAAATATACCTTTATCATTCCTCTTCTACCATCAGAACCAACACAATTTCTTCTAAACTCAGACTTCTCAAGTTTTCATAATTCCTTTTTATAAGCTTCTCTTTCCTTTTATCTCTAAATGTATTTTTTGTTCTGATCACTTCTTCAGACTCTTACAATAGACTTCTGCTTTTACAGAGATTCTTTATCCCCCAGATCATGTTTTCTCTTCTTAGATCTTTCTTTTTGACAGTATCACAGATGCCTTCTTTGTAACTAGCCTTATTCCACATCTTGCTTTCTCTCTTCTAATTTTGGTGAGCTGACTTCAATTGGATGTAAAAGGTAAAGACAACAGTATTTGCTGGATGTAGTATATAGAAAAAGACAAGCTATTCCCATGACTCTTCCTCTCCATGCAATTTTTTTTATTAGATGCCATATCCTCTCCTACAAGAATGTTGGTTTTGGTATGTACTTCGGAATGGAAGTATGTTAGGGAAGACAAACTTAATGATACCTTTGCTGTGTACTAGTTATTCAATTTTTTTTTTCAGCTTCTCAGATGTTTTAATGTTCTATCCCCAGTCTTCTCTGTAAACTTCCCCTCCTTTGTTGAGCTCACATATTTAAGGCTAAAATCAATATCTCCTGCCTTCTTCTCTTTTTATGAGGTTGATTCAACAAATGCTTACTGAGTACTAACTCTTGGTCAGATGCTGTAATGGTGCTGTGGATATAGCAATGAATAAAATAGATGAAATTCTAGCTCTCATGGGCTTATACTTTCAGATGGGAGAAGCAATAAACAAAGAAATGTGAGGAGATGATAAGTGCTATGAAAAATATAAGGTAGGGTAAGGTCTATAGGAAGTGAAAGGAGTGCTGTATTTTTAAGGTGGTGAAGGAAGTCCTCTCTAATTACACTACAGCAGAGACCTGAAGAATATGAAGGACAGAACTGGCCTTGTAGTTGTGGGGAGCATGGCATTTCAGGCAGAATGAAGATCAGGTGAAAAAACCCTGAAGTGAGAGTGGACTGGAAGGTTCCTAGGAAGAATAAATAGGCTGGTATGGAAGGAAAGGACTGAGAAAGGAGAAGAAAGACAGGAGGAGAGGCTAGAGAGTTTGTAGGGCCTGTGGACAATGCGAAGGACTTTGGATTTTATGGTGAATGAGATTGGAATGTTTCAAGCAAATGAGTAATGTAACGTGACTTGTTTAAAAAGCATCACTGAAATATTGTGAATAATAGACTATTTATTGAGAATAAGGTAGAAGTAGGGAGAGCTATTAGGATGATATCACAATAATTCAGGCGAGAGACGATGGGGTCTGGACTGGAGTGGTAGCTATAAAGCCAGCAAGAAATGGTCAGGTTCAAGATATACTTTGAAGGTAAAACCAATAGGATTTGCTGAAGGAGAGTTGTCAGTGAATGATACAAATGTTTAATAACTGGGATAAATAAGGTTGCTAATACAAGGAGTTCAGGTTTTTGTAAGTTAAATTTGAGATACCTATGAGATGTCTAAGTAGCAATAATGAGTAGAAAGTTAGCTGTATGAATCTTCAGTACAGCATAGGTCAAGCATGGATATGTAAATTTGGGGATACTCAATAAATAATTGATCCTTAGAGCCATGAAAATAAATTGATCACCTATACATGGATAAATAAGAGGTCAGAGGAATGAGCACTGGGGCCCTCAAACATTTAATCTAGAGGTTAGGAAGATGAGAAAAAACTAGCAAAGGAAACTAGAAAGAATGATCAGTTAAGTAGAAATAGAATTGGAGAAAATGTCCCAGAAGCCAAGAGAAGAGTCAGGTAGTAATCGAGTATGACAAATGATGCTGACAAATGAAATAAGACGTGCATGGAGAAATGACCATTGGGTTTGGCCACATGGAAGTCACTGATGTTGTTGACAAGGGCTGTTTTAGTAGAGCAGTGAGAAAAGAAACCTTAATAAAGTGGGTGAAGAGAGATTGGAAGGAGAGGATATGAAGACAACTTGTAAAGGTTTTATTTATTCATTCATTCATTCATTCATTCATTTATTTACTTACTTACTTACTTACTTACTGTAAAGAGGAGATTATGAAGATGGTTGTGAAGTACAGGGAGATTTTTTTAAAGACAGGAGATATTATAGCATGTTTGTCTGTTGAGGGGAATGATCTAACAGAGAAAAATCAGTAATGCCAGAGCAATGTAGATGAGAAGGGATCATATGTAGTGCACTATAAAAAGGGTGATCTTAGAGAAAAACACAGAATAAATACAATGTTTATAATCTTTTAGAACAGGAGAGAAGGTGGATTAAATGGGTACTGATATGGCTGGGTCCATAGACTTGGTGGTGAGATATGTGAAAGGCTCTTTCTGCCTGAATGTTCCGAAGACACCTAACACATAAGATGATCAACACTCACTATTCTGACCTCATCCTGACTAATGATATTTTTGTTAAAACATTGCTGTTTTATTGATCTCCAAATAAATTTTTTTGTTGTTGTTTATCATTAGCTTGTCACTTCATTCTCTCTCATATTTGTCTCCTCCTTTCCAGTTGCAGTGCTACAGCTCCAGTGAGGTCATTTGACTCAAATATACATATTTATAACAACTTTATAATTTCTTTTTAAAGTAAAAGATCTACTATTAAACATGTTTATTCTTTACCTTTGCTAAGTTATTCAGTAATCAATGTATGTCCTCTTGATCCACAGTATTTTTTTCTGTTCTCGGGGTAGTTTCATAACGAATACCATCCTCTCAGTTTCTCCTTTTGTCCCATCTTTAATAGTCTTTTTTGTGTTGTTATCATCTTTTCTTTTTTTCCTATATAAAAAGTTCTGTATTTAATTTTTCTTTAGTATCTTATCCACTTTACTTCGTATACATTTTTCTTAATTTCTCTTTTCTATTTATACTTCCTTTTATTTGCTTATATTGTTTCCATTTACTTTATTTCATTAAACACTTTTTAGCTTGGAAAGTCTGTTCTGTTTGGTATAACCTTTACCTTATGTCCTTCCAATATATATTTTCTTTATAATATATTTTAACATATTACCACCTCCCTGACATCTTGAGAGTAAGGCTTCTCTCTTTTTTACCATTTTTTATCATAGTTTGAATTTTTTCTTTTTCTAACTGGATTTAGTTTATCTTTATTTTATTTGCTCAATAATTCAGGAATTGTGAGAAAGTAATACCAGTTATTACCATAGCATGATTAGCAAAGATGCTATCTTTCATTTTCTATTATGCAAGCTCATTTTTTTTTTGGTAAAAAAATCCTATCTGTAACTGACCCATTTTTTCCCCAAGTTATAGTTTTTCATCCTGTTGGTGTAACCCACACAAAACAGTCATAAAACAGTTTCTTAGTATCTCAGTTTAGTTTGGTAGACTGAGCTCATACCCAGAGTAATAAAATTCTTTGTGAGAGAGGTATTTAAAGTAAGAAATAGGAAATGGTCATAGAGAAATGGCATTTGAGTGGCCTGTGCTACATCTTGAAGATACTGTTTTTCCTACCCTAAGTTGTAGTATCCCTCTAATTATGGCAGTCATATGTAGAAGGAATTAACAAGGAAATTAGAAGAGGGGAGCGTGCCTTATATATTTTTTGTGTAGCATCAACTTTCACAATAATAATAGAAATATAAACAGCAACAGAATGAGCAGTAGAAATAGTTGATAAACTTCTGTAGCTAAAGCCAGAAACCTGTATCATTGAGAAATTTTAGAGCTCATCCCTATTAGCATATCACCAATGGTATCTGTAATTAATGAGACTTGCATAGAAGACTAAGAAACCAGACTGAAAGTCATACCTTAACAAAATTCAGAAATTCTCCTGGCAAAGAACTTCTCATGTGTAACTTTTTGAGGAGGGATTTGTACTTTTCCTATGTATTATTCACAAATGCTATTGAGCAGACTTATGTTTAACTGTAGTAAACTGTGCGTAATTCTTTTCCTAGTGTGTGCTTAGTTCTCCTTAATAAATGTCTTAGATTTTCCTTAAAAGTGTCTTGCTTTAAATAGCTGCTTTAGGATTTACAGCAGAACTTGAACTGGACAAACATTTGCTTTTATTTTCCTGATTGAATAGGCCAGGTATTACTTTATGTCTAAGAGGGATGTTTGATCTATATTTTCGATATGTATTTGTAACATAGTGTTTCTTATTGTTTTCTTATTCTTCCAGTCCTGAATCGACCAACCCTGAGATTCAATTGACACCACTTTTTAACACCATCCTTCTTGTCTGCAAGACTTATACCATATATAATTGTATACAGTGTGTCACTTTTAATCCATAATCTTATTTCTTGATCTCAAATCATTCTTTCATTCAGTGTGCCATACACTGTCTCATAGGCTTCTTGAACATTATGCTATTTTTATTACACGTCCACATTTACATTGTGTTTATCCCTATATTTTTGACAATTTGTGTAGTCTTGGGCATTACTTCTCCTTAGACTCTCGTCATTCTCCTTAAAAGACAAAATAAATCTTCCTTCTCATTTTTTTCCTTCTGGGACTTGGGCTCCATATATATTGAACATATTTTTCTGTCTGTTTTTATTTTGTTTGTTAATTTCTCTGGATGCTGTTTTTTTTTTCCTCTCAAGAACTGAACTGCCTTTTTTAAAGGGTTTGTTTTTTCTCTTTCCATTGCAAAAGCCACCCTTTACTTGATGTTTGCTCACTGTTCTCCTCCTACATCTCCAGCATCTCTATTTTTCTGTCACAATATGACATTCTTATATTTTTGAAGTCCTGTTTTGCTGAGTTTTAACCCCAGGGGACTGTTAAACAGCTTTCTCTGTGGGTCCTCAATACTGGCCCAGCTTTGCCAGCCTTCTTTTGCCCATGACCCCATCTTGCACAGGTGGCATCACAATAAGTGTGTTCTCATTGACCAAATTGCTATGGGCTTCTTGGTCTGTTTATAACCCTTGTCCAGACTGCACAGTGCTTTCAAAAAGGCAGCTGCTCTAGTGCACAAAGCTCCCAGACCAGGTGCTGCAGAGGCCTAGAGGCCCGTGAGGCTGTCTGGAGAGTTACTGCCGGGCGCAGGGGAGGACCAGGGGCTAGCCCAGGACCTCTGCCTCTGACACCAATGTGAATTCCTCTTATATACTGGGATTCTGTATAAGATTTAATTTCGAAACAAAAATGATTTTACTGCTAATATAATTTCGAAAATGGTTGATATGGTGTAGAAGCATTGACAATGGAGACAGAAGGTTCTGTGCTTACCAGCTGGGTAGTCTTGAGTACTGTCATCTGTAAAGTAAGATTGCTATATTCTATCCAACTCACTCAAGAGGATTACATGAGATTGTGCGAGAATGCATAAATAACTGAAGAAGAATCGAAGTTGTAAAATAAATCTTTATATGTCAACATGTACACACCTCAAAAACAATGTTTAGTGAAAAAAAGCATAAATTTAGAACAAATACAGAACACTACTGATTATTGCTAGAAAATTAGGATTGGGCATGAATACAAAATGGACTTGAGATTGATATGTAAAGCTTTTTTAATAAATGAAGCAATTAAGTCAAGTATTAACAATAATTGTATTTGTTATGTCATTTTGAGCTTTTTGGGGATATTTTAAAAGATACCCTTCTCCTTCCAAGTCTGTAAAATACCATTTAAGTGCATTCAACATTTTATTAAATGATTCTTTTATGTATATTCTCTCCCTGCCCCACCACCCTCTCATCCTCTCTTTGTCTAGTCCCTAAGACTGTCTATTCCTAAATGGGAACTTAAAGGGAAAGAGAAGATAGTTAACTGATGTTTGCTTTTTATTGGTACGTTCATACATTGAAACATATTTAAACCAGTTCATACCCTTTCTTCTGCTCATTGTTTTATCCTTGAAAAAAGGAAGAAAAGCTAGAATTCTGGGTGTTTTCATCATTTACTTTTGTCAATTGTCTCCTCCCTTTACTCCACTCAGAAACAATCTCTAAAATAAGTTAATCTTTCACTGCCAATTTGGAACACACATCAAATTTCTTCCTTCCCAGGATTGATTGCCTATATATCAACCCTTTGAATCAATCTCTTTTGAATTCAGGAAATCCTCTACATAACCTCACATCCACTAGGGTCCTGAGCATTGATCTCCCTCAAAGGGCCCTGCATGTTGCCTTCATGAAATGGCAAGTAGCCAAGACTATATTTTATTCTTCAATTCCTAAGCAGTAAGGAAGGCAAGAATGTCTTCTATTTCTTTTGCTCTCTACATCTTTCCAGTATTTTGTTTTCTTTTTTTCTCTTCGTAGATGCTGCTCTGACTCATATTAATACTCTTCTGAATGTATTCATTTGTAACTTAGAGTTGACATTACTTAGGAAATGGGAAGGAGGAGTTTGGGGCTAGGGATTGGACTATAGCACATTTTGGAATTAGCATAATTTAACTCTAACCCTATTACTGGCCTTTCCTCTTCCCAGTAGGATGTGGTATGTCTGGGGCTCATACCTTTTGTCTCCTTGCCTGCTAGCTGTGCCCCACTGTCACTTCTCACAGAAGAAACATCTGTGTCTTCTGTCCGTAGTGATGGGGAAGGCATGGAAGATGCACTCCATTTTATAGATTAGGCAGTGGGCATGAAAAGCTCTTCATGCCAGCCTGTGATACAGTTGTGATTAAGGTTTGGGTCTCTAGATGCCTAACTTCAGCCTCTTTCTATGAAATTTTTGTCCTAACTAAGCAATCTTTCCAGTCTTCTTGGATCCTGCTTCACTCAGCCCTAAAAAAATGCCTGGACATTTTTCTCCAACTGTGCTCACTCACTTGGTGATCTCATTCAGTTCCACTTTAAATACTATTGCTAATGACTCTTAAGTAGATATCTCTTGATCTCTCCTCTGAACTCCAATTTTATTTTTTTTTACTTACTTGATGTCGGGCTTTTTAATAGGCATCTCAAATATAGCTTGCCAAAATCTTAATCCCTCCTTTCCCCAAACTGACCTCTTCTCAGACTTTGTCAATGTAAAAATATCATTAAGCCAGTTGGCTTTTGCTAAACACCTTGGAGTCAGTATGACTCTTATGTTTCTTTTATACCAATTTTTTAAACAATCAGTTGATCGTGTTTGTCTCACTTTAAAAATATATCCGAGATCTGACCACTTCTCTCACTACTGCCATTCTATTACAAGCCAGTAGTCTCTCATCTGGTCTGTTACAGAACATTCCTAACTGGTTCCCCTGATCCTACTCTGATTCACTACAATCTGTTTTCCACACAGCTGCCAGAGGGGTCCTTTTAAAACATGTCAGTTAGTGCCACTCTGCTCAAAGTTTTCTAATGGCTTCTCAGCATATTTGTAGGTATTCCAAACTCCCTACTATGTATCTGATAACGTACAGCAGTTTCCAACATTTTGGCACCAGGGACCGGTGCTCCTATGAGAATCTAATGCCTGATGATCTGAGATGGAGCTGAGGCAGTGATGTTAGTGCTGGAAAGCGGCTGCAAACACAGATGAAGCTTCGATTGCTAGACCTCCACTCACCTCCTGCTGTGAAGCCCAGTACCTAATAGGCCACAGACCGTACCAGTCTGTGGCCCGGGGGTTGAGGACCCCTGACCTATAGAATGGGTCGGCCACTGGCTAGTTCTCTAATCACATTTCCTGCCTTCTCTCCCTCCCTTGCTCTGCTGACCTGTTTTTTACCTCAGGTTGCCAAGCACACTTGGCTTTAGCCTTTGCTTTCGCTGATTCCTCTGCTTAGAATTATCTCAAGATATTTACATCACCTCTCTTTTACTTCCTTCAGGTTTCTGCTCAAGTATCACTTGCTCAGAGATACTTGACCACATGAACTAGAAACTGTAGTTTTATCCCTCAGTACCCTCTTCCTCCTTTATTTCTTTTCTTGGTAGTTATCAAATCCTGACTTTAATCATCTCTTTACATATTTAATTTTTTTTCTGTTTCCCCTACTTGAATGTAAGACAGAGAGATTATCGCACCTATTCACTGTTGTATCCCTTGTACTAGAAACTAGAACAGTTTCTAAAACCTAAGAACCGATTAAGCCAGATTTACTAAATATCTGTAGACTCAATGACTAGTGTAGGATACTTTAGGTTAAGCCATTAGAAGTGTCTAGATCAAAAGAAATCCTTTGACTAGGGGTCATCACACACTGAACCTCACTGTGATTGAGTATATATTATATACATCATACAATCCAAATTTTTTTGGGACAGGTCCAATTTCAATTGTCTGTCTTATCTTACCTGTTATTATTACTTTGTTTCTATAAGTACTCTTCTACTTCTCAGACTACGTATTTATTGGGTGCATTCTAGAGTCCAGGCTCTGTACCTTTCGATTAATACCTCATCTAATCCTCACTAGAACCCAAGGGTACTATTAAGCTTCAGTAGCTAGCCCAGGCCACATGGCTGGCTAGTGGTGCAGCCAAAATTTGAACCCCAGAAACCTGACGAGACAGCCACACAATCACCATAGCTCTGCTTTATAGTCTCATACTACTCTTTGTGTCCCCATTTTTGGTTTAGAAGATGTGACTATCATGCTACAGTGTCAGTGCAGCAATGTCATAAGAGGATTGACAGGCCATTACATATTTATTGAAGTATGTGATAATACATTTTTTCTTAAGATTCAACAACCCATTAATTCTGCAACTCTAGAACAACCTGCCCCATGTGCTGCCCAGCAAATATTCTCTACTTGTGATCATTGGACAATAAAGAAACCATGTTCTGGCCATCTCTCCAACCCTCACTCTGCCCTCCTCCCACTAAGAACTGATTGTTTCCCATGTTCTGCAGGCTGCTCAGTCAACCTGGTCACTGGTATCCTGAGTGCTAAGGACACTGGAAGCAGGAATCAGGTTTGCACAGTTAGATTGATAAGCAGATGCTAAGCTGATGTGACACAGCTGCTACTGCTGAGCCAGGGAAAGCAGGTCAAGGTTATTAGGAGAAAATGTGGCAGTTGCCCATAGTTAGGGGCAAAAATATTCCCATGCACTGTTTTGTTTTCCAATCTCTCTGAATCCCTTCTCATCCTTTCTTTTTGTTTCTTTATATCTTCTCTCTTTTAGGGGGTTATGGTAAAAGAGATATATATTGCAATCACCAGACCTCTCTAAATAAAGGACATTTATGAATCAACCACTTTGTTTTTCTAACATTATATGCATTATTTGATCTTCCACATAGTGATATACTTTAAAAATCAGATTCAAAGATTAACAGTGACCATTTGCCTTTTATTATTTGATTCTGTTTATTTTTAAGACATGGTTTCACATCTGAAACATATGGAATATCTTGTAATAATGCATCAGATACTCATGGTGTATTAGCCATGCAATGTAGGCAGAGAATTTGGTTTCTTGTATCCATTTTTCATTGAATTTAGTTTAAGGTCTTTTTAGCTATTTCTGTATAATTTTGAACTGAATATGATTTAATTAGGTAAAAAAATGACTGCATGGAATAAACTAATCTTAAAACAAAATGTATTTAAAAATTATCATCTTCAGATCAAGAGTTCATTAATATCTACTAGTAGATCTTGAATTCATGCCAAGATCTCTAGCTAGTAGATTTGCCCTGCCCCTGTTTGGGCTTGCTCTAATTGTTACCAGGGGTGTGGGTCCTCTCAGAAAATCCATTTCTACTCCAAGATCCCTGACCCCCAAATCTCACGACCTGCTTCCGACCAGGCCCTGTCTTCTCCCTAGAAATCTTCAGGCTCACAAAAACTTTGGAGATCTCTGCTTTTTCTCCCTGATTAGTCCCTTTAGGATGTATCATGTGGATATAAAGAGCACTGGGTTTGAAGCCTTGGTCTATATTTGAGCCCTGGCACTTAGCTGTGTGGGTTGGGAATATTACTCATCTCTCTGAGCCTTGGTTTCCTCATTTATCTGAGTAGGGAGGCAGCAGTAGGACAAAATCCATGAAGTTCCCAGTGTAATACACCTGCAATAAACGATAGCTATTTTTGTAATATTATTTTGTCTCACTGAACCAGATTAGTGCTCCTGGTAATAAACCACTCAAGGCAGAGAATGGTAGATGGAGAATAAATTAAAATGACTTTTCACCAAGTTTTGCTTGTAATAGATATGAAACTTAAACAAACAGAACAAACTGTCATACTCAGGCCAAGTAAGTAAGTCACAGAAAAAAACTCAGATCTTAAAAAGAAAAAAAATAGTCCCATGATTGAACAGTATATTTTAAGGTGACATCTGTAAATGGGATTAAAATAATGTTTACCCATTGGGTTGTTATGTGAATAAAGTGATTTTATCTATATAAAGCATTTAGAACATATAGGAAAAAGAAAGTCTGGCATTGTCATTAATGGATAAAAGGACAGATTTATAGACTTGGTGGCATTCCAGTGATTAAGGAGTTATGTCTCCTTGGGTTGAAATACGACCAATCTGACGTGGTATTTCTTAAGCTTTGGAGGGTGTCTAAATTGTACATATCCTGAGAGAACTGTCTGTCTGTCTGTCTGTCTGTCTGTCTATCTATCTGCCTGCCTGCCTGTCTGTCTATCTATCTATCTATCTATCTATCTATCTATCTATCTATCTATCTATCTATCTACCTACCTACCTATCTGTCATCTATCATCAATCTATCATCATCATCATCATCATCATCATCATCATCTTCATCATCTATCATCTAGCTATCATCTATTTATCACTTGTCTATGTCTTGTTTGTTTATCTATTTTACTTCTTGGTATAGTGTCTAGCACAGACCTAGCATTTAGGGAATGTTTATTCAATGAATGGATGAATGAGTAGAAAAGCAACCTATTTCATCTAAATTTGAGGGTTATTTGGTAGAGAATATATCTATTTGGTATGAACTAAAATTTCTTTATTTCCCTCTTCACTTTGCCAACCCACCCCATCCCACCAGGTGTTGAGACTCTAAACCAGGCACAAAATTCTGCAAACTCTCTACTTCTACTTACAACCTCTCTACCTCATTTCCCTAAAAACAGTTTGGGTCATAAACTCCTGAGCCCACAGGGGCCAGGAAGGGAGCAGGAATGACTACAGTGGGCTGGGTAAAAGTAGATCTGAGTCTCTCCAGAAAGCAAGCTCTGTGAGAGCAGTTACCTCCCCTACTTTTTCACTTGTGTCCACCCAGCTCCTAGAACAGTGACTGCCATATAGTTCTTCATGGATAAATATTGGTCAAATGAATGAATAAATAAGTGCTCAGTATAGGCTGTTGCAAGGTAGTGATGAGGACCCAATGTTGACCAACCCTTAGGTTTCTCAAGGTAGAGTAGAGAATCTACTTTTATGTGAAATCTCTTGGTTTCAAATGTTGGCAACAAAATAAAAATGTTAAAACACCGTGTAGATCAGTCTAAAACATATCTAAGGGGAAAATTCAGCTCCTGAGCCCTGAGCAGTTTTAGACCTCTTCTCTCAGTAATAGTTTCTGCAGTGTTTTACCATTTGCCCTATAGGATCACTTTCATTATTTTATTCCTTCTTCATATGTGCTGGGTAGTGTAGACAGTATTATCTCCATTTTACAGATAAGGTCACTGAGGCTCGGAGAAATTAATTGACTTGTTTAAGATCACAACACTGATCTTAATATATAATAGAACTGGAACCAGAATCCAAGTTTTCTGATTTCAAATCTTGTGCAAATTTTAGAACACCATTATGATCATTCTACCACATGTCTTTGGGAAGATAAGCTACAAACTATATGCTTTTGTTACTTCATAAATTCTGATTTCTATTCTTCTTAGGACTGTCTAGCACTTTCTAACTTGTGCTTCTCTCCATCTTCCAACCAGTCTGGTCCAAACACCTATAATGAGGCATTGCAATTGTAATTAAAATACACTTGCTTCCACTTTGGTGTTATTTGTTTTTATTTTTTCTTACTTCACATAAATGTGAACATAAATAGTCCAGGGATGCTGCGGTGGCTCCAAAGTGTCACAGAGCTATTACCATATAAGAAGACAACCGATATAGTAGAACAACTTGTAATCTGTGCCATAATTGCTAAATATTAATGTGCTATTTAGTGTTCAAGCAGTGTTTTATAACTGGTGTTCCTTGATTCAGATATTTAGTCCTATTTTGCTTTTCATCTGAAGTATTAATATGGATAGTGGATGTCTGATGTATTAATAGTTTAATACATAAAACTAAGGTGCGGGCTGGACAAGTATTAAGACTTCTCTGAATCATTTGCAAATTTCAGGAAACCTTTGAAAGTTGAAATTTGCAGGAAGTTAAAATAGATATATCAGGACTTAATAGTCGATAACTATGGACAGGGGCCCTTGAACAGAAATTCATCAAATTGTTCTTTGGAGATAACTCCCATTCCTCTAAATCTTTCATATCTGGTTGAGTAAATCACTTCACATATCCACTCATCTTCTGTTACTTGGGCAGTCTTACTGGTGAGAACACTGAAACTATTTCAGCAAAAATTGTCTTAGTTTTCTGTAACAAATGACCACAAATTAATGGCTTAAAGCATCAGAAGTTTATTCTCTCACAGTTTTGGGAGCCAGAAGTCTGAAATCAGTTTCATTGGACCCAAATCAAGGTGTCAGTAGGGGCGTACTCCCTCTGAAGGCCCTGAGGGCACATCCATCTTGCCTCTTCCAGCTTCCTTTGGCTGCCAGCATTCCTTGACTCATGGTGGCGTTACTCAAGCCTCTGCTTCTGTAATCCCATTGCCTTATTCTCTCTTGGCTGTGTCAAATTATCGTCTATGTCCTTCATATGAAGGCACTTGTGGTTGCATTTAGGCCCACCTGGATAGTCCAAGATAATTTCCCCATCTCAAAATCGTTAAACACATCTACAGAGTCCTTTTTTTTTTGGCCACATAAGGTGATATTCACATTTCACAGATTAGCTCATGTATTTCTTTTGGGGAGCCATTATTCTGCCTACAATGGTAATATTATTTAATCTTAGCCTCACATAAATTTCATTTTATTATTTAGAAAACCAAAGTTTACAGAGGCTAAGTAAACTGCCCAGGTCACCCAGCCTGTTCCACCTCTTTTCCCTCACTCCTCTTTCCCTACGCCAGCAGCAGAGTAAAGTAATTAAATGTTCAGTCAACCTAGAACAGCAAGACAGAATGCCCCCTTTCCTGTTCTCGTCACCAAGTCAATTTGGGTAGCACACCTTCCCTTTCCTTATAAAATCTTCATGAGGCCCTTTGTGACCCCTTTTCCCTGTTGGTGTTGCCTCAATGTCCATTTTATCCTTATTTCACCTGTGTGCAAAGTCGTGTATCCAGGAGAGGGGCCACATACCCATGCAACTCAAGTTTGTCATAATTCATCTATGGAACAACAGGGGAGTATGGACTTTCTTGTATATAATTGGATCCAGAACTCTTCTGGACTTTGGCTTTACAAAGTTAGGTTACAAATGTCATGAGAACAGACTCTCTGGCAAGATATCTAATGTTATGGCCTCCAGTTTCAACCAGATATAGCAGGAGACTAGCTTTTCCCAGGGTATTTTAGTGCTTCAGGTTCTGGTCCTGACTGGAATCAAGCGGTAAAACAAATTCCAAGTAAACATTCAGAATGTTAGTGAAAAAAGCTTAGTTCAATATTAAGTGTATCAATAGGTGAAGTTGGGGCAATGGGGTGGTGAGAATGAGTGGAAAGAGTATGGGCATTTTTCCCCCCAAATCATCTCTGAGTGAAGGTACATGCTGGGAAGGCCTCGATGGATAGATCTGTTGAATATCTGATGTGTCATTTCCCAAACAGTTATGTGCAGACGTAGGTAGGGCCAGTTCAGCTGTATTATTGCTATACTAATGTGGTGGCTTAGTCATTTGGAGTTAATTGTTAATCAAGCCAGACATTATCTGCAATACTATTCTGAGAGGTAGAAAGAGGAAAAATAATTTAATATCTTATTACCCTTTTCATCAAAAAGCTCTAAAAATTCTTGTATAATAGCCATAGCAGTGGCATAGACAGGGCTATTTTAAGAACCAAAATGCCTTCTGGTTTTGGTTTCTATTTTCAAATAATTTTATCTATGAACTGAAATCAGCTGGAAAGGATCTGCCACATACTGGAAATTGCAAAGGCTGGCTTCCAGCAGCACCCTCTCTGGGACACTCATTTTGCTATTAAGTGAAGCCACTTAACAAACCAATTGTCAACAGGGGGAGATGAAAACACAATAGTTAATCAGGTTTTACAAGGTCACACATCTAATTCGAATTGTAAAAGGACCCCATTAGTGCCTTCTTTTCCTTGTTCTTGATGTAGTCTTTTTCCAAATTGAGGGCTCACCACTTAGGATCCCCCTACAAGATAGCAGTCAGTTAATAAAGGCTTGAAGTACTATGTTGCTTACTGAGGGCCTCCTTTGGAGCCTATTAACACCCTTCTTTTATGGTGAGCAAAGCAAGTAGCCACCTCCTGACATGTGTTGGCACTTTCTAAAAGGTCATTAATGCTCCATATTTCAGAGTATAACAAACCCAGGAAGGCTTACAAGGAACTCAGCAGGGGTAAAATAAAAACAGTGAGTAATTTACAGAGCATCTTGTCTCACCTAAGTGGTGCATGCTAGAGAGAGAGAGAGAGAGAGGGAATGAATGAATGAGAATATTAGGACATTCCCTAATTGCGAATTTGCAGAGATTTGCAGAGTTCTAGGAATTTCCTGGTAAAATCTAGGAAAATGAGCTTTTAAAAAACAGCTTTGATTAAATATTTGTGCTATAGAAAAGCAGCATCGTAGTGGTTCAAATTCCCCTCCTTGCTCTTTAGATTTAGTCCTGGGTCCTTTCAGACTCTTCCTGCCTGGTATGACTGGGAGAAGCCCCACGCTTAAAATAGAGCTTGAACATGAACACCCTCATGTAGACGTATTCATTTAAAGAACTACATGATATTCCATTGATGGTGAAATACTATAATATAGTTACTAAATATTTAGTAGAAGGAACTGAGTTTGTTTTTAGTTAGTTTTTTTTTTTTTTCTAGTTCAGGCATATATTTTCTAGATGGACCTTTATTACTACAAGATTATAAAAATATTTGTTTTATTTACAATACTACTTTAATTTTTCTTTTTACATTTTTATTCGCTTGTGCTCTACTACATTTATAGTTTATTTTTTAAACTTTAAGTGTTAACCTGAAAGTATTTGAATCATGGTCAATAATTATACAGTTTATTATAAAATATTCATTTTTATATGAACCATTTGGAGTTTATTTTGGAATATGAACTGAGGCAGTAATATAACTTTGTATTTCACTAAATATAAATGCTAATCAATTTCCCAAATAATAATTATAATCCCTAGTTCTCTCTCACCCCTGAATTTGAAATGCCCATTTTTTGTAATATACTAAATTTCTACATATGCTTGGATATATTTCTGAATTTCTATTTCTCTTGATCTTTTTATTTTATTCCTGTTCCACCAGCATACTGTTTTATACAGTGGTTAAATAGCTTTTATTAATTTAACATCTGACAGGAAAAGTACTTTTTCATTACCTTTTTTTTTCCCAGAATTTCCATGGCTATTGTAACATGTTTATCTTTCCAGATGAAGTTTTGAATTATTTTGTCTAGGCTCAAAAGTAATTCTCTTTTGGGTTTTTAATGTGGATCATATTGGCTACAGCAATTAATTTAAGGTGAGATGAAAATTTTATATTACTGCTTCTACTCACCCAGGAAACAAAATAAGGCTTTCCAGCAATTCAAGTTTTTTTAAATTATTTTATTGTTTTTCAACATTATTTTTTCTCATTTTCAAAAAATTATTAAATGTATTGGGGTGACATTGGTTAATAAAATTATATGTTTCAGGTGTACAATCCTATAATATATCATCCGTAATTACATTGTGTGTTCACTACCCAAAGTCAAGTCTCCTGCCACATATTTGACTCCCTTTATCCACTTCTTTCCCCCACCCCTACCTTCCTTTCTCTCTGGTAACCACCATACTATTGTCTGTGTCTATGAGTTTTTATTTGTCTTGTTTGCTTATTTGTTGCTTTCCATTTTATTTCCCACATACAAGTGAAACCATATGGTTCTTGACATTTTCCATCTGACTTACTTCACTTAGCTTGATATTCTCAAGATTCATACATTTTGTCACAAATGGCAGTATTTTATCTTATCTTATGGCTGAGTAATATTCCATAGTGTATATGCACCAGATCTTTTTTATCCAGTCATCTATCGAAGGACACTTCAGTGGCTTCCATGTTTTGGCCATCGTGAATAATGGTGTAATGAACATATGGGTACATATATCTATATGAATAAACGTTTTCAAAAATTTCAGGTAGGTATCCAGAAGAGGGATTCCTGGGTCACATGGTTACTCTGCTGTTAATTTTTTGAGGAACCGCCATAGTGTTTTCCATAGTGTCGGTCTTGTCTCAATTTACATTCCCACCAGCACTGTATGAGGGGTCCTTTTTTTTCATAACCTCTTCAACACTTATTATTTCTTGTCTTGTTGATAATAACCATTCAAACAGGTATGAGGTGGTGTCTCATTGTGGTTTTGATTTGCATTTCCCTAATAGCTAGTGAAGTTGAGCATCTTTTCATGTCGGCTGTTTATATGTCTTCTTGTGAGAAGTGTCTGTTAAGGTCCTCTGCCTATTTTTTAATTGGATTGTTCTTTTTGTTGTTGTTATAGTATGCATTCTTTATATATTTTGGATGTTAACCCCTTTTTGGAAATGTTGTGTACAAATATCTTCTCCCATTTGGTTGGTTGCATTTGTTTTGTTGATGGTTGCTTTTGCTGTGCAGAAGCTTTTTAGTTTGATGTAGTCCCATTCATTTATTTTTGCTTTTACTTCCCGTGCCTTTGAGGCCAAATTCATAAAATCTTCTGTAAGACCAAAGTCTGTAAGTTTAGTATCTATGTTTTCTTATATTTATTTTATTGTTTTGGTCTTATATATAGGTTTTTGATCCATTTTGAGTTAAGTTTTGTGTATGATGACAGATAGCATTCTAGTTTCATTCTTTTGCATGAGGCTTTCCATTTTCCTAGCACCATTTATTTAAGAAGCTTTCTTTTCTCCATTGTATGTTTTCGGCTATTTTGTTGAAAATTATTTGCTCATATATATGTGGGTTTACTTTGGGGCTCTCAATTCTGTTCCATTGGTCTGTGTGTCTTTTTTTTCTGCCGATACCATTTGCAGCAATATTTTTTTTTTTTACACATAATACATCAGTTAGGATTTGTCGGGTGTTAGCAATAGAAATTGAGTTTAGCTAATTTAAGCAGAAGACTGATTTAATCAGAGGACATTGGCATCTCAGATTATTGCTAAAAGGTTGGAGAACTAAGCTTGGGAAAAAGGCAAAAATCAGTGTAACCCTGGCAGGAAGCACTAGGCAGTCTTGTCTGGGAACTGAAGCAGGAGAGATAAACATTGATGATTTTCTTATGTTTTTGCCTTATGCTGCCTAAAATCAAATTCCTGTTTTGTGAGTGAGGCATCTAATTGGTTTTGCTTTTATCATGCATCCAGCCCTTGACATGAGAGACTTACTTAACTCTGGTGAGTCTGTATTCGTATGGCAGGGTGTCCCACCTGAGTCTAAAGGGAAGATAGGCACTGCTAGGAGGATGGCGACCTTACCCTCAACTAGGCTTTGTTCTGTTCAATCTATGGAGCTGAGAAGCATCCTGAGTAAAGACCAGGGACAAGATCAGTGGCTGCAGTCTAAAGATATATAGACATCCCAGAAAGTATTGGAAGGAGATAATGAAAGATAAAACACAACATACCAAGCTAGACTGAGCAATAGAATGTGGAAGAATGTGAGATGAGGTTAGCCGATCTAGGTATAGTGTATGACTGTTACCTGAATGCGCCTTGTCCCAATCCCTCTGATAGCATGGTTGCTCCCTATGCCCCCCTTATTCAAATGATATATGTATAAAAACTAAAGTAATTATCATCCTGAGTTTTACCAACTATGCATGAATGTAATTGTGAAGCGAGTGTTGGTGAGTGGAGAGCTGTTTCTTTCCAAGAAATACGAGGTATTAAGTGTTTAGATTAGCACCAGGGCTGTGATACATGGTTGTGCATGTTGTGTACTGCACAATTTCAGAGATTGTTGTTTACATAGTCTACAATATGCATGTACAACCTTCATAGATGTACCTGATGGCCCTGCCAAGAACTAACATCAGTTGGTGCAGTAGGGACTGCGGCATCCCAAGGAAGCATCAGGGGTCTGAAATGGAGCAGTCATTCTGGGGCATGCAGTGGGCTAACGGCTGACCCTAAGTGATGTTCAGGTGTGGACAATGACCTGAAAAAAGCAATAATCTGAGGAAGTAACTACACTGGTACCCATATGCTAAATTATAGTACTTGCCTGAGGAAACTCTGATTGAGTACTATGGGATACTCCTAGGAGCTTCCAGAGATTACTTGGGTTGGGAGAGAATATTAAAAGGGGGTAGAGAAACTAGAGATGTCTGTGAAAATTAAAAAAAACTGGTTGTGTTAATGTGGCCTGATTTTGTACCCCAGGTTGCAGGCTCTTGGAGTTTTTTGGACTATTTTTGTAAACAAATAATGATAAATTTATTTTCAGACCTCAGCTTAATGGTGGGGCCCTATTTTTTCTTTTTGGAGGTTAGATATAGAGCCCTTCCTTCTTAATGGGAGGATTTAACATGGCAGTGACAGGGTTCTTAGCGAAACCTGTTATCCGGCACAAACGGTAAAGTGAAGTGACAATAAACAAACTGAGTTCTCCACAATAAACCACCAAGAAATAATTCTTGGCCATGACATTTAAAGAAAAAGGAAAAATGTTGATTTTTTAGAGACCTTCAATAAAGAGAAAAAACTCAGAATTTTCACTAAAAAGTACACATGTAGAGGAAGCAACTGACTAGTGGAAAATTATTTTCCTTTCAATCTAATTATAACTAGATAAACGTGATGAAAATATTTGCAAAGAACATCTTTAAAGGTGGAATTTCTAAATCCACAAAGATGTCAATATCCGAAAGTCTCTATGCCTCTAGCACCTTATAGAAACTGACAAAATGCAACCCCTTTTATAATCGTCTCTAGAGGCCAACCAGAGGAGGGTGGTAGTGAGCAAAACGCTGGAGAGGCAAAGTCGACACAGGCCAACGGATCTGGTTGGATTTTTACTCTTTCTGAAATGTCACCTGCTTAACACCTTGCTTGACCCTTAGAAGGGAAGACTTTTTTGGGGGTGGGGTAGGGATGGGGGGAGGTTAGGATGGGAATGTGAGGTAACTCATGCAAAGAAAGAGGAAGTAACTACACTGGTACCCCATATGCTATTCCTGGATAGAAGTAGTAAGAGGATTTATAAAGAACTTGCTTCTTCACAATGGATTCTGAGGAAAAAGTGTGATGCATGAAATATTTGCAGTGAAGGAAAGCAGTTAACATATATGAGAGGCTTCTAAATGTCAGAAACTTTGTATTAGCTCATGTACTGTGTACATAATTATTCCCATTTTATAGAAGAGGAAACTGAAGCTTAGAAACCTTAAGTTACTTCCCTAGTCACCACATGCAGTAAATGGTGGAGTCAACATTGAACTGTTACCTCTAGTAGTAACGCATGCGCTATTTCCACCACACCAGACTTTTCTTCCTTTTGACCTCTCTCCAACCCTGCAACCCCACAGTGCTCACATTTGTAGGTGCTGTCCTCTGAGTGTGTGTTGGCAAACAGCCCTTCACTTATAGTTCAGGAAGTTAGCACCACATCTCCAAACTCTCCCCTAGTCACATGAGAATATTAGCGGCTCTCCTCTATTATCTGCCTAACCTCTCTCTGATCCCCAGAGTCCTCAGAAACCTCGGCCAGCTATTGCTTAAATATACATTGATTGGCGTGATAGCCTCTACACTCTGTTGAGTAATTTATAATTAATTCTTCTGAGCTTTGTCTGTCAGGTTAAAAACTAATTTTAAAATTCTAGAGTTGGAATTAGATTCTTCTTTTTAAAATAAATAGACTGGTATGACAGAAATATCAGATTCACCCAGTATGTCCCTGCTGTCACCCTTGCAGCCAGGGCGAGGGGAAGAGAGATTCACTCATCATTACTCCTGCAGAGCACAATGCATTCTGGATGTGGAGAAGGGCTGGCGGAGTGTTGTTCCAATAGCTGTTGGGACCACAAAAATGCAACTGCAATTCTGCCAACAGGATCCAGGAGGTGGATCTGCAATGGCATAGTTATGAGGTCCTAGGCTATAACATCGGGTCACCCTAAAGAGAGGATAAAAGGCTTTCTGCTTTATGGAATCATTGAGGAGTCTCATAGAGGTGACTGGTCTTTCATTGTCTAAGGTGCCTATTCACAAGTAACTTTGCCATTCTTTCAAATAATAACTCTAAAAAAAGTACTCATTTATGCCTAAATTCAAACTACTGCACTAATAATAATAATAATGATAATAATAAAAAAATTGCTTCCTCTTGCTTTTTGCTTAAGATCTAACGGTGGCAACTAATTTAGGAGAAAGTCTGGCGATCAAGGGGAAGATATCTCTTTATTGGGTGACAGTTGCTTAGAAAGCCCATTCTACACAAAGAGAAGATTTTTCTAGAGACCTCTACTTTGTGTGTTTATTCTCAAAGTTGAAGTCCATTAAGAAAGCATTTATAATATTATAATATTGTAATTATTGTAAATGCTGTTCTCTATACATTAAAAAATGCCGTGGCCCCCTTCCCTTTGCCTCTTGACCAATCAGGGTCTTAAGGTTAGGTTAAAGGGATTCTTTTTACCAGTCATGTCACATTTTAGTCTGTTTCATATTTAGACTATAACTTTTTTGAACAGCTTTTCTTTTCTTGGAGTTTCTAATTACTGGAAGAAGAAATATAGCCTTCTGCACCATGTTATGACCTTGCAGCTTCTTGCTCATTTGATCTATTGAATGGAATCAATTCCTTTCTCTTGCTTGTAAAGGTAGCTATGGAGCCCACTGACTGTCTATTCTAATTTGGAGCAATTGCTTTATGGGTTGTCTACACTGCTGTCAATCTCTGATTCATTTTTATTGGACTTTTGAGTCATTCCCAGAGATTGTTATAGCTCAAGGCTTTTTCTTTCTTGGATTTCACACTTACATTGTTGGAGGGTGTCATCAAGTTACTTCCTCAAAAAGGGTATGCATGGAGATAATTTTTTTTTTTTAATAAAAGATGTCTTTATTTTCCTATTCCAACTGATCAATAGTTTAAAGAAATAGAGAATAATAGGTTCAGAATAACTTGTCCTCTACTGCCTCTTTCTGCATGTATTCTAGGCCATAGCTTTCTCTTATTTATTTATTTTTTTGCAGAAAATTCTTCTACATACTGTCCAACTTCAAATAATTCGTGGATACCTCTCTCTCTTTCTCTCTTTTTCTCATTGTTAGAGATTTATTCTCTTTTAAAGAAAACTTTCATCTTTTATCATCAATTTCACTATTTAACTGCAATTCTGAAAGGAGAGGAGACAAACGTCTACATTATACTTGTGCTCAATCCACCATCTTGAAAAAACAAAACATTATACTTGTGCTCAATCCACCATCTTGAAAAAACAAAACAAAACAAAATCTTGTCCTTCACCTGTTGAAGTCCAAGTACCTCTGTGGTAAGGGTAAAAGAGGCAGCTAACTTTATCATGTGCATTCTAATAACTAAATTATTCTGAACAATTTGAGAGGACAGTGAATCAGGGCTATACGGGATGTATAAACAAATCTTCAGAATATCTCTTTATAAGAACAAGAAATGAATAACAGTTTCTTTGGAATCAAAGGCTGACAGTGGTGATAAGTAGGTTTTAATCATGGAAAATTACTTCAGTGCTGGAAATCTTGTTTACAAGTTGCTATTGATTTTTTTTTTTTTGTCAGTAGTGCCACATACCTCTGTATATCTATTTATCTATCTTAAGATAGATATATGTGCCACATATTCACACATATGTCTATATACATAGACACATATTTATATATGTGTGAATATGTATAAATATATATACATATAAATATATGTATAAATATATATTTATAAATAAATATATATAAAAAATATATATGTTTAAACCTCAACTGAGTTCATTTCAGTTTTACTTTCTTATTTCTTAAACCTCATAATAGAATGTCTGGGCATTTGGTTAATGTAAGTCTTAGAGATTGCTACTTATGCAAAAATTTAGAGCATCGTGTCCACGTAAACTTTGACGCAATCAGTCTCTGGATCCTTTAACTCTTGGAAGTATTCAAACTTCTTTTCTGACAAAATTGTGGCCACTCTGCTACTTAGTCTGTTTTCTCCCCCCCTGAACTTCATGAAGTCCTAAAAAACAAATAAAATCTTCCAAAGATGATTTTATTATGTAGATCTTCAGACTGACCATACGATTATTTGAGACCAGAATTCCTTTAGCTACAAACCATTCACCCCTCATCTTTTACCCTAAAAGTGTTTCAGGGAATTTTGGCTCTAAAAATATATAGTTGATCCTGGCTATTGACGTAGGTGGACCAAAGCCACTAAAGGAAGACACCATTTTCTCAGAATATCTCACACCTTACTAAATCTTCATTTGTCTCATTGTCTTAAGTTCTGCTAGTTTGGTTAATAAATAATTATTCATATTTAAATTGGTTCGAATATCTAAATTTTTTTTCTATCTTCCCTAGGAGTGTTAAAGAATTGAAGTCTGGGGATAGGTAGAAGGAGAGATCAGTGAGAAAGGAGGCACTGAGGAGTGTGAGGACAAGCATGAGGTGCGTGAAACGAAGAGAGAGGATGCCTAAGAGCATGGCCTAGAGCCAAGGTCATGTCCCAGTATGCAAGCATCTTGTCATCCGAGAGCAGCAGAATGACTCTGCCCCGTAACTCCTTTCTGGCAGCCTCCTCTTCTGTTGTGATGACAGAGCAACATACTCATTTTCCCCAAAGTATACTGCTTTGAATTTGAGGATCTGTAACCAGTT